>NW_026061707.1:12947500-13275000 GCF_023897955.1 Schistocerca gregaria | reverse complement strand
TTTCAACTCTGCGGGCCCCACTCGCCTTATGCGAGTTTTCTCCGAACACGCTCCCTCCATCGACCATCTCCTTAAGGAGGGTGCCCTCCTCTTCCACCGCCGGTATAAGGTTGACCCCTCCCGCTCCCCACCACAATCCATTCGCTGCCAGAGGTGTCTGCGTTATAACGCACACCCAACATCAGAGTGCCGCGAGGCCCCAGTCTGCCCGCATTGTAAGCAAGCGCACTTCCTCCGGCAGTGCCCCAACCTTCAGTCTCCTCCCTCCTGCAATACCTGCAACCTCCAACACCCTACCTACTCCCAGAAATGCAAGGCTCGACCTCCTCCATCCGCTCCTGAACTCACTGTTCCTCTCCGCCCTTTGGATGACCCCACCCCTCCTGGCAATTCCCTCCGTCCTCCCCCCACCGCAGAGGACATCATCAGGTTCGTCACAATAGTGCTCCAGAACGTCCATCCCTTTCAGCGTCCCCACACCCTCCACCAGATTTCCCTCGCTGCCCGTTCCGTGTTCCACCTCAACACCTACGCCACCTATTCCCACAACCAGGCCCATTTCACCTTCTCCCGTCTCGACACCTTCGTTTAAATTCCCATTATGGCACGACAGCACCGTATCCTGTTCAATAACATCCGCTCCCTTCCCACCAACAAGCACCTCCTTATGCATACCCTTACGACCCACCGTGTGGATGCCTTCCTTCTGAACGAAACCTTTCTTCAGCCCCACCACACCGTCCACACCTCGCCCTACCTCCTTCACCGGTCTGACAATCCACTCCAGATAGCGCGTGGCGGAGTTGCCATTGGCCACCACCGCCAGATCCCTGTCCGGCTCCAACCCCTCCTTCCTGACCCCACAGAACACTTGATCCTTAGTCTCTTCTTCCCCGGCCTTACCCTTACCTGTGCCACCATCTATGTCCGCCCCGCTGCACCTATTCCTTTCGACTTCCTTTCCCACATCGACCGTACCTTCTCCTCCTACGTGATCGCCGCCGACCTTAACATCCATAGTCGTTCTGCCGCCCAGATACGGCGGTGGCATCGGTTCCTTGCCACCCTCCAAGGCGACGTCCTTCCAATTCCCCAACACACCCGCCCTGAATCCAATACCACTCCCGATGTCGTCCTAGCCTCCCCCACCCTGCTTGGCCGCATAGCGGTGGACGTCCTTGATCCCATTGGCAGTGACCATCTCCCTGTCCTCCTCACTGTATCAGACGGTCGTCGCCCCCGTCCCGACCCGCGCCATGACCCTCCCCCGAAATATGTCCATGACTACTCCCGTGCCAACTGGAATGCCTACCGGGACTCCCTTGCTCTCCAGGTCGATAGCCACCCCCTCACCTACCACCAACCTGACGACGTTACCCGTGCTGCCTCCTTTCTCCAGCAGACCTTGTCTGAGGCCGTGGAGGCCCACGTCCCTACCATTGCCATCCATCCGCACCGCCCCACCTTACCCCCACAGGCCGTCCTTCTCCTGCGTGAATCCCGCCGGCTCTACCGTGCCTTCCTTCACACACGTGACCAGGACACACTACGACGCCACCGGCAACTACAGCGACACATCAGGAACTTACTCACGGCAAAGAAACGCCGGGACTGGCGACAGACATGCACCCGTCTTAATGCCACCTTACCTATCAACTCGTCCAAGTACTGGTCAGCCTTCCGCCGCCTTACCGGATCTAAACCCTCTCCCTACTACCCTCTCCTTCATGATGACCACCCCTTCCCTGATGCCCTTAGTAAGGCCAACCATTTCGCCTCCTACCTCTCCGATATCCTTACCATCCCTGACGATCCCCAGTTCGATTATTCCCTCTTTCCTGATGTCCGTGATCGAACTGATACCTCTGTCCCCCCGCTTGCTCCTGGCTTCCAGTACTTGGACAACATCACACACACAGAACTAAATACCCCAATCACCGCTCAAGATATCATTGCTACACTTCGCCCTAAACGCAACACTGCTCCCGGTCACGATCGTGTTACTTACCGTCACCTCCGTGAAGCTCCTGCCTCCTTCCTCTCCACATTGGCCAGGCTCTACAATGTGGTCCTGTCCACCGGCTACTACCCCGACCTGTGGAAAACCTCCCGGATCCTGATGTTCCTCAAGCCCGACAAACCGCCTTCCGCTGTCTCCTCCTACCGTCCCATCAGCCTTACCTCGGTCTTCAGCAAGGTCCTAGAATCCATTCTTACCCGCCGCCTACACAAGCACCTTCACCAACACCGCCTCCTCCCCCCTACCCAATGTGGCTTTCGGCCGTCCTTCTCAGCCGATGACCTCCTCCTTCACCTCACTCACCTCCTCTCCGAACAACTCAATTCCCGTCGTTCCGCCATCTTCCTTTCCCTCGACCTCGAACGCGCATATGACCGTGTGTGGCATTCCGGTCTCCTTTTCAAGCTCCAAACCTTTGCTCTTCCTCTCAACTATGTCCGTCTGGTCGCTTCCTTCCTTTCCCACCGTCCTTCCTATGTCACCATCCACAACACTGATTCCTACACCTTCTACCCCTCCGCCGGTGTGCCCCAAGGTTCCGTCCTTTCCCCTCTTCTCTACCTCCTTTACACGGCAGACATGCCTCCACCTGCACCTCCCCTACACCTTCTCCAGTACGCCGATGACACTGCCTTCCTTGCCCTCGCTCCCACCCTGCAACGCTCCCAGCACCTTCTCCAATCCTATCTTGACCGGTTCACCACTTGGTGTAACCAGTGGTTGCTCAAGGTCAATCCTTCCAAGACCCAGGCGATCATTGTAGGCAAAACCACTCGTTCCTTCCGTCTCCTTGATTTCTATCTTACTATTTATGGCCGTCCCATCACCCTCACACCTACTCTCAAGTACCTTGGTGTCACCCTCGACCGTCGCCTCTCCTGGAACCCACATCTCCGGACGATCCAAGCCAAGGCACGCTCCCGCCTCCGCCTCCTTAAGCTCCTTTCTGGCCGTACATGGGGTCTGGACCCTTCCACCATCCTCTACACCTACAAGTCCCTCATCCGTCCTATCCTTTGCTATGCTCATCCCGCCTGGATCTCTGCCCCTCCTACCTTCTACAAGTCCATTCAGATCCTAGAACGCCATGCGCTCCGCCTCGCCTATCGCATCCGTCTCCCTTCCCCCACGCGGATCCTCTATGACCTGATTCCCTTCCCGCACCTCCTCCTTTTCCTCGAACGGTTACGGATCCTCTACACCTCCCGCAAGCTTGATCCTCCACACCCTCTTGTCTCTCCCATCCTCTCCCACCCCAACCCGCTGCCGCGCCTGCATTCCTATATCCCACCTGCTCTCCATCTTTACACCCTCCACACCCTCTCCCTCGGTGGCTTCCGTCAACTCCCCCTCCCTGATGATGCCCTCCTCCCCTCCATCTACCCCTCCTACCAACTTTGAGCCTTACCTTCCCTCTCCTCTCCTTTTCCTGTGGGCACCCTCTCTCCCTTCTCTCCCTCCCTCCCCTCCCCTTTCTCCTTGGGCTTCCACTCCCCCTACCCTCCCCCTTCTCCTCCATCCCTCTCCTCCACTGGCATCTTCCCCTCCCCCTCTCTCTCCTCTTCCCCACACCTTTTCCCCTTGGCAGGCCACGACTCTGCTGTCTTCCATCAGTTACTTTCATCGTCCTACGCCGAAGACCATCGCATGTGTTTGTGCCTCGACTCTCCTGCAGTGTGTTTGTGTTTCGTCGTTTGTGCTCCGCTGGTTCACGTGTGGCCATCTGCCATCTGCGTTTGTGCACCGTGTTTCTCCGCTTTTATCCATTGTGCTACGCACGTGACCGACTCCGTTTTAACTCTGTTTTGTCTACTGTTTGTACCCCGCCGTCTTGATTGTTTTTATATCTCACTCATCTCTGTTCTGTGTATACTCTGAGGCCGAAGAGCGGCATACTTGGTCCGCTGCCGGCCTACCTGTTTGTCACAGGTATTAAAATCACAATAAAGGAAAAAAAAAAAAAAAAAAAAAAAAAGGTACAGCATAAGGGGGGGACGGGGCAGTCTGAATTACATTTTATAGATGTATTTCTCACATATCTCAGAGCCTCTCGCGATATTCGTTGTCGTCGTCGTCGTCGTCGTCGTCGTCGCTGCTTCTGCAGAAGTAGCAAATGGCCATCGTAGCAAATGCGGCGAGGGACGCCCTGCCTTCGATTCCGAATGCAAAAAGTGTGTGGTCTTGTTTCTCAGTCTATATTTGATCGGTCTCGTAAGAGGTTGAATGTAACGAATGGGTGGGAAAGAGCAAGGGGCAGCGGCTGTGTAGAACGAAACCACAAATCCTCAGGGGTGTGAGCGTTTCGAGATGAGTAGTATAGTTGTAAATGTTTGTCGTCAGTGACCTATTGCATTAATCGTCGGACTTCGGATCTGAAGATTACAGGTTCGAATGCTCTCATGCTCGAGTTTTTCCAGTTCTGAAAAAGAAACATACCGTTTTAATGTAGCAATTGAGCAGTACGAAACCGTCTGAATGTTGCTGTTGACCATTTTTTGCTTGGAGATGCTCTTGAGCTTGAAACACACACAACAAGACCGGTGTTAACTAGCGAAATGGTCGGCAGAGTGCCGGCACCGCGAGTTTTGTCTGGCACTTGCACATCTAAAACAAGGTCGTAAAGTAACTCGTTCGGCTTTTGAGTCACATAAAGTATGTGTGTTAATTTTGACGCCACTAGCTCTATATGTTGTCATGCAATTTCTTAACTCTCAGAAATGATTATGACATAAAAGTGAAGTACGTGACGAGTGTGACGTTAGGAAAACATTAGGCAGCATGGAGAGAAACTGTATGGGACCACCCAACCGAAAGGAGTACTGTGTGACGTGCTACCCGGAAGCTATTCAACATGGTAACCGGCTAGCTCAGTCGGTAGAGGGTCAGAATCTTAATCCCAGGGTCGTGGGTTCGAGCCGCACGCTCGGCGGAACGGAATTTTGTTCCGCTGCAGATGTAAATTAAAGTTTTTCTGATTAACGATATTTCATGGAAATAGCAACTTTAAACTTTGCCTACGTCTCTGTCAGTCGCAAGGAAACTGTATTTGAAGGTGAAGGTGATTTTGTAGACATGTGTGAAAGACATGTTCTGAAATGCAAGTGTTGTTGTTTGGAGAGCACATCGGCTACGTGTCAGATGTGTAGCCAAGCAGTAATGGGTCGCCATAGCTGCAAATATTAGCCGGTAATATGAAGTGTTGTCAGCTGAAGTCTGATGATGCAGACGACCGTAAGGACGAAGTACCCAAGAGTACCATTAGGCCGCGCCTCCTTAGCTCAGTGGTAGAGCACTGGTCTAATAAAAAAGGGGTCGTAAGTTCCATCCTCACAGGAGAAAGATGAATTTTGGAAATCAGTTGCGCGTCGTGGCTGTATAGCAAACAGTATCTGTGATGACGAACAATTAGCAACAGGCGTTTTTTAAGAATTACTCTCAGATGTGATTAAGGCGAATGGCGCAGATAAAGCATTTGCCAAAGCGGTACAGCATAAGGTGGGACGAGGCAGTCTGAATTACATTTTATAGATGTATTTCTCACATATCTCAGAGCCTCTCGCGGTCGTCGTCGTCGTCGTCGTCGTCGCCGCCGCCGCTTCTGCAGAAGTAGCAAATGGCGATCGTAGCAAATGCGGCGAGGGACGCCCGGCCTTCGATTCAGAATGCACAAAGTGTGTGGTCTTGTTTCTCAGTCTATATTTGATCGGTCTCGTAAGAGGTTGAATGTAACGAATGGGTGGGAAAGAGCAAGGGGCAGCGGCTGTGTAGAACGAAACCACAAATCCTCAGGGGTGTGAGCGTTTCGAGATGAGTTGTATACATGTAAATGTTGGTCGTCAGTGACCGTGTGGCGTAATGGATAAGGCGTCGGACTTCGGATCTGAAGATTACAGGTTCGAATGCTGTCACGCTCGTGTTTTTCCAGTTCTGAAAAAGAAACATACCGTTTTAATGTAGCAATTGAGCAGTACGAAACCGTCTGAAAGTTGCTGTTGACCATTTACGTGTCAGATGTGTAGCAAAGCAGTAATGGGTCGCCATAGTTGCAAATATTAGCCGGTAATATGAAGTGTTGTCAGCTGAAGTCTGATGATGCAGACGACCGTAAGGACGAAGTACCCAAAATTACCGCTAGGCCGCGCCTCTTTACCTCAGTGGTAGAGCACTGGTCTAATAAGCCAGGGGTCGTAAGTTCCATCCTTACAGGAGAAAGATGAATTTTGGAAATCAGTTGCACGTCGTGGCTGTATAGCAAACAGTATCTGTGATGACGAACAATTAGCAACAGGCGTTTTTTTAAGAATGACTCTCAGATGTGATTAAGGCGAATGGCGCAGATAAAGCATTTGCCAAAGCGGTACAGCATAAGGGGGGACGAGGCAGTCTGAATTACATTTTATAGATGTATTTCTCACATATCTCAGAGCCTCTCGCGATAGTCGTCGTCGTCGTCGTCGCTGCTTCTGCAGAAGTAGCAAATGGCCATCGTAGCAAATGCGGCGAGGGACGCCCGGCCTTCGATTCCGAATGCACAAAGTGTGTGGTCTTGTTTCTCAGTCTATATTTGGTCGGTCACGTCAGAGGTTGAATGTAACGAATGGGTGGGAAAGAGCAAGGGGCAGCGGCTGTGTAGAACGAAACCACAAATCCTCAGGGGTGTGAGCGTTTCGAGATGAGTCGTATACATGTAAATGTTGGTCGTCAGTGACCGTGTGGCCTAATGGATAAGGCGTCGGACTTCGGATCTGAAGATTACAGGTTCGAATGCTGTCACGCTTGTGTTCTTCCAGTTCTGAAAAAGAAACATAACGTTTTAATGTAGCAATTGAGCAGTACGAAACCGTCTGGAAGTTGCTGTTGACCATTTACGTGTCAGATGTGTAGCAAAGCAGTAATGGGGCGCCATAGCTGCAAATATTAGCCGGTAATATGAAGTGTTGTCAGCTGAAGTCTGATGATGCAGACGAACTTAAGGACGAAGTACCCAAGAGTACCATTAGGCTGCGCCTCCTTAGCTCAGTGGTAGAGCACTGGTCTAATAAAACAGGGGTCGTAAGTTCCATCCTCACAGGAGAAAGATGAATTTTGGAAATCAGTTGCGCGTCGTGGCTGTATAGCAAACAGTATCTGTGATGACGAACAATTAGCAACAGGCGTTTTTTAAGAATTACTCTCAGATGTGATTAAGGCGAATGGCGCAGATAAAGCATTTGCCAAAGCGGTACAGCATAAGGTGGGACGAGGCAGTCTGAATTACATTTTATAGATGTATTTCTCACATATCTCAGAGCCTCTCGCGGTCGTCGTCGTCGTCGTCGTCGCCGCCGCCGCTTCTGCGAGAGTAGCAAATGGCGATCGTAGCAAATGCGGCGAGGGACGCCCGGCCTTCGATTCCGAATGCACAAAGTGTGTGGTCTTGTTTCTCAGTCTATATTTGATCGGTCTCGTAAGAGGTTGAATGTAACGAATGGGTGGGAAAGAGCAAGGGGCAGCGGCTGTGTAGAACGAAACCACAAATCCTCAGGGGTGTGAGCGTTTCTAGATGAGTAGTATAGTTGTAAATGTTTGTCGTCAGTGACCTATTGCATAAGGCGTCGGACTTCGGATCTGAAGATTACAGGTTCGAATGCTCTCATGCTCGAGTTTTTCCAGTTCTGAAAAAGAAACATACCGTTTTAATGTAGCTATTGAGCAGTACGAAACCGTCAGAATGTTGCTGTTGACCATTTTTTGCTTGGAGATGCTCTTGAGCTTGAAACACACACAACAAGACCGGTGTTAACTAGCGAAATGTTCGGCAGAGTGCCGGCACCGCGAGTTTTGACTGGCACTTGCACATCTAAAACAAGGTCGTAAAGTAACTCGTTCGGCTTTTGAGTCACATAAAGTATGTGTGTTAATTTTGACGCCACTAGCTCTATATGTTGTCATGCAATTTCTTAACTCTCAGAAATGATTATGACATAAAAGTGAAGTACGTGACGAGTGTGACGTTAGGAAAACATTAGGCAGCATGGAGAGAAACTGTATGGGACCACCCAACCGAAACGAGTACTGTGTGACGTGCTACCCGGAAGCTACACTCCTGGAAATGGAAAAAAGAACATATTGACACAGGTGTGTCAGACCCACCATACTTGCTCCGGACACTGCGAGAGGGCTGTACAAGCAATGATCACACGCACGGCACAGCGGACACACCAGGAACCGCGGTGTTGGCCGTCGAATGGCGCTAGCTGCGCAGTATTTGTGCACCGCCACCGTCAGTGTCAGCCAGTTTGCCGTGGCATACGGAGCTCCATCGCAGTCTTTAACACTGGTAGCATGCCGCGACAGTGTGGACGTGAACCGTATGTGCAGTTGACGGACTTTGAGCGAGGGCGTATAGTGGGCATGCGGGAGGCCGGGTGGACGTACCACCGAATTGCTCAACACGTGGGGCGTGAGGGCTCCACAGTACATCGATGTTGTCGCCAGTGGTCGGCGGAAGGTGCATGTGCTCGTCGACCTGGGACCGGACCGCAGCGACGCACGGATGCACGCCAAGACCGTAGGATCCTACGCAGTGCCATAGGGGACCGCACCGCCACTTCCCAGCAAATTAGGGAAACTGTTGCTCCTGGGGTATCGGCGAGGACCATTCGCAACCGTCTCCATGAAGCTGGACTACGGTCCCGCACACCGTTAGGCCGTCTTCCGCTCACACCCCAACATCGTGCAGCCCGCCTCCAGTGGTGTCGCGACAGGCGTGAATGGAGGGACGAATGGAGACGTGTCGTCTTCAGCGATGAGAGTCGCTTCTGCCTTGGTGCCCATGATGGCCGTATGCGTGTTTGGCGCCGTGCAGGTGAGCGCCACAATTAGGACTGCATACGAACGAGGCACACAGGGCCAACACCCGGCATCATGGTGTGGGGAGCGATCTCCTACACTGGCCGTACACCTCTGGTAATCGTCGAGGGGACACTGAATAGTGCACGGTACATCCAAACCCTCATCGAACCCATCGTTCTACCATTCCTAGACTGGCAAGGGAACTTGCTGTTCCAACAGGACAATGCACGTCCGCATGTATCCCGTGCCACCCAACGTGCTCTAGAAGGTGTAAGTCAAGTACCCTGGCCAGCAAGATCTCCGGATCTGTCCCCCATTGAGCATGTTTGGGACTGGATGAAGCGTCGTCTCACGCGGTCTGCATGTCCAGCACGAACGCTGGTCCACCTGAGGCGCCAGGTGGAAATGGCATGGCAGGCCGTTCCACAGGACTACATCCAGCATCTCTACGATCGTCTCCATGGGAGAATAGCAGCCTGCATTGCTGCGAAAGGTGGATATACACTGTACTAGTGCCGACATTGTGTATGCTCTATTGCCTGTGTCTATGTGCCTGTGGTTCTGTCAGTGTGATCATGTGATGTATCTGACCCCAGGAAAGTGTCAATAAAGTTTCCCCTTCCTGGGACAATGAATTCACGGTGTTCTTATTTCAATTTCCAGGAGTGTATTCAACACGGTAGCCGGCTAGCTCAGTCGGTAGAGGGTCAGAATCTTAATCCCAGGGTCGTGGGTTCGAGCCGCACGCTCGGCGGAACGGAATTTTTTTCCGCTGCAGATGTAAATTACCGTTTTTCTGATTAACGATATTTAATGGAAATAGCAACTTTAAACTTTGCCTACGTCTCTGTCAGTCGCAAGGAAACTGTATTTGAAGGTGAAGGTGATTTTGTAGACATGTGTGAAAGACATGTTCTGAAATGCAAGTGTTGTTGTTTGGAGAGCACATCGGTTACGTGTCAGATGTGTAGCCAAGCAGTAATTTGTCGCCATAGCTGCAAATATTAGCCGGTAATATGAAGTGTTGTCAGCTGAAGTCTGATGATGCAGACGACCGTAATGACGAAGTACTCAAAATTACCGCTAGGCCGCGCCTCTTTACCTCAGTGGTAGAGCACTGGTCTAATAAGCCAGGGGTCGTAAGTTCCATCCTTACAGGAGAAAGATGAATTTTGGAAATCAGTTGCGCGTCGTGGCTGTATAGCAAACAGTATCTGTGATGACGAACAATTAGCAACAGGCGTTTTTTTAAGAATTACTCTCAGATGTGATTAAGGCGAATGGCGCAGATAAAGCATTTGCCAAAGCGGTACAGCATAAGGGGGGACGAGGCAGTCTGAATTACATTTTATAGATGTATTTCTCACATATCTCAGAGCCTCTCGCGATATTCGTTGTCGTCGTCGTCGTCGTCGTCGTCGTCGTCGCTGCTTCTGCAGAAGTAGCAAATGGCCATCGTAGCAAATGCGGCGAGGGACGCCCTGCCTTCGATTCCGAATGCACAGAGTGTGTGGTCTTGTTTCTCAGTCTATATTTGATCAGTCTCGTAAGAGGTTGAATGTAACGAATGGGTGGGAAAGAGCAAGGGGCAGCGGCTGTGTAGGACGAAACCACAAATCCTCAGGGGTGTGAGCGTTTCGAGATGAGTAGTATAGTTGTAAATGTTTGTCGTCAGTGACATATTGCATAAGGCGTCGGACTTCGGATCTGAAGATTACAGGTTCGAATGCTCTCATGCTCGAGTTTTTCCAGTTCTGAAAAAGAAACATACCGTTTTAATGTAGCAATTGAGCAGTACGAAACCGTCTGAATGTTGCTGTTGACCATTTTTTGCTTGGAGATGCTCTTGAGCTTGAAACACACACAACAAGACCGGTGTTAACTAGCGAAATGGTCGGCAGAGTGCCGGCACCGCGAGTTTTGACTGGCACTTGCACATCTAAAACAAGGTCGTAAAGTAACTCGTTCGGCTTTTGAGTCACATAAAGTATGTGTGTTAATTTTGACGCCACTAGCTCTATATGTTGTCATGCAATTTCTTAACTCTCAGAAATGATTATGACATAAAAGTGAAGTACGTGACGTGTGTGACGTTAGGAAAACATTAGGCAGAATGGAGAGAAACTGTATGGGACCACCCAACCGAAACGAGTACTGTGTGACGTGCTACCCGGAAGCTGTTCAACATGGTAGCCGGCTAGCTCAGTTGGTAGAGGGTCAGAATCTTAATCCCAGGGTCGTGGGTTCGAGCCGCATGCTCAGCGGAACGGAATTTTGTTCCGCTGCAGATGTAAATTACCGTTTTTCTGATTAACGATATTTAATGGAAATAGCAACTTTAAACTTTGCCTACGTCTCTGTCAGTCGCAAGGAAACTGTATTTGAAGGTGAAGGTGATTTGGAGACATGTGTGAAAGACATGTTCTGAAATGCAAGTGTTGTTGTTTGGAGAGCACATCGGCTACGTGTCAGATGTGTAGCCAAGTAGTAATGGGTCGCCATAGCTGCAAATATTAGCCGATAATATGAAGTGTTGTCAGCTGAAGTCTGATGATGCAGACGACCGTAAGGACGAAGTACCCAAGAGTACCATTAGGCCGCGCCTCCTTAGCTCAGTGGTAGAGCACTGGTCTAATAAAACAGGGGTCGTAAGTTCCATCCTCACAGGAGAAAGATGAATTTTGGAAATCAGTTGCGCGTCATGGCTGTATAGCAAACAGTATCTGTGATGACGAACAATTAGCAACAGGCGTTTTTTTAAGAATTACTCTCAGATGTGATTAAGGCGAATGGCGCAGATAAAGCATTTGCCAAAGCGGTACAGCATAAGGGGGGACGAGGCAGTCTGAATTACATTTTATAGATGTATTTCTCACATATCTCAGAGCCTCTCGCGATATTCGTTGTCGTCGTCGTCGTCGTCGTCGTCGTCGTCGCTGCTTCTGCAGAAGTAGCAAATGGCCATCGTAGCAAATGCGGCGAGGGACGCCCGGCCTTCGATTCAGAATGCACAAAGTGTGTGGTCTTGTTTCTCAGTCTATATTTGATCGGTCTCGTAAGAGGTTGAATGTAACGAATGGGTGGGAAAGAGCAAGGGGCAGCGGCTGTGTAGAACGAAAACACAAATCCTTAGGGGTGTGAGCGTTTCCAGATGAGTAGTATACTTGTAAATGTTTGTCGTCAGTGACCTATTGCATAAGGCGTCGGACTTCGGATCTGAAGATTACAGGTTCGAATGCTCTCATGCTCGAGTTTTTCCAGTTCTGAAAAAGAAACATACCGTTTTAATGTAGCAATTGAGCAGTACGAAACCGTCTGAATGTTGCTGTTGACCATTTTTTGCTTGGAGATGCTCTTGAGCTTGAAACACACACAACAAGACCGGTGTTAACTAGCGAAATGGTCGGCTGACTGCCGGCACCGCGAGTTTTGACTGGCACTTGCACATCTAAAACAAGGTCGTAAAGTAACTCGTTCGGCTTTTGAGTCACATAAAGTATGTGTGTTAATTTTGACGCCACTAGCTCTATATGTTGTCATGCAATTTCTTAACTCTCAGAAATGATTATGACATAAAAGTGAAGTACGTGACGAGTGTGACGTTAGGAAAACATTAGGCAGCATGGAGAGAAACTGTATGGGACCACCCAACCGAAACGAGTACTGTGTGACGTGCTACCCGGAAGCAATTCAACATGGTAGCCGGCTATCTCAGTCGGTAGAGGGTCAGAATCTTAATCCCAGGGTCGTGGGTTCGAGCCGCACGCTCGGCGGAACGGAATTTTTTTCCGCTGCAGATGTAAATTACCGTTTTTCTGATTAACGATATTTAATGGAAATAGCAACTTTAAACTTTGCCTACGTCTCTGTCAGTCGCAAGGGAACTGTATTTGAAGGTGAAGGTGATTTTGTAGACATGTGTGAAAGACATGTTCTGAAATGCAAGTGTTGTTGTTTGGAGAGCACATCGGTTACGTGTAAGATGTGTAGCCAAGCAGTAATTTGTCGCCATAGCTGCAAATATTAGCCGGTAATATGAAGTGTTGTCAGCTAAAGTCTGAAGATGCAGACGACCGTAAGGACGAAGTACCCAAGAGTACCGCTAGGCCGCGCCTCTTTAGCTCAGTGGTAGAGCACCGGTGTAATAAACCAGGGGTCGTAAGTTCCATCCTCACAGGAGAAAGATGAATTTTGGAAATCAGTTGCGCGTCGTGGCCGTATTGCAAACAGTACCTGTGATGACGAACAATTAGCGACAGGCGTTTTTTTAAGAATTACTCTCAGATGCGATTAAGGCGAATGGCGCAGATAAAGCATTTGCCAAAGCGGTACAGCATAAGGGGGGACGAGGCAGTCTGAATTACATTTTATAGATGTATTTCTCACATATCTCAGAGCCTCTCGCGATATTCGTTGTCGTCGTCGTCGTCGTCGCCGCCGCCGCTTCTGCAGAAGTAGCAAATGGCAATCGTAGCAAATGCGGCGAGGGACGCCCTGCCTTCGATTCCGAATGCACAAAGTGTGTGGTCTTGTTTCTCAGTCTATATTTGGTCGGTCACGTCAGAGGTTGAATGTAACGAATGGGTGGGAAAGAGCAAGGGGCAGCGGCTGTGTAGAACGAAAACACAAATCCTCAGGGGTGTGAGCGTTTCGAGATGAGTCGTATACATGTAAATGTTGGTCGTCAGTGACCGTGTGGCCTAATGGATAAGGCGTCGGACTTCGGATCTGAAGATTACAGGTTCGAATGCTGTCACGCTTGTGTTCTTCCAGTTCTGAAAAAGAAACATACCGTTTTAATGTAGCAATTGAGCAGTACGAAACCGTCAGAATGTTGCTGTTGACCATTTTTTGCTTGGAGATGCTCTTGAGCTTGAAACACACACAACAAGACCGGTGTTAACTAGCGAAATGGTCGGCAGAGTGCCGGCACCGCGAGTTTTGACTGGCACTTGCACATCTAAAACAAGGTCGTAAAGTAACTCGTTCGGCTTTTGAGTCACATAAAGTATGTGTGTTAATTTTGACGCCACTAGCTCTATATGTTGTCATGCAATTTCTTAACTCTCAGAAATGATTATGACATAAAAGCGAAGTACGTGACGAGTGTGACGTTAGGAAAACATTAGGCAGCATGGAGAGAAACTGTATGGGACCACCCAACCGAAACGAGTACTGTGTGACGTGCTACCCGGAAGCTATTCAACACGGTAGCCGGCTAGCTCAGTCGGTAGAGGGTCAGAATCTTATTCCCAGGGTCGTGGGTTCGAGCCGCACGCTCGGCGGAACGGAATTTTTTTCCGCTGCAGATGTAAATTACCGTTTTTCTGATTAACGATATTTAATGGAAATAGCAACTTTAAACTTTGCCTACGTCTCTGTCAGTCGCAAGGAAACTGTATTTGAAGGTGAAGGTGATTTTGTAGACTTGTGTGAAAGACATGTTCTGAAATGCAAGTGTTGTTGTTTGGAGAGCACATCGGTTACGTGTCAGATGTGTAGCCAAGCAGTAATTTGTCGCCATAGCTGCAAATATTAGCCGGTAATATGAAGTGTTTTCAGCTAAAGTCTGATGATGCAGACGACCGTAAGGACGAAGTACCCAAGAGTACCGCTAGGCCGCGCCTCTTTTGCTCAGTGGTAGAGCACTGGTGTAATAAATCAGGGGTCGTAAGTTCCATCCTCACAGGAGAAAGATGAATTTTGGAAATCAGTTGCGCGTCGTGGCCGTATTGCAAACAGTACCTGTGATGACGAACAATTAGCGACAGGCGTTTTTTTAAGAATTACTCTCAGATGCGATTAAGGCGAATGGCGCAGATAAAGCATTTGCCAAAGCGGTACAGCATAAGGTGGGACGAGGCAGTCTGAATTACATTTTATAGATGTATTTCTCACATATCTCAGAGCCTCTCACGATATTCGTTGTCGTCGTCGTCGTCGTCGTCGTCGTCGCCGCCGCCGCCGCCGCCGCTTCTGCAGAAGTAGCAAATGGCAATCGTAGCAAATGCGGCGAGGGACGCCCTGCCTTCGATTCCGAATGCACAAAGTGTGTGGTCTTGTTTCTCAGTCTATATTTGGTCGGTCACGTCAGAGGTTGAATGTAACGAATGGGTGGGAAAGAGCAAGGGGCAGCGGCTGTGTAGAACGAAACCACAAATCCTCAGGGGTGTGAGCGTTTCGAGATGAGTCGTATACATGTAAATGTTGGTCGTCAGTGACCGTGTGGCCTAATGGATAAGGCGTCGGACTTCGGATCTGAAGATTACAGGTTCGAATGCTGTCACGCTTGTGTTCTTCCAGTTCTGAAAAAGAAACATAACGTTTTAATGTAGCAATTGAGCAGTACGAAACCGTCTGGAAGTTGCTGTTGACCATTTACGTGTCAGATGTGTAGCAAAGCAGTAATGGGGCGCCATAGCTGCAAATATTAGCCGGTAATATGAAGTGTTGTCAGCTGAAGTCTGATGATGCAGACGAACTTAAGGACGAAGTACCCAAGAGTACCATTAGGCTGCGCCTCCTTAGCTCAGTGGTAGAGCACTGGTCTAATAAAACAGGGGTCGTAAGTTCCATCCTCACAGGAGAAAGATGAATTTTGGAAATCAGTTGCGCGTCGTGGCTGTATAGCAAACAGTATCTGTGATGACGAACAATTAGCAACAGGCGTTTTTTAAGAATTACTCTCAGATGTGATTAAGGCGAATGGCGCATATAAAGCATTTGCCAAAGCGGTACAGCATAAGGTGGGACGAGGCAGTCTGAATTACATTTTATAGATGTATTTCTCACATATCTCAGAGCCTCTCGCGGTCGTCGTCGTCGTCGTCGTCGCCGCCGCCGCTTCTGCGAGAGTAGCAAATGGCGATCGTAGCAAATGCGGCGAGGGACGCCCGGCCTTCGATTCAGAATGCACAAAGTGTGTGGTCTTGTTTCTCAGTCTATATTTGATCGGTCTCGTAAGAGGTTGAATGTAACGAATGGGTGGGAAAGAGCAAGGGGCAGCGGCTGTGTAGAACGAAACCACAAATCCTCAGGGGTGTGAGCGTTTCGAGATGAGTCGTATACATGTAAATGTTTGTCGTCAGTGACCGTGTGGCGTAATGGATAAGGCGTCGGACTTCGGATCTGAAGATTACAGGTTCGAATGCTGTCACGCTCGTGTTTTTCCAGTTCTGAAAAAGAAACATACCGTTTTAATGTAGCAATTGAGCAGTACGAAACCGTCTGAAAGTTGCTGTTGACCATTTACGTGTAAGATGCGTAGCAAAGCAGTAATGGGTCGCCATAGCTGCAAATATTAGCCGGTAATATGAAGTGTTGTCAGCTGAAGTCTGATGATGCAGACGACCGTAATGACGAAGTACCCAAAATTACCGCTAGGCCGCGCCTCTTTACCTCAGTGGTAGAGCACTGGTCTAATAAGCCAGGGGTCGTAAGTTCCATCCTTACAGGGGAAAGATGAATTTTGGAAATCAGTTGCGCGTCGTGGCTGTATAGCAAACAGTATCTGTGATGACGAACAATTAGCAACAGGCGGTTTTTTAAGTATTACTCTCAGATGTGATTAAGGCGAATGGCGCAGATAAAGCATTTGCCAAAGCGGTACAGCATAAGGGGGGACGAGGCAGTCTGAATTACATTTTATAGATGTATTTCTCACATATCTCAGAGCCTCTCGCGATAGTCGTCGTCGTCGTCGTCGTCGTCGTCGTCGTCGCTGCTTCTGCAGAAGTAGCAAATGGCCATCGTAGCAAATGCGGCGAGGGACGCCCGGCCTTCGATTCCGAATGCACAAAGTGTGTGGTCTTGTTTCTCAGTCTATATTTGGTCGGTCACGTCAGAGGTTGAATGTAACGAATGGGTGGGAAAGAGCAAGGGGCAGCGGCTGTGTAGAACGAAACCACAAATCCTCAGGGGTGTGAGCGTTTCGAGATGAGTCGTATACATGTAAATGTTGGTCGTCAGTGACCGTGTGGCCTAATGGATAAGGCGTCGGACTTCGGATCTGAAGATTACAGGTTCGAATGCTGTCACGCTTGTGTTCTTCCAGTTCTGAAAAAGAAACATAACGTTTTAATGTAGCAATTGAGCAGTACGAAACCGTCTGGAAGTTGCTGTTGACCATTTACGTCTCAGATGTGTAGCAAAGCAGTAATGGGGCGCCATAGCTGCAAATATTAGCCGGTAATATGAAGTGTTGTCAGCTGAAGTCTGATGATGCAGACGAACTTAAGGACGAAGTACCCAACAGCACCATTAGGCTGCGCCTCCTTAGCTCAGTGGTAGAGCACTGGTCTAATAAAACAGGGGTCGTAAGTTCCATCCTCACAGGAGAAAGATGAATTTTGGAAATCAGTTGCGCGTCGTGGCTGTATAGCAAACAGTATCTGTGATGACGAACAATTAGCAACAGGCGTTTTTTAAGAATTACTCTCAGATGTGATTAAGGCGAATGGCGCAGATAAAGCATTTGCCAAAGCGGTACAGCATAAGGTGGGACGAGGCAGTCTGAATTACATTTTATAGATGTATTTCTCACATATCTCAGAGCCTCTCGCGGTCGTCGTCGTCGTCGTCGTCGCCGCCGCCGCTTCTGCGAGAGTAGCAAATGGCGATCGTAGCAAATGCGGCGAGGGACGCCCGGCCTTCGATTCAGAATGCACAAAGTGTGTGGTCTTGTTTCTCAGTCTATATTTGATCGGTCTCGTAAGAGGTTGAATGTAACGAATGGGTGGGAAAGAGCAAGGGGCAGCGGCTGTGTAGAACGAAACCACAAATCCTCAGGGGTGTGAGCGTTTCGAGATGAGTCGTATACATGTAAATGTTTGTCGTCAGTGACCGTGTGGCGTAATGGATAAGGCGTCGGACTTCGGATCTGAAGATTACAGGTTCGAATGCTGTCACGCTCGTGTTTTTCCAGTTCTGAAAAAGAAACATACCCTTTTAATGTAGCAATTGAGCAGTACGAAACCGTCTGAAAGTTGCTGTTGACCATTTACGTGTAAGATGCGTAGCAAAGCAGTAATGGGTCGCCATAGCTGCAAATATTAGCCGGTAATATGAAGTGTTGTCAGCTGAAGTCTGATGATGCAGACGACCGTAATGACGAAGTACCCAAAATTACCGCTAGGCCGCGCCTCTTTACCTCAGTGGTAGAGCACTGGTCTAATAAGCCAGGGGTCGTAAGTTCCATCCTTACAGGGGAAAGATGAATTTTGGAAATCAGTTGCGCGTCGTGGCTGTATAGCAAACAGTATCTGTGATGACGAACAATTAGCAACAGGCGGTTTTTTAAGTATTACTCTCAGATGCGATTAAGGCGAATGGCGCAGATAAAGCATTTGCCAAAGCGGTACAGCATAAGGGGGGACGAGGCAGTCTGAATTACATTTTAAAGATGTATTTCTCACATATCTCAGAGCCTCTCGCGATAGTCGTCGTCGTCGTCGTCGTCGTCGTCGTCGTCGTCGCTGCTTCTGCAGAAGTAGCAAATGGCCATCGTAGCAAATGCGGCGAGGGACGCCCGGCCTTCGATTCAGAATGCACAAAGTGTGTGGTCTTGTTTCTCAGTCTATATTTGATCGGTCTCGTAAGAGGTTGAATGTAACGAATGGGTGGGAAAGAGCAAGGGGCAGCGGCTGTGTAGAACGAAAACACAAATCCTTAGGGGTGTGAGCGTTTCGAGATGAGTAGTATACTTGTAAATGTTTGTCGTCAGTGACCTATTGCATAAGGCGTCGGACTTCGGATCTGAAGATTACAGGTTCGAATGCTCTCATGCTCGAGTTTTTCCAGTTCTGAAAAAGAAACATACCGTTTGAATGTAGCAATTGAGCAGTACGAAACCGTCTGAATGTTGCTGTTGACCATTTTTTGCTTGGAGATGCTCTTGAGCTTGAAACACACACAACAAGACCGGTGTTAACTAGCGAAATGGTCGGCAGAGTGCCGGCACCGCGAGTTTTGACTGGCACTTGCACATCTAAAACAAGGTCGTAAAGTAACTCGTTCGGCTTTTGAGTCACATAAAGTATGTGTGTTAATTTTGACGCCACTATCTCTATATGTTGTCATGCAATTTCTTAACTCTCAGAAATGATTATGACATAAAAGTGAAGTACGTGACGAGTGTGACGTTAGGAAAACATTAGGCAGCATGGAGAGAAACTGTATGGGACCACCCAACCGAAACGAGTACTGTGTGACGGGCTACCCGGAAGCAATACAACACGGTAGCCGGCTAGCTCAGTCGGTAGAGGGTCAGAATCTTATTCCCAGGGTCGTGGGTTCGAGCCGCACGCTCGGCGGAACGGAATTTTTTTCCGCTGCAGATGTAAATTACCGTTTTTCTGATTAACGATATTTAATGGAAATAGCAACTTTAAACTTTGCCTACGTCTCTGTCAGTCGCAAGGAAACTGTATTTGAAGGTGAAGGTGATTTTGTAGACATGTGTGAAAGACATGTTCTGAAATGCAAGTGTTGTTGTTTGGAGAGCACATCGGTTACGTGTCAGATGTGTAGCCAAGCAGTAATGGGTCGCCATAGCTGCAAATATTAGCCGGTAATATGAAGTGTTGTCAGCTGAAGTCTGATGATGCAGACGACCGTAAGGACGTGTCAGTTGTGTAGCCAAGCAGTAATGGGTCGCCATAGCTGCAAATATTAGCCGGTAATATGAAGTGTTGTCAGCTAAAGTCTGATGATGCAGACGACCGTAAGGACGAAGTACCCAAGAGTACCGCTAGGCCGCGCCTCTTTAGCTCAGTGGTAGAGCACTGGTGTAATAAACCAGGGGTCGTAAGTTCCGTCCTCACAGGAGAAAGACGAATTTTGGAAATCAGTTGCGCGTCGTGGCCGTATTGCAAACAGTACCTGTGATGACGAACAATTAGCGACAGGCGTTTTTTTAAGAATTACTCTCAGATGCGATTAAGGCGAATGGCGCAGATAAAGCATTTGCCAAAGCGGTACAGCATAAGGTGGGATGAGGCAGTCTGAATTACATTTTATAGATGTATTTCTCACATATCTCAGAGCCTCTCGCGATCTTCGTCGTCGTCGTCGTCGTCGTCGTCGTCGTCGTCGTCGCCGCCGCCGCTTCTGCAGAAGTAGCAAATGGCCATCGTAGCAAATGCGGCGAGGGACGCCCTGCCTTCGATTCCGAATGCACAAAGTGTGTGGTCTTGTTTCTCAGTCTATATTTGGTCGGTCTCGTCAGAGGTTGAGTGTAACGAATGGGTGGGAAAGAGCAAGGGGCAGCGGCTGTGTAGAACGAAAACACAAATCCTCAGGGGTGTGAGCGTTTCGAGATGAGTCGTATACATGTAAATGTTGGTCGTCAGTGACCGTGTGGCCTAGTGGATAAGGCGTCGGACTTCGGATCTGAAAATTACAGGTTCGAATGCTGTCACGCTTGTGTTTTTCCAGATCTGAAAAAGAAACATACCGTTTTAATGTAGCAATTGAGCAGTACGAAACCGTCTGAATGTTGCTGTTGACCATTTTTTGCTTGGAGATGCTCTTGAGCTTCAAACACACACAGCAAGACCGGTGTTAACTAGCGAAATGGTCGGCAGAGTGCCGACACAGCGAGTTTTGACTATCACTTGCACATCTAAAACAACGTCGGGAAGTAACTCGTTCGGCTTTTGAGTCACATAAAGTATGTGTGTTAATTTTGAAGCCACTAGCTCTGCTTGTTGTCATGCAATTTCTTTGCCTCTCAGAAATGATTATGACATAAAAGTGAAGTACGTGACGGGTGTGACGTTAGGAAAACATTAGGCAGCATGGACAGATTCTGTATGGGACCACCCAACCCAAACGAGTACTGTGTGACGTGCTACCCGGCAGGTATTCATCGAGGTAGCCGGCTAGCTCGGTCGGTAGAGGGTCAGACTCTTAATCCCAGGGTCGTGGGTTCGAGCCAGACGCTGGGCGGAACGGAATTTTGTTCCGCTGCAGATGTAAATTACCGTTTTTCTAATTAACGAGATTTAATGGAAATAGCAACATTAAACTTTGCCTACGTCTCTGTCAGTCGCAAGGAAACTGTATTTGAAGATGAAGGTGATTTTGTAGACATGTGTGAAAGACATGTTCTGAAATGCAAGTGTTGTTGTTTGGAGAGCACATCGGTTACGTGTCAGATGCGTAGCCAAGCAGTAATTTGTCGCCATAGGTGCAAATATTAGCCGGTAATATGAAGTGTTGTCAGCTAAAGTCTGATGATGCAGACGACCGTAAGGACGAAGTACACAAGAGTACCGCTAGGCCGCGCCTCTTTAGCTCAGTGGTAGAGCACTGGTCTAATAAACCAGTGGTCGTAAGTTCCATCCTCACAGGAGAAAGATGAATTTTGGAAATCAGTTGCGCGTCGTGGCCGTATAGCAAACAGTACCTGTGATGACGAACAATTAGCGACAGGCGTTTTTTTAAGAATTACTCTCAGATGTGATTAAGGCGAATGGCGCCGATAAAGCATTTGCCAAAGCGGTACAGCATAAGGTGGGACGAGGCAGTCTGAATTACATTTTATAGATGTATTTCTCACATATCTCAGAGCCTCTCGCGATCTTCGTCGTCGTCGTCGTCGTCGTCGTCGTCGTCGTCGTCGTCGTCGCCGCCGCCGCTTCTGCAGAAGTAGCAAATGGCCATCGTAGCAAATGCGGCGAGGGACGCCCTGCCTTCGATTCCGAATGCACAAAGTGTGTGGTCTTGTTTCTCAGTCTATATTTGGTCGGTCTCGTCAGAGGTTGAATGTAACGAATGGGTGGGAAAGAGCAAGGGGCAGCGGCTGTGTAGAACGAAAACACAAATCCTCAGGGGTGTGAGCGTTTCGAGATGAGTCGTATACATGTAAATGTTGGTCGTCAGTGACCGTGTGGCCTAGTGGATAAGGCGTCGGACTTCGGATCTGAAAATTACAGGTTCGAATGCTGTCACGCTTGTGATTTCCAGATCTGAAAAAGAAACATACCTTTTTAATGTAGCAATTGAGCAGTACGAAACCGTCTGAATGTTGCTGTTGACCATTTTTTGCTTGGAGATGCTCTTGAGCTTGAAACACACACAACAAGACCGGTGTTAACTAGCGAAATGGTCGGCAGGGTGCCGACACAGCGAGTTTTGACTATCACTTGCACATCTTAAACAACGTCGGAAAGTAACTCGTTCGGCTTTTGAGTCACATAAAGTATGTGTGTTAATTTTGAAGCCACTAGCTCTGCTTGTTGTCATGCAATTTCTTTGCCTCTCAGAAATGATTATGACATAAAAGTGAAGTACGTGACGAGTGTGACGTTAGGAAAACATTAGGCAGCATGGAGAGATTCTGTATGGGACCACCCAACCCAAACGAGTACTGTGTGACGTGCTACCCGGCAGGTATTCATCGAGGTAGCCGGCTAGCTCGGTCGGTAGAGGGTCAGACTCTTAATCCCAGGGTCGTGGGTTCGAGCCAGACGCTGGGCGGAACGGAATTTTGTTCCGCTGCAGATGTAAATTACCGTTTTTCTGATTAACGAGATTTAATGGAAATAGCAACATTAAACTTTGCCTACGTCTCTGCCAGTCGCAAGGAAACTGTATTTGAAGGTGAAGGTGATTTTGTAGACATGTGTGAAAGACATGTTCTGAAATGCAAGTGTTGTTGTTTGGAGAGCACATCGGTTACGTGTCAGATGTGTAGCCAAGCAGTAATTTGTCGCCATAGCTGCAAATATTAGCCGGTAATATGAAGTGTTGTCAGCTAAAGTCTGATGATGCAGACGACCGTAAGGACGAAGTACCCAAGAGTACCGCTAGGCCGCGCCTATTTAGCTCAGTGGTAGAGCACTGGTCTAATAAACCAGGGGTCGTAAGTTCCATCCTCACAGGAGAAAGATGAATTTTGGAAATCAGTTGCGCGTCGTGGCCGTATAGCAAACAGTACCTGTGATGACGAACAATTAGCGACAGGCGTATTTTTAAGAATTACTCTCAGATGTGATTAAGGCGAATGGCGCCGATAAAGCATTTGCCAAAGCGGTACAGCATAAGGTGGGACGAGGCAGTCTGAATTACATTTTATAGATGTATTTCTCACATATCTCAGAGCCTCTCGCGATCTTCGTCGTCGTCGTCGCCGCCGCCGCTTCTGCAGAAGTAGCAAATGGCCATCGTAGCAAATGCGGCGAGGGACGCCCTGCCTTCGATTCTGAATGCACAAAGTGTGTGGTCTTGTTTCTCAGTCTATATTTGGTCGGTCTCGTCAGAGGTTGAATGTAACGAATGGGTGGGAAAGAGCAAGGGGCAGCGGCTGTGTAGAACGAAAACACAAATCCTCAGGGGTGTGAGCGTTTCGAGATGAGTCGTATACATGTAAATGTTGGTCGTCAGTGACCGTGTGGCCTAGTGGATAAGGCGTCGGACTTCGGATCTGAAAATTACAGGTTCGAATGCTGTCACGCTTGTGTTTTTCCAGATCTGAAAAAGAAACATACCGTTTTAATGTAGCAATTGAGCAGTACGAAACCGTCTGAATGTTGCTGTTGACCATTTTTTGCTTGGAGATGCTCTTGAGCTTGAAACACACACAACAAGACCGGTGTTAACTAGCGAAATGGTCGGCAGAGTGCCGGCACCGCGAGTTTTGACTGGCACTTGCACATCTAAAACAAGGTCGTAAAGTAACTCATCCGGCTTTTGAGTCACATAAAGTATGTGTGTTAATTTTGACGCCACTAGCTCTATATGTTGTCATGCAATTTCTTAACTCTCAGAAATGATTATGACATAAAAGTGAAGTACGTGACGAGTGTGACGTTAGGAAAACATTAGGCAGCATGGAGAGAAACTGTATGGGACCACCCAACCGAAACGAGTACTGTGTGACGTGCTACCCGGAAGCTATTCAACACGGTAACCGGCTAGCGCAGTCGGCAGAGGGTCAGAATCTTAATCCCAGGGTCGTGGGTTCGAGTCGCACGCTCGGCGGAACGGAATTTTTTTCCGCTGCAGATGTAAATTACCGTTTCTCTGATTAACGATATTTAATGGAAATAGCAACTTTAAACTTTGCCTACGTCTCTGTCAGTCGCAAGGAAACTGTATTTGAAGGTGAAGGTGATTTTGTAGACATGTGTGAAAGACATGTTCTGAAATTTAAGTGTTGTTGTTTGGAGAGCACATCGGTTACGTGTCAGATGTGTAGCCAAGCAGTAATTTGTCGCCATAGCTGCAAATATTAGCCGGTAATATGAAGTGTTGTCAGCTAAAGTCTGATGATGCAGACGACCGTAAGGACGAAGTACCCAAGAGTACTGCTATGCCGCGCCTCTTTAGCTCAGTGGTAGAGCACTGGTGTAATAAACCAGGGGTCGTAAGTTCCATCCTCACAGGAGAAAGATGAATTTTGGAAATCAGTTGCGCGTCGTGGCCGTATTGCAAACAGTACCTGTGATGACGAACAATTAGCAACAGGCGTTTTTTTAAGAATTACTCTCAGATGTGATTAAGGCGAATGGCGCAGATAAAGCATTTGCCAAAGCGGTACAGCATAAGGTGGGACGAGGCAGTCTGAATTACATTTTATAGATGTATTTCTCACATATCTCAGAGCGTCTCGCGATATTCGTTGTCGTCGTCGTCGTCGTCGTCGTCGTCGTCGTCGCCGCCGCTTCTGGAGAAGTAGCAAGTGGCAATCGTAGCAAATGCGGCGAGGGACGCCCTGCCTTCGATTCCGAATGCACAAAGTGTGTGGTCTTGTTTCTCAGTCTATATTTGGTCGGTCTCGTCAGAGGTTGAATGTAACGAATGGGTGGGAAAGAGCAAGGGGCAGCGGCTGTGTAGAACGAAAACACAAATCCTCAGGGGTGTGAGCGTTTCGAGATGAGTCGTATACATGTAAATGTTGGTCGTCAGTGACCGTGTGGCCTAGTGGATAAGGCGTCGGACTTCGGATCTGAAAATTACAGGTTCGAATGCTGTCACGCTTGTGATTTCCAGATCTGAAAAAGAAACATACCTTTTTAATGTAGCAATTGAGCAGTACGAAACCGTCTGAATGTTGCTGTTGACCATTTTTTGCTTGGAGATGCTCTTGAGCTTGAAACACACACAACAAGACCGGTGTTAACTAGCGAAATGGTCGGCAGGGTGCCGACACAGCGAGTTTTGACTATCACTTGCACATCTTAAACAACGTCGGAAAGTAACTCGTTCGGCTTTTGAGTCACATAAAGTATGTGTGTTAATTTTGAAGCCACTAGCTCTGCTTGTTGTCATGCAATTTCTTTGCCTCTCAGAAATGATTATGACATAAAAGTGAAGTACGTGACGAGTGTGACGTTAGGAAAACATTAGGCAGCATGGAGAGATTCTGTATGGGACCACCCAACCCAAACGAGTACTGTGTGACGTGCTACCCGGCAGGTATTCATCGAGGTAGCCGGCTAGCTCGGTCGGTAGAGGGTCAGACTCTTAATCCCAGGGTCGTGGGTTCGAGCCAGACGCTGGGCGGAACGGAATTTTGTTCCGCTGCAGATGTAAATTACCGTTTTTCTGATTAACGAGATTTAATGGAAATAGCAACATTAAACTTTGCCTACGTCTCTGCCAGTCGCAAGGAAACTGTATTTGAAGGTGAAGGTGATTTTGTAGACATGTGTGAAAGACATGTTCTGAAATGCAAGTGTTGTTGTTTGGAGAGCACATCGGTTACGTGTCAGATGTGTAGCCAAGCAGTAATTTGTCGCCATAGCTGCAAATATTAGCCGGTAATATGAAGTGTTGTCAGCTAAAGTCTGATGATGCAGACGACCGTAAGGACGAAGTACACAAGAGTACCGCTAGGCCGCGCCTATTTAGCTCAGTGGTAGAGCACTGGTCTAATAAACCAGGGGTCGTAAGTTCCATCCTCACAGGAGAAAGATGAATTTTGGAAATCAGTTGCGCGTCGTGGCCGTATAGCAAACAGTACCTGTGATGACGAACAATTAGCGACAGGCGTATTTTTAAGAATTACTCTCAGATGTGATTAAGGCGAATGGCGCCGATAAAGCATTTGCCAAAGCGGTACAGCATAAGGTGGGACGAGGCAGTCTGAATTACATTTTATAGATGTATTTCTCACATATCTCAGAGCCTCTCGCGATCTTCGTCGTCGTCGTCGCCGCCGCCGCTTCTGCAGAAGTAGCAAATGGCCATCGTAGCAAATGCGGCGAGGGACGCCCTGCCTTCGATTCTGAATGCACAAAGTGTGTGGTCTTGTTTCTCAGTCTATATTTGGTCGGTCTCGTCAGAGGTTGAATGTAACGAATGGGTGGGAAAGAGCAAGGGGCAGCGGCTGTGTAGAACGAAAACACAAATCCTCAGGGGTGTGAGCGTTTCGAGATGAGTCGTATACATGTAAATGTTGGTCGTCAGTGACCGTGTGGCCTAGTGGATAAGGCGTCGGACTTCGGATCTGAAAATTACAGGTTCGAATGCTGTCACGCTTGTGTTTTTCCAGATCTGAAAAAGAAACATACCGTTTTAATGTAGCAATTGAGCAGTACGAAACCGTCTGAATGTTGCTGTTGACCATTTTTTGCTTGGAGATGCTCTTGAGCTTGAAACACACACAACAAGACCGGTGTTAACTAGCGAAATGGTCGGCAGAGTGCCGGCACCGCGAGTTTTGACTGGCACTTGCACATCTAAAACAAGGTCGTAAAGTAACTCATCCGGCTTTTGAGTCACATAAAGTATGTGTGTTAATTTTGACGCCACTAGCTCTATATGTTGTCATGCAATTTCTTAACTCTCAGAAATGATTATGACATAAAAGTGAAGTACGTGACGAGTGTGACGTTAGGAAAACATTAGGCAGCATGGAGAGAAACTGTATGGGACCACCCAACCGAAACGAGTACTGTGTGACGTGCTACCCGGAAGCTATTCAACACGGTAACCGGCTAGCGCAGTCGGCAGAGGGTCAGAATCTTAATCCCAGGGTCGTGGGTTCGAGTCGCACGCTCGGCGGAACGGAATTTTTTTCCGCTGCAGATGTAAATTACCGTTTCTCTGATTAACGATATTTAATGGAAATAGCAACTTTAAACTTTGCCTACGTCTCTGTCAGTCGCAAGGAAACTGTATTTGAAGGTGAAGGTGATTTTGTAGACATGTGTGAAAGACATGTTCTGAAATTTAAGTGTTGTTGTTTGGAGAGCACATCGGTTACGTGTCAGATGTGTAGCCAAGCAGTAATTTGTCGCCATAGCTGCAAATATTAGCCGGTAATATGAAGTGTTGTCAGCTAAAGTCTGATGATGCAGACGACCGTAAGGACGAAGTACCCAAGAGTACTGCTATGCCGCGCCTCTTTAGCTCAGTGGTAGAGCACTGGTGTAATAAACCAGGGGTCGTAAGTTCCATCCTCACAGGAGAAAGATGAATTTTGGAAATCAGTTGCGCGTCGTGGCCGTATTGCAAACAGTACCTGTGATGACGAACAATTAGCAACAGGCGTTTTTTTAAGAATTACTCTCAGATGTGATTAAGGCGAATGGCGCAGATAAAGCATTTGCCAAAGCGGTACAGCATAAGGTGGGACGAGGCAGTCTGAATTACATTTTATAGATGTATTTCTCACATATCTCAGAGCGTCTCGCGATATTCGTTGTCGTCGTCGTCGTCGTCGTCGTCGTCGTCGTCGCCGCCGCTTCTGGAGAAGTAGCAAGTGGCAATCGTAGCAAATGCGGCGAGGGACGCCCTGCCTTCGATTCCGAATGCACAAAGTGTGTGGTCTTGTTTCTCAGTCTATATTTGGTCGGTCTCGTCAGAGGTTGAATGTAACGAATGGGTGGGAAAGAGCAAGGGGCAGCGGCTGTGTAGAACGAAAACACAAATCCTCAGGGGTGTGAGCGTTTCGAGATGAGTCGTATACATGTAAATGTTGGTCGTCAGTGACCGTGTGGCCTAGTGGATAAGGCGTCGGACTTCGGATCTGAAAATTACAGGTTCGAATGCTGTCACGCTTGTGATTTCCAGATCTGAAAAAGAAACATACCTTTTTAATGTAGCAATTGAGCAGTACGAAACCGTCTGAATGTTGCTGTTGACCATTTTTTGCTTGGAGATGCTCTTGAGCTTGAAACACACACAACAAGACCGGTGTTAACTAGCGAAATGGTCGGCAGGGTGCCGACACAGCGAGTTTTGACTATCACTTGCACATCTTAAACAACGTCGGAAAGTAACTCGTTCGGCTTTTGAGTCACATAAAGTATGTGTGTTAATTTTGAAGCCACTAGCTCTGCTTGTTGTCATGCAATTTCTTTGCCTCTCAGAAATGATTATGACATAAAAGTGAAGTACGTGACGAGTGTGACGTTAGGAAAACATTAGGCAGCATGGAGAGATTCTGTATGGGACCACCCAACCCAAACGAGTACTGTGTGACGTGCTACCCGGCAGGTATTCATCGAGGTAGCCGGCTAGCTCGGTCGGTAGAGGGTCAGACTCTTAATCCCAGGGTCGTGGGTTCGAGCCAGACGCTGGGCGGAACGGAATTTTGTTCCGCTGCAGATGTAAATTACCGTTTTTCTGATTAACGAGATTTAATGGAAATAGCAACATTAAACTTTGCCTACGTCTCTGCCAGTCGCAAGGAAACTGTATTTGAAGGTGAAGGTGATTTTGTAGACATGTGTGAAAGACATGTTCTGAAATGCAAGTGTTGTTGTTTGGAGAGCACATCGGTTACGTGTCAGATGTGTAGCCAAGCAGTAATTTGTCGCCATAGCTGCAAATATTAGCCGGTAATATGAAGTGTTGTCAGCTAAAGTCTGATGATGCAGACGACCGTAAGGACGAAGTACACAAGAGTACCGCTAGGCCGCGCCTATTTAGCTCAGTGGTAGAGCACTGGTCTAATAAACCAGGGGTCGTAAGTTCCATCCTCACAGGAGAAAGATGAATTTTGGAAATCAGTTGCGCGTCGTGGCCGTATAGCAAACAGTACCTGTGATGACGAACAATTAGCGACAGGCGTATTTTTAAGAATTACTCTCAGATGTGATTAAGGCGAATGGCGCCGATAAAGCATTTGCCAAAGCGGTACAGCATAAGGTGGGACGAGGCAGTCTGAATTACATTTTATAGATGTATTTCTCACATATCTCAGAGCCTCTCGCGATCTTCGTCGTCGTCGTCGCCGCCGCCGCTTCTGCAGAAGTAGCAAATGGCCATCGTAGCAAATGCGGCGAGGGACGCCCTGCCTTCGATTCTGAATGCACAAAGTGTGTGGTCTTGTTTCTCAGTCTATATTTGGTCGGTCTCGTCAGAGGTTGAATGTAACGAATGGGTGGGAAAGAGCAAGGGGCAGCGGCTGTGTAGAACGAAAACACAAATCCTCAGGGGTGTGAGCGTTTCGAGATGAGTCGTATACATGTAAATGTTGGTCGTCAGTGACCGTGTGGCCTAGTGGATAAGGCGTCGGACTTCGGATCTGAAAATTACAGGTTCGAATGCTGTCACGCTTGTGTTTTTCCAGATCTGAAAAAGAAACATACCGTTTTAATGTAGCAATTGAGCAGTACGAAACCGTCTGAATGTTGCTGTTGACCATTTTTTGCTTGGAGATGCTCTTGAGCTTCAAACACACACAGCAAGACCGGTGTTAACTAGCGAAATGGTCGGCAGAGTGCCGACACAGCGAGTTTTGACTATCACTTGCACATCTAAAACAACGTCGGAAAGTAACTCGTTCGGCTTTTGAGTCACATAAAGTATGTGTGTTAATTTTGAAGCCACTAGCTCTGCTTGTTGTCATGCAATTTCTTTGCCTCTCAGAAATGATTATGACATAAAAGTGAAGTACGTGACGGGTGTGACGTTAGGAAAACATTAGGCAGCATGGACAGATTCTGTATGGGACCACCCAACCCAAACGAGTACTGTGTGACGTGCTACCCGGCAGGTATTCATCGAGGTAGCCGGCTAGCTCGGTCGGTAGAGGGTCAGACTCTTAATCCCAGGGTCGTGGGTTCGAGCCAGACGCTGGGCGGAACGGAATTTTGTTCCGCTGCAGATGTAAATTACCGTTTTTCTAATTAACGAGATTTAATGGAAATAGCAACATTAAACTTTGCCTACGTCTCTGTCAGTCGCAAGGAAACTGTATTTGAAGATGAAGGTGATTTTGTAGACATGTGTGAAAGACATGTTCTGAAATGCAAGTGTTGTTGTTTGGAGAGCACATCGGTTACGTGTCAGATGCGTAGCCAAGCAGTAATTTGTCGCCATAGGTGCAAATATTAGCCGGTAATATGAAGTGTTGTCAGCTAAAGTCTGATGATGCAGACGACCGTAAGGACGAAGTACACAAGAGTACCGCTAGGCCGCGCCTCTTTAGCTCAGTGGTAGAGCACTGGTCTAATAAACCAGTGGTCGTAAGTTCCATCCTCACAGGAGAAAGATGAATTTTGGAAATCAGTTGCGCGTCGTGGCCGTATAGCAAACAGTACCTGTGATGACGAACAATTAGCGACAGGCGTTTTTTTAAGAATTACTCTCAGATGTGATTAAGGCGAATGGCGCCGATAAAGCATTTGCCAAAGCGGTACAGCATAAGGTGGGACGAGGCAGTCTGAATTACATTTTATAGATGTATTTCTCACATATCTCAGAGCCTCTCGCGATCTTCGTCGTCGTCGTCGTCGTCGTCGTCGTCGTCGTCGTCGTCGCCGCCGCCGCTTCTGCAGAAGTAGCAAATGGCCATCGTAGCAAATGCGGCGAGGGACGCCCTGCCTTCGATTCCGAATGCACAAAGTGTGTGGTCTTGTTTCTCAGTCTATATTTGGTCGGTCTCGTCAGAGGTTGAATGTAACGAATGGGTGGGAAAGAGCAAGGGGCAGCGGCTGTGTAGAACGAAAACACAAATCCTCAGGGGTGTGAGCGTTTCGAGATGAGTCGTATACATGTAAATGTTGGTCGTCAGTGACCGTGTGGCCTAGTGGATAAGGCGTCGGACTTCGGATCTGAAAATTACAGGTTCGAATGCTGTCACGCTTGTGATTTCCAGATCTGAAAAAGAAACATACCTTTTTAATGTAGCAATTGAGCAGTACGAAACCGTCTGAATGTTGCTGTTGACCATTTTTTGCTTGGAGATGCTCTTGAGCTTGAAACACACACAACAAGACCGGTGTTAACTAGCGAAATGGTCGGCAGGGTGCCGACACAGCGAGTTTTGACTATCACTTGCACATCTTAAACAACGTCGGAAAGTAACTCGTTCGGCTTTTGAGTCACATAAAGTATGTGTGTTAATTTTGAAGCCACTAGCTCTGCTTGTTGTCATGCAATTTCTTTGCCTCTCAGAAATGATTATGACATAAAAGTGAAGTACGTGACGAGTGTGACGTTAGGAAAACATTAGGCAGCATGGAGAGATTCTGTATGGGACCACCCAACCCAAACGAGTACTGTGTGACGTGCTACCCGGCAGGTATTCATCGAGGTAGCCGGCTAGCTCGGTCGGTAGAGGGTCAGACTCTTAATCCCAGGGTCGTGGGTTCGAGCCAGACGCTGGGCGGAACGGAATTTTGTTCCGCTGCAGATGTAAATTACCGTTTTTCTGATTAACGAGATTTAATGGAAATAGCAACATTAAACTTTGCCTACGTCTCTGCCAGTCGCAAGGAAACTGTATTTGAAGGTGAAGGTGATTTTGTAGACATGTGTGAAAGACATGTTCTGAAATGCAAGTGTTGTTGTTTGGAGAGCACATCGGTTACGTGTCAGATGTGTAGCCAAGCAGTAATTTGTCGCCATAGCTGCAAATATTAGCCGGTAATATGAAGTGTTGTCAGCTAAAGTCTGATGATGCAGACGACCGTAAGGACGAAGTACCCAAGAGTACCGCTAGGCCGCGCCTATTTAGCTCAGTGGTAGAGCACTGGTCTAATAAACCAGGGGTCGTAAGTTCCATCCTCACAGGAGAAAGATGAATTTTGGAAATCAGTTGCGCGTCGTGGCCGTATAGCAAACAGTACCTGTGATGACGAACAATTAGCGACAGGCGTATTTTTAAGAATTACTCTCAGATGTGATTAAGGCGAATGGCGCCGATAAAGCATTTGCCAAAGCGGTACAGCATAAGGTGGGACGAGGCAGTCTGAATTAGATTTTATAGATGTATTTCTCACATATCTCAGAGCCTCTCGCGATCTTCGTCGTCGTCGTCGCCGCCGCCGCTTCTGCAGAAGTAGCAAATGGCCATCGTAGCAAATGCGGCGAGGGACGCCCTGCCTTCGATTCTGAATGCACAAAGTGTGTGGTCTTGTTTCTCAGTCTATATTTGGTCGGTCTCGTCAGAGGTTGAATGTAACGAATGGGTGGGAAAGAGCAAGGGGCAGCGGCTGTGTAGAACGAAAACACAAATCCTCAGGGGTGTGAGCGTTTCGAGATGAGTCGTATACATGTAAATGTTGGTCGTCAGTGACCGTGTGGCCTAGTGGATAAGGCGTCGGACTTCGGATCTGAAAATTACAGGTTCGAATGCTGTCACGCTTGTGTTTTTCCAGATCTGAAAAAGAAACATACCGTTTTAATGTAGCAATTGAGCAGTACGAAACCGTCTGAATGTTGCTGTTGACCATTTTTTGCTTGGAGATGCTCTTGAGCTTGAAACACACACAACAAGACCGGTGTTAACTAGCGAAATGGTCGGCAGAGTGCCGGCACCGCGAGTTTTGACTGGCACTTGCACATCTAAAACAAGGTCGTAAAGTAACTCATCCGGCTTTTGAGTCACATAAAGTATGTGTGTTAATTTTGACGCCACTAGCTCTATATGTTGTCATGCAATTTCTTAACTCTCAGAAATGATTATGACATAAAAGTGAAGTACGTGACGAGTGTGACGTTAGGAAAACATTAGGCAGCATGGAGAGAAACTGTATGGGACCACCCAACCGAAACGAGTACTGTGTGACGTGCTACCCGGAAGCTATTCAACACGGTAACCGGCTAGCGCAGTCGGCAGAGGGTCAGAATCTTAATCCCAGGGTCGTGGGTTCGAGTCGCACGCTCGGCGGAACGGAATTTTTTTCCGCTGCAGATGTAAATTACCGTTTCTCTGATTAACGATATTTAATGGAAATAGCAACTTTAAACTTTGCCTACGTCTCTGTCAGTCGCAAGGAAACTGTATTTGAAGGTGAAGGTGATTTTGTAGACATGTGTGAAAGACATGTTCTGAAATTTAAGTGTTGTTGTTTGGAGAGCACATCGGTTACGTGTCAGATGTGTAGCCAAGCAGTAATTTGTCGCCATAGCTGCAAATATTAGCCGGTAATATGAAGTGTTGTCAGCTAAAGTCTGATGATGCAGACGACCGTAAGGACGAAGTACCCAAGAGTACTGCTATGCCGCGCCTCTTTAGCTCAGTGGTAGAGCACTGGTGTAATAAACCAGGGGTCGTAAGTTCCATCCTCACAGGAGAAAGATGAATTTTGGAAATCAGTTGCGCGTCGTGGCCGTATTGCAAACAGTACCTGTGATGACGAACAATTAGCAACAGGCGTTTTTTTAAGAATTACTCTCAGATGTGATTAAGGCGAATGGCGCAGATAAAGCATTTGCCAAAGCGGTACAGCATAAGGTGGGACGAGGCAGTCTGAATTACATTTTATAGATGTATTTCTCACATATCTCAGAGCGTCTCGCGATATTCGTTGTCGTCGTCGTCGTCGTCGTCGTCGTCGTCGTCGCCGCCGCTTCTGGAGAAGTAGCAAGTGGCAATCGTAGCAAATGCGGCGAGGGACGCCCTGCCTTCGATTCCGAATGCACAAAGTGTGTGGTCTTGTTTCTCAGTCTATATTTGGTCGGTCTCGTCAGAGGTTGAATGTAACGAATGGGTGGGAAAGAGCAAGGGGCAGCGGCTGTGTAGAACGAAAACACAAATCCTCAGGGGTGTGAGCGTTTCGAGATGAGTCGTATACATGTAAATGTTGGTCGTCAGTGACCGTGTGGCCTAGTGGATAAGGCGTCGGACTTCGGATCTGAAAATTACAGGTTCGAATGCTGTCACGCTTGTGATTTCCAGATCTGAAAAAGAAACATACCTTTTTAATGTAGCAATTGAGCAGTACGAAACCGTCTGAATGTTGCTGTTGACCATTTTTTGCTTGGAGATGCTCTTGAGCTTGAAACACACACAACAAGACCGGTGTTAACTAGCGAAATGGTCGGCAGGGTGCCGACACAGCGAGTTTTGACTATCACTTGCACATCTTAAACAACGTCGGAAAGTAACTCGTTCGGCTTTTGAGTCACATAAAGTATGTGTGTTAATTTTGAAGCCACTAGCTCTGCTTGTTGTCATGCAATTTCTTTGCCTCTCAGAAATGATTATGACATAAAAGTGAAGTACGTGACGAGTGTGACGTTAGGAAAACATTAGGCAGCATGGAGAGATTCTGTATGGGACCACCCAACCCAAACGAGTACTGTGTGACGTGCTACCCGGCAGGTATTCATCGAGGTAGCCGGCTAGCTCGGTCGGTAGAGGGTCAGACTCTTAATCCCAGGGTCGTGGGTTCGAGCCAGACGCTGGGCGGAACGGAATTTTGTTCCGCTGCAGATGTAAATTACCGTTTTTCTGATTAACGAGATTTAATGGAAATAGCAACATTAAACTTTGCCTACGTCTCTGCCAGTCGCAAGGAAACTGTATTTGAAGGTGAAGGTGATTTTGTAGACATGTGTGAAAGACATGTTCTGAAATGCAAGTGTTGTTGTTTGGAGAGCACATCGGTTACGTGTCAGATGTGTAGCCAAGCAGTAATTTGTCGCCATAGCTGCAAATATTAGCCGGTAATATGAAGTGTTGTCAGCTAAAGTCTGATGATGCAGACGACCGTAAGGACGAAGTACACAAGAGTACCGCTAGGCCGCGCCTATTTAGCTCAGTGGTAGAGCACTGGTCTAATAAACCAGGGGTCGTAAGTTCCATCCTCACAGGAGAAAGATGAATTTTGGAAATCAGTTGCGCGTCGTGGCCGTATAGCAAACAGTACCTGTGATGACGAACAATTAGCGACAGGCGTATTTTTAAGAATTACTCTCAGATGTGATTAAGGCGAATGGCGCCGATAAAGCATTTGCCAAAGCGGTACAGCATAAGGTGGGACGAGGCAGTCTGAATTACATTTTATAGATGTATTTCTCACATATCTCAGAGCCTCTCGCGATCTTCGTCGTCGTCGTCGCCGCCGCCGCTTCTGCAGAAGTAGCAAATGGCCATCGTAGCAAATGCGGCGAGGGACGCCCTGCCTTCGATTCTGAATGCACAAAGTGTGTGGTCTTGTTTCTCAGTCTATATTTGGTCGGTCTCGTCAGAGGTTGAATGTAACGAATGGGTGGGAAAGAGCAAGGGGCAGCGGCTGTGTAGAACGAAAACACAAATCCTCAGGGGTGTGAGCGTTTCGAGATGAGTCGTATACATGTAAATGTTGGTCGTCAGTGACCGTGTGGCCTAGTGGATAAGGCGTCGGACTTCGGATCTGAAAATTACAGGTTCGAATGCTGTCACGCTTGTGTTTTTCCAGATCTGAAAAAGAAACATACCGTTTTAATGTAGCAATTGAGCAGTACGAAACCGTCTGAATGTTGCTGTTGACCATTTTTTGCTTGGAGATGCTCTTGAGCTTGAAACACACACAACAAGACCGGTGTTAACTAGCGAAATGGTCGGCAGAGTGCCGGCACCGCGAGTTTTGACTGGCACTTGCACATCTAAAACAAGGTCGTAAAGTAACTCATCCGGCTTTTGAGTCACATAAAGTATGTGTGTTAATTTTGACGCCACTAGCTCTATATGTTGTCATGCAATTTCTTAACTCTCAGAAATGATTATGACATAAAAGTGAAGTACGTGACGAGTGTGACGTTAGGAAAACATTAGGCAGCATGGAGAGAAACTGTATGGGACCACCCAACCGAAACGAGTACTGTGTGACGTGCTACCCGGAAGCTATTCAACACGGTAACCGGCTAGCGCAGTCGGCAGAGGGTCAGAATCTTAATCCCAGGGTCGTGGGTTCGAGTCGCACGCTCGGCGGAACGGAATTTTTTTCCGCTGCAGATGTAAATTACCGTTTCTCTGATTAACGATATTTAATGGAAATAGCAACTTTAAACTTTGCCTACGTCTCTGTCAGTCGCAAGGAAACTGTATTTGAAGGTGAAGGTGATTTTGTAGACATGTGTGAAAGACATGTTCTGAAATTTAAGTGTTGTTGTTTGGAGAGCACATCGGTTACGTGTCAGATGTGTAGCCAAGCAGTAATTTGTCGCCATAGCTGCAAATATTAGCCGGTAATATGAAGTGTTGTCAGCTAAAGTCTGATGATGCAGACGACCGTAAGGACGAAGTACCCAAGAGTACTGCTATGCCGCGCCTCTTTAGCTCAGTGGTAGAGCACTGGTGTAATAAACCAGGGGTCGTAAGTTCCATCCTCACAGGAGAAAGATGAATTTTGGAAATCAGTTGCGCGTCGTGGCCGTATTGCAAACAGTACCTGTGATGACGAACAATTAGCAACAGGCGTTTTTTTAAGAATTACTCTCAGATGTGATTAAGGCGAATGGCGCAGATAAAGCATTTGCCAAAGCGGTACAGCATAAGGTGGGACGAGGCAGTCTGAATTACATTTTATAGATGTATTTCTCACATATCTCAGAGCGTCTCGCGATATTCGTTGTCGTCGTCGTCGTCGTCGCCGCCGCCGCCGCTTCTGCAGAAGTAGCAAATGGCAATCGTAGCAAATGCGGCGAGGGACGTCCTGCCTTCGATTCCGAATGCACAAAGTGTGTGGTCTTGTTTCTCAGTCTATATTTGGTCGGTCACGTCAGAGGTTGAATGTAACGAATGGGTGGGAAAGAGCAAGGGGCAGCGGCTGTGTAGAACGAAAACACAAATCCTCAGGGGTGTGAGCGTTTCGAGATGAGTCGTATACATGTAAATGTTGGTCGTCAGTGACCGTGTGGCCTAATGGATAAGGCGTCGGACTTCGGATCTGAAGATTACAGGTTCGAATGCTGTCACGCTTGTGTTCTTCCAGTTCTGAAAAAGAAACATAACGTTTTAATGTAGCAATTGAGCAGTACGAAACAGTCTGAAAGTTGCTGTTGCCCATTTACGTGTCAGATGTGTAGCAAAGCAGTAATGGGGCGCCATAGCTGCAAATATTAGCCGGTAATATGAAGTGTTGTCAGCTGAAGTCTGATGATGCAGACGACCGTAATGACGAAGTACCCAAAATTACCGCTAGGCCGCGCCTCTTTACCTCAGTGGTAGAGCACTGGTCTAATAAGCCAGGGGTCGTAAGTTCCATCCTTACAGGAGAAAGATGAATTTTGGAAATCAGTTGCGCGTCGTGGCTGTATAGCAAACAGTATCTGTGATGACGAACAATTAGCAACAGGCGTTTTTTTAAGAATTACTCTCAGATGTGATTAAGGCGAATGGCGCAGATAAAGCATTTGCCAAAGCGGTACAGCATAAGGGGGGACGAGGCAGTCTGAATTACATTTTATAGATGTATTTCTCACATATCTCAGAGCCTCTCGCGATATTCGTTGTCGTCGTCGTCGCTGCTTCTGCAGAAGTAGCAAATGGCCATCGTACCAAATGCGGCGAGGGACGCCCGGCCTTCGATTCAGAATGCACAAAGTGTGTGGTCTTGTTTCTCAGTCTATATTTGATCGGTCTCGTAAGAGGTTGAATGTAACGAATGGGTGGGAAAGAGCAAGGGGCAGCGGCTGTGTAGAACGAAAACACAAATCCTTAGGGGTGTGAGCGTTTCCAGATGAGTAGTATACTTGTAAATGTTTGTCGTCAGTGACCTATTGCATAAGGCGTCGGACTTCGGATCTGAAGATTACAGGTTCGAATGCTCTCATGCTCGAGTTTTTCCAGTTCTGAAAAAGAAACATACCGTTTTAATGTAGCAATTGAGCAGTACGAAACCGTCTGAATGTTGCTGTTGACCATTTTTTGCTTGGAGATGCTCTTGAGCTTGAAACACACACAACAAGACCGGTGTTAACTAGCGAAATGGTCGGCAGAGTGCCGGCACCGCGAGTTTTGACTGGCACTTGCACATCTAAAACAAGGTCGTAAAGTAACTCGTTCGGCTTTTGAGTCACATAAAGTATGTGTGTTAATTTTGACGCCACTAGCTCTATATGTTGTCATGCAATTTCTTAACTCTCAGAAATGATTATGACATAAAAGTGAAGTACGTGACGAGTGTGACGTTAGGAAAACATTAGGCAGCATGGAGAGAAACTGTATGGGACCACCCAACCGAAACGAGTACTGTGTGACGTGCTACCCGGAAGCTATTCAACACGGTAACCGGCCAGCTCAGTCGGTAGAGGGTCAGAATCTTAATCCCAGGGTCGTGGGTTCGAGCCGCGCGCTCGGCGGAACGGAATTTTTTTCCGCTGCAGATGTAAATTACCGTTTTTCTGATTAACGATATTTAATGGAAATAGCAACTTTAAACTTTGCCTACGTCTCAGTCAGTCGCAAGGAAACTGTATTTGAAGGTGAAGGTGATTTTGTAGACATGTGTGAAAGACATGTTCTGAAATGCAAGTGTTGTTGTTTGGAGAGCACATCGGTTACGTGTCTGATGTGTAGCCAAGCAGTAATTTGTCGCCATAGCTGCAAATATTAGCCGGTAATATAAAGTGTTGTCAGCTAAAGTCTGGTGATGCAGACGACCGTAAGGACGAAGTACCCAAGAGTACCGCTAGGCCGCGCCTCTTTAGCTCAGTGGTAGAGCACTGGTGTAATAAACCAGGGGTCGTAAGTTCCATCCTCACAGGAGAAAGATGAATTTTGGAAATCAGTTGCGCGTCGTGGCCGTATTGCAAACAGTACCTGTGATGACGAACAATTAGCGACAGGCGTTTTTTTAAGAATATACTCTCAGATGCGATTAAGGCGAATGGCGCAGATAAAGCATTTGCCAAAGCGGTACAGCATAAGGTGGGACGAGGCAGTCTGAATTACATTTTATAGATGTATTTCTCACATATCTCAGAGCCTCTCGCGATATTCGTTGTCGTCGTCGTCGTCGTCGTCGTCGTCGTCGTCGTCGCCGCCGCCGCTTCTGCAGAAGTAGCAAATGGCAATCGTAGCAAATGCGGCGAGGGACGCCCTGCCTTCGATTCAGAATGCACAAAGTGTGTGGTCTTGTTTCTCAGTCTATATTTGGTCGGTCACGTCAGAGGTTGAATGTAACGAATGGGTGGGAAAGGGCAAGGGGCAGCGGCTGTGTAGAACGAAAACACAAATCCTCAGGGGTGTGAGCGTTTCGAGATGAGTAGTATACTTGTAAATGTTTGTCGTCAGTGACCTATTGCATAAGGCGTCGGACTTCGGATCTGAAGATTACAGGTTCGAATGCTCTCATGCTCGAGTTTTTCCAGTTCTGAAAAAGAAACATACCGTTTGAATGTAGCAATTGAGCAGTACGAAACCGTCTGAATGTTGCTGTTGACCATTTTTTGCTTGGAGATGCTCTTGAGCTTGAAACACACACAACAAGACCGGTGTTAACTAGCGAAATGGTCGGCAGAGTGCCGGCACCGCGAGTTTTGACTGGCACTTGCACATCTAAAACAAGGTCGTAAAGTAACTCGTTCGGCTTTTGAGTCACATAAAGTATGTGTGTTAATTTTGACGCCACTAGCTCTATATGTTGTCATGCAATTTCTTAACTCTCAGAAATGATTATGACATAAAAGTGAAGTACGTGACGAGTGTGACGTTAGGAAAACATTAGGCAGCATGGAGAGAAACTGTATGGGACCACCCAACCGAAACGAGTACTGTGTGACGTGCTACCCGGAAGCTATTCAACACGGTAGCCGGCTAGCTCAGTCGGTAGAGGGTCAGAATCTTAATCCCAGGGTCGTGGGTTCGAGCCGCACGCTCGGCGGAACGGAATTTTTTTCCGCTGCAGGTGTAAATTACCGTTTTTCTGATTAACGATATTTAATGGAAATAGCAACTTTAAACTTTGCCTACGTCTCTGTCAGTCGCAAGGAAGCTGTATTTGAAGGTGAAGGTGATTTTGTAGACATGTGTGAAAGACATGTTCTGAAATGCAAGTGTTGTTGTTTGGAGAGCACATCGGTTACGTGTCAGATGTGTAGCCAAGCAGTAATTTGTCGCCATAGCTGCAAATATTAGCCGGTAATATGAAGTGTTGTCAGCTAAAGTCTGATGATGCAGACGACCGTAAGGACGAAGTACCCAAGAGTACCGCTAGGCCGCGCCTCTTTAGCTCAGTGGTAGAGCATTGGTGTAATAAACCAGGGGTCGTAAGTTCCATCCTCACAGGAGAAAGATGAATTTTGGAAATCAGTTGCGCGTCGTGGCCGTATTGCAAACAGTACCTGTGATGACGAACAATTAGCGACAGGCGTTTTTTTAAGAATTACTCTCAGATGCGATTAAGGCGAATGGCGCAGCTAAAGCATTTGCCAAAGCGGTACAGCATAAGGTGGGACGAGGCAGTCTGAATTACATTTTATAGATGTATTTCTCACATATCTCAGAGCCTCTCGCGATATTCGTTGTCGTCGTCGTCGTCGTCGTCGTCGCCGCTTCTGCAGAAGTAGCAAATGGCCATCGTAGCAAATGCGGCGAGGGACGCCCTGCCTTCGATTCCGAATGCACAAAGTGTGTGGTCTTGTTTCTCAGTCTATATTTGATCGGTCTCGTAAGAGGTTGAATGTAACGAATGGGTGGGAAAGAGCAAGGGGCAGCGGCTGTGTAGAACGAAAACACAAATCCTTAGGGGTGTGAGCGTTTCGAGATGAGTTGTATACTTGTAAAGGTTTGTCGTCAGTGACCTATTGCATAAGGCGTCGGACTTCGGATCTGAAGATTACGGGTTCGAATGCTCTCATGCTCGAGTTTTTCCAGTTCTGAAAAAGAAACATACCGTTTTAATGTAGCAATTGAGCAGTACGAAACCGTCTGAATGTTGCTGTTGACCATTTTTTCCTTGGAGATGCTCTTGAGCTTGAAACACACACAACAAGACCGGTGTTAACTAGCGAAATGGTCGGCAGAGTGCCGGCACCGCGAATTTTGACTGGCACTTGCACATCTAAAACAAGGTCGTAAAGTAACTCGTTCGGCTTTTGAGTCACATAAAGTATGTGTGTTAATTTTGACGCCACTAGCTCTATATGTTGTCATGCAATTTCTTAACTCTCAGAAATGATTATGACATAAAAGTGAAGTACGTGACGAGTGTGACGTTAGGAAAACATTAGGCAGCATGGAGAGAAACTGTATGGGACCACCCAACCGAAACGAGTACTGTGTGATGTGCTACCCGGAAGCTATTCAACACGGTAGCCGGCTAGCTCAGTCGGTAGAGGGTCAGAATCTTAATCCCAGGGTCGTGGGTTCGAAACGCACGCTCGGCGGAACGGAATTTTTTTCCGCTGCAGATGTAAATTACCGTCTTTCTGATTAACGATATTTAATGGAAATAGCAACTTTAAACTTTGCCTACGTCTCTGTCAGTCGCAAGGAAACTGTATTAGAAGGTGAAGGTGATTTTGTAGACATGTGTGAAAGACATGTTCTGAAATGCAAGTGTTGTTGTTTGGAGAGCACATCGGCTACGTGTCAGATGTGTAGCCAAGCAGTAATGGGTCGCCATAGCTGCAAATATTAGCCGGTAATATGAAGTGTTGTCAGCTGAAGTCTGATGATGCAGACGACCGTAAGGACGAAGTACCCAAGAGTACCACTAGGTGCGCCTCCTTAGCGTAGTGGTAGAGCACTGGTCTAATAAACCAGTGGTCGTAAGATCCATCCTCACAGGAGAAAGATGAATTTTGGAAATCAGTTGCGCGTCGTGGCTGTATAGCAAACAGTATCTGTGATGACGAACAATTAGCAACAGGCGTTTTTTTAAGAATTACTCTCAGATGTGATTAAGGCGAATGGCGCAGATAAAGCATTTGCCAAAGCGGTACAGCATAAGGTGGGACGAGGCAGTCTGAATTACATTTTATAGATGTATTTCTCACATATCTCAGAGCCTCTCGCGATATTCGTTGTCGTCGTCGTCGTCGTCGTCGTCGTCGTCGTCGTCGTCGTCGCCGCCGCCGCCGCTTCTGGAGAAGTAGCAAATGGCAATCGTAGCAAATGCGGCGAGGGACGCCCTGCCTTCGATTCCGAATGCACAAAGTGTGTGGTCTTGTTTCTCAGTCTATATTTGGTCGGTCACGTCAGAGGTTGAATGTAACGAATGGGTGGGAAAGAGCAAGGGGCAGCGGCTGTGTAGAACGAAAACACAAATCCTCAGGGGTGTGAGCGTTTCGAGATGAGTCGTATACATACAAATGTAGGTCGTCAGTGACCGTGTGGCCTAATGGATAAGGCGTCGGACTTCGGATCTGAAGATTACAGGTTCGAATGCTGTCACGCTCGTGTTTTTCCAGTTCTGAAAAAGAAACATACCGTTTTAATGTAGCAATTGAGCAGTACGAAACAGTCTGAAAGTTGCTGTTGACCATTTACGTGTCAGATGTGTAGCAAAGCAGTAATGGGTCGCCATAGCTGCAAATATTAGCCGGTAATATGAAGTGTTGTCAGCTGAAGTCTGATGATGCAGACGACCGTAAGGACGAAGTACCCAAAATTACCGCTAGGCCGCGCCTCTTTACCTCAGTGGTAGAGCACTGGTCTAATAAGCCAGGGGTCGTAAGTCCCATCCTTACAGGAGAAAGATGAATTTTGGAAATCAGTTGCGCGTCGTGGCTGTATAGCAAACAGTATCTGTGATGACGAACAATTAGCAACAGGCGTTTTTTTAAGAATTACTCTCAGATGTGATTAAGGCGAATGGCGCAGATAAAGCATTTGCCAAAGCGGTGCAGCATAATGGGGGACGAGGCAGTCTGAATTACATTTTATAGATGTATTTCTCACATATTTCAGAGCCTCTCGCGATATTCGTCGTCGTCGTCGCTGCTTCTGCAGAAGTAGCAAATGGCCATCGTAGCAAATGCGGCGAGGGACGCCCGGCCATCGATTCAGAATGCACAAAGTGTGTGGTCTTGTTTCTCAGTCTATATTTGATCGGTCTCGTAAGCGGTTGAATGTAACGAATGGGTGGGAAAGAGCAAGGGGCAGCGGCTGTGTAGAACGAAAACACAAATCCTTAGGGGTGTGAGCGTTTCGAGATGAGTAGTATACTTGTAAATGTTTGTCGTCAGTGACCTATTGCATAAGGCGTCGGACTTCGGATCTGAAGATTACAGGTTCGAATGCTCTCATGCTCGAGTTTTTCCAGTTCTGAAAAAGAAACATACCGTTTTAATGTAGCAATTGAGCAGTACGAAACCGTCTGAATGTTGCTGTTGACCATTTTTTGCTTGGAGATGCTCTTGAGCTTGTAACACACACAACAAGACCGGTGTTAACTAGCGAAATGGTCGGCAGAGTGCCGGCACCGCGAGTTTTGACTGGCACTTGCACATCTAAAACAAGGTCGTAAAGTAACTCGTTCGGCTTTTGAGTCACATAAAGTATGTGTGTTAATTTTGACGCCACTAGCTCTATATGTTGTCATGCAATTTCTTAACTCTCAGAAATGATTATGACATAAAAGTGAAGTACGTGACGAGTGTGACGTTAGGAAAACATTAGGCAGCATGGAGAGAAACTGTATGGGACCACCCAACCGAAACGAGTACTGTGTGACGTGCTACCCGGAAGCTATTCAACACGGTAGCCGGCTAGCTCAGTCGGTAGAGGGTCAGAATCTTAATCCCAGGGTCGTGGGTTCGAGCCGCACGCTCGGCGGAACGGAATTTTTTTCCGCTGCAGGTGTAAATTACCGTTTTTCTGATTAACGATATTTAATGGAAATAGCAACTTTAAACTTTGCCTACGTCTCTGTCAGTCGCAAGGAAGCTGTATTTGAAGGTGAAGGTGATTTTGTAGACATGTGTGAAAGACATGTTCTGAAATGCAAGTGTTGTTGTTTGGAGAGCACATCGGTTACGTGTCAGATGTGTAGCCAAGCAGTAATTTGTCGCCATAGCTGCAAATATTAGCCGGTAATATGAAGTGTTGTCAGCTAAAGTCTGATGATGCAGACGACCGTAAGGACGAAGTACCCAAGAGTACCGCTAGGCCGCGCCTCTTTAGCTCAGTGGTAGAGCACTGGTGTAATAAACCAGGGGTCGTAAGTTCCATCCTCACAGGAGAAAGATGAATTTTGGAAATCAGTTGCGCGTCGTGGCCGTATTGCAAACAGTACCTGTGATGACGAACAATTAGCGACAGGCGTTTTTTTAAGAATTACTCTCAGATGCGATTAAGGCGAATGGCGCAGCTAAAGCATTTGCCAAAGCGGTACAGCATAAGGTGGGACGAGGCAGTCTGAATTACATTTTATAGATGTATTTCTCACATATCTCAGAGCCTCTCGCGATATTCGTTGTCGTCGTCGTCGCCGCCGCTTCTGGAGAAGTAGCAAGTGGCAATCGTAGCAAATGCGGCGAGGGACGCCCTGCCTTCGATTCCGAATGCACAAAGTGTGTGGTCTTGTTTCTCAGTCTATATTTGGTCGGTCACGTCAGAGGTTGAATGTAACGAATGGGTGGGAAAGAGCAAGGGGCAGCGGCTGTGTAGAACGAAAACACAAATCCTCAGGGGTGTGAGCGTTTCGAGATGAGTCGTATACATGTAAATGTTTGTCGTCAGTGACCGTGTGGCCTAATGGATAAGGCGTCGGACTTCGGATCTGAAGATTACAGGTTCGAATGCTGTCACGCTCGTGTTTTTCCAGTTCTGAAAAAGAAACATACCGTTTTAATGTAGCAATTGAGCAGTACGAAACCGTCTGAAAGTTGCTGTTGACCATTTACGTGTCAGATGTGTAGCAAAGCAGTAATGGGTCGCCATAGCTGCAAATATTAGCCGGTAATGTGAAGTGTTGTCAGCTGAAGTCTGATGATGCAGACTACCGTAAGGACGAAGTACCCAAAATTACCGCTAGGCCGCGCCTCTTTACCTCAGTGGTAGAGCACTGGTCTAATAAGCCAGGGGTCGTAAGTCCCATCCTTACAGGAGAAAGATGAATTTTGGAAATCAGTTGCGCGTCGTGGCTGTATAGCAAACAGTATCTGTGATGACGAACAATTAGCAACAGGCGTTTTTTTAAGAATTACTCTCAGATGTGATTAAGGCGAATGGCGCAGATAAAGCATTTGCCAAAGCGGTGCAGCATAAGGGGGGACGAGGCAGTCTGAATTACATTTTATAGATGTATTTCTCACATATCTCAGAGCCTCTCGCGATATTCGTCGTCGTCGTCGTCGTCGTCGCCGCTTCTGCAGAAGTAGAAAATGGCCATCGTAGCAAATGCGGCGAGGGACGCCCTGCCTTCGATTCCGAATGCACAAAGTGTGTGGTCTTGTTTCTCAGTCTATATTTGATCGGTCTCGTAAGAGGTTGAATGTAACGAATGGGTGGGAAAGAGCAAGGGCCAGCGGCTGTGTAGAACGAAAACACAAATCCTCAGGGGTGTGAGCGTTTCGAGATGAGTAGTATACTTGTAAATGTTTGTCGTCAGTGACCTATTGCATAAGGCGTCGGACTTCGGATCTGAAGATTACAGGTTCGAATGCTCTCATGCTCGAGTTTTTCCACTTCTGAAAAAGAAACATACCGTTTTAATGTAGCAATTGAGCAGTACGAAACAGTCTGAATGTTGCTGTTGACCATTTTTTGCTTGGAGATGCTCTTGAGCTTGAAACACACACAACAAGACCGGTGTTAACTAGCGAAATGGTCGGCAGAGTGCCGGCACCGCGAGTTTTGACTGGGACTTGCACATCTAAAACAAGGTCGTAAAGTAACTCGTTCGGCTTTTGAGTCGCACAAAGTATGTGTGTTAATTTTGACGCCACTAGCTCTATATGTTGTCATGCAATTTCTTAACTCTCAGAAATGTTTATGACATAAAAGTGAAGTACGTGACGAGTGTGACGTTAGGAAAACATTAGGCAGCATGGAGAGAAACTGTATGGGACCACCCAACCGAAACGAGTACTGTGTGACGTGCTACCCGGAAGCTATTCAACACGGTAGCCGGCTAGCTCAGTCGGTAGAGGGTCAGAATCTTAATCCCAGTGTCGTGGGTTCGAGGCGCACGCTCGGCGGAACGGAATTTTTTTCCGCTGCAGATGTAAATTACCGTCTTTCTGATTAACGATATTTAATGGAAATAGCAACTTTAAACTTTGCCTACGTCTCTGTCAGTCGCAAGGAAACTGTATTTGAAGGTGAAGGTGATTTTGTAGACATGTGTGAAAGACATGTTCTGAAATGCAAGTGTTGTTGTTTGGAGAGCACATCGGCTACGTGTCAGATGTGTAGCCAAGCAGTAATGGGTCGTCATAGCTGCAAATATTAGCCGGTAATATGAAGTGTTGTCAGCTGAAGTCTGATGATGCAGACGACCGTAAGGACGAAGTACCCAAGAGTACCACTAGGTGCGCCTCCTTAGCGTAGTGGTAGAGCACTGGTCTAATAAACCAGTGGTCGTAAGATCCATCCTCACAGGAGAAAGATGAATTTTGGAAATCAGTTGCGCGTCGTGGCTGTATAGCAAACAGTATCTGTGATGACGAACAATTAGCAACAGGCGTTTTTTTAAGAATTACTCTCAGATGTGATTAAGGCGAATGGCGCAGATAAAGCATTTGCCAAAGCGGTACAGCATAAGGTGGGACGAGGCAGTCTGAATTACATTTTATAGATGTATTTTTCACATTTCTCAGAGCCTCTCGCGGTCGTCGTCGTCGTCGTCGTCTTCGCCGCCGCCGCCGACGCCGCTTCTGCAGAAGTAGCAAATGGCGATCGTAGCAAATGCGGCGAGGGACGCCCGGCCTTCGATTCAGAATGCACAAAGTGTGTGGTCTTGTTTCTCAGTCTATATTTGATCGGTCTCGTAAGAGGTTGAATGTAACGAATGGGTGGGAAAGAGCAAGGGGCAGCGGCTGTGTAGAACGAAACCACAAATCCTCAGGGGTGTGAGCGTTTCGAGGTGAGTCGTATACATGTAAATGTTTGTCGTCAGTGACCGTGTGGCCTAATGGATAAGGCGTCGGACTTCGGATCTGAAGATTACAGGTTCGAATGCTGTCACGCTCGTGTTTTTCCAGTTCTGAAAAAGAAACATAGCGTTTTAATGTAGCAATTGAGCAGTACGAAACCGTCTGAAAGTTGCTGTTGACCATTTACGTGTCAGATGTGTAGCAAAGCAGTAATGGGTCGCCATAGCTGCAAATATTAGCCGGTAATATGAAGTGTTGTCAGCTGAAGTCTGATGATGCAGACGACCGTAAGGACGAAGTACCCAAAATTACCGCTAGGCCGCGCCTCTTTACCTCAGTGGTAGAGCACTGGTCTAATAAGCCAGGGGTCGTAAGTCCCATCCTTACAGGAGAAAGATGAATTTTGGAAATCAGTTGCGCGTCGTGGCTGTATAGCAAACAGTATCTGTGATGACGAACAATTAGCAACAGGCGTTTTTTTAAGAATTACTCTCAGATGTGATTAAGGCGAATGGCGCAGATAAAGCATTTGCCAAAGCGGTACAGCATAAGGTGGGACGAGGCAGTCTGAATTACATTTTATAGATGTATTTTTCACATATCTCAGAGCCTCTCGCGGTCGTCGTCGTCGTCTTCGCCGCCGCCGCCGCCGCCCCTTCTGCAGAAGTAGCAAATGGCGATCGTAGCAAATGCGGCGAGGGACGCCCGGCCTTCGATTCAGAATGCACAAAGTGTGTGGTCTTGTTTCTCAGTCTATATTTGATCGGTCTCGTAAGAGGTTGAATGTAACGAATGGGTGGGAAAGAGCAAGGGGCAGCGGCTGTGTAGAACGAAACTACAAATCCTCAGGGGTGTGAGCGTTTCGAGATGAGTCGTATACATGTAAATGTTTGTCGTCAGTGACCGTGTGGCCTAATGGATAAGGCGTCGTACTTCGAATCTGAAGATTACAGGTTCGAATGCTGTCACGCTCGTGTTTTTCCAGTTCTGAAAAAGAAACATACCGTTTTAATGTAGCAATTGAGCAGTACGAAACCGTCTGAAAGTTGCTGTTGACCATTTACGTGTCAGATGTGTAGCAAAGCAGTAATGGGTCGCCATAGCTGCAAATATTAGCCGGTAATATGAAGTGTTGTCAGCTGAAGTCTGATGATGCAGACGACCGTAAGGACGAAGTACCCAAAATTACCGCTAGGCCGCGCCTCTTTACCTCAGTGGTAGAGCACTGGTCTAATAAGCCAGGGGTCGTAAGTCCTATCCTTAGAGGAGAAAGATGAATTTTGGAAATCAGTTGCGCGTCGTGGCTGTATAGCAAACAGTATCTGTGATGACGAACAATTAGCAACAGGCGTTTTTTTAAGAATTACTCTCAGATGTGATTAAGGCGAATGGCGCAGATAAAGCATTTGCCAAAGCGGTGCAGCATAAGGGGGGACGAGGCAGTCTGAATTACATTTTATAGATGTATTTCTCACATATCTGAGAGCCTCTCGCGATATTCGTCGTCGTCGTCGTCGTCGGCGGCGGCGCTTCTGCAGAAGTAGCAAATGGCCATCGTAGCAAATGCGGCGAGGGACGCCCTGCCTTCGATTCCGAATGCACAAAGTGTGTGGTCTTGTTTCTCAGTCTATATTTGATCGGTCTCGTAAGAGGTTGAATGTAACGAATGGGTGGGAAAGAGCAAGGGGCAGCGGCTGTGTAGAACGAAAACACAAATCCTCAGGGGTGTGAGCGTTTCGAGATGAGAAGTATACTTGTAAATGTTTGTCGTCAGTGACCTATTGCATAAGGCGTCGGACTTCGGATCTGAAGATTACAGGTTCGAATGCTCTCATGCTCGAGTTTTTCCAGTTCTGAAAAAGAAACATACCGTTTTAATGTAGCAATGGAGCAGTACGAAACAGTCTGAATGTTGCTGTTGACCATTTTTTGCTTGGAGATGCTCTTGAGCTTGAAACACACACAACAAGACCGGTGTTAACTAGCGAAATGGTCGGCAGAGTGCCGGCACCGCGAGTTTTGACTGGCACTTGCACATCTAAAACAAGGTCGTAAAGTAACTCGTTCGGCTTTTGAGTCACATAAAGTATGTGTGTTAATTTTGACGCCACTAGCTCTATATGTTGTCATGCAATTTCTTAACTCTCAGAAATGTTTATGACATAAAAGTGAAGTACGTGACGAGTGTGACGTTAGGAAAACATTAGGCAGCATGGAGAGAAACTGTATGGGACCACCCAAATGAAACGAATACTGTGTGACGTGCTACCCGGAAGCTATTCAACACGGTAGCCGGCTAGCTCAGTCGGTAGAGGGTCAGAATCTTAATCCCAGGGTCGTGGGTTCGAGCCGCACGCTCGGCGGAACGGTATTTTGTTCCGCTGCAGATGTAAATTACCGTTTTTCTGATTAACGATATTTAATGGAAATAGCAACTTTAAACTTTGCCTACGTCTCTGTCAGTCGCAAGGAAACTGTATTTGAAGGTGAAGGTGATTTTGTAGACATGTGTGAAAGACATGTTCTGAAAGGCAAGTGTTGTTGTTTGGAGAGCACATCGGTTACGTGTCAGATGTGTAGCCAAGCAGTAATTTGTCGCCATAGCTACAAATATTAGCCGGTAATATGAAGTGTTGTCAGCTAAAGTCTGATGATGCAGACGACCGTAAGGACGAAGTATCCAAGAGAACCGCTAGGCCGCGCCTCTTTAGCTCAGTGGTAGAGCACTGGTGTAATAAACCAGGGGTCGTAAGTTCCATCCTCACAGGAGAAAGATGAATTTTGGAAATCAGTTGCGCGTCGTGGCCGTATTGCAAACAGTACCTGTGATGACGAACAATTAGCGACAGGCGTTTTTTTAAGAATTACTCTCAGATGCGATTAAGGCGAATGGCGCAGATAAAGCATTTGCCAAAGCGGTACAGCATAAGGTGGGACGAGGCAGTGTGAATTACATTTTATAGATGTATTTCTCACATATCTCAGAGCCTCTCGAGATATTCGTTGTCGTCGTCGTCGTCGTCGTCGTCGTCGCCGCCGCTTCTGCAGAAGTAGCAAATGGCAATCGTAGCAAATGCGGCGAGGGACGCCCTGCCTTCGATTCCGAATGCACAAAGTGTGTGGTCTTGTTTCTCAGTCTATATTTGGTCGGTCACGTCAGAGGTTGAATGTAACGAATGGGCGGGAAAGAGCAAGGGGCAGCGGCTGTGTAGAACGAAACCACAAATCCTCAGGGGTGTGAGCGTTTCGAGATGAGTCGTTTACATGTAAATGTTTGTCGTCAGTGACCGTGTGGCATAATGGATAAGGCGTCGGACTTCGGATCTGAAGATTACAGGTTCGAATGCTGTCACGCTCGTGTTTTTCCAGTTCTGAAAAAGAAACATACCGTTTTAATGTAGCAATTGAGCAGTACGAAACCGTCTGAAAGTTGCTGTTGACCATTTAAGTGTCAGATGTGTAGCAAAGCAGTAATGGGTCGCCATAGCTGCAAATATTAGCCGGTAATATGAAGTGTTGTCAGCTGAAGTCTGATGATGCAGACGACCGTAAGGACGAAGTACCCAAAATTACCGCTAGGCCGCGCCTCTTTACCTCAGTGGTAGAGCACTGGTCTAATAAGCCAGGGGTCGTAAGTCCCATCCTTACAGGAGAAAGATGAATTTTGGAAATCAGTTGCGCGTCGTGGCTGTATAGCAAACAGTATCTGTGATGACGAACAATTAGCAACAGGCGTTTTTTTAAGAATTACTCTCAGATGTGATTAAGGCGAATGGCGCAGATAAAGCATTTGCCAAAGCGGTGCAGCATAAGGGGGGACGAGGCAGTCTGAATTACATTTTATAGATGTATTTCTCACATATCTCAGAGCCTCTCGCGGACGTCGTCGTCGTCGTCGTCGTCGTCGTCGTCGCTTCTGCAGAAGTAGCAAATGGCCATTGTAGCAAATGCGGCGAGGGACGTCCCGCCTTCGATTCCGAATGCACAAAGTGTGTGGTCTTGTTTCTCAGTCTATATTTGATCGGTCTCGTAAGAGGTTGAATGTAACGAATGGGTAGGAAAGAACAAGGGGCAGCGGCTGTGTAGAACGAAACCACAAATCCTCAGGGGTGTGAGCGTTTCGAGATGAGTAGTATACATGTAAATGTTTGTCGTCAGTGACCTAATGCATAAGGCGTCGGACTTCGGATCTGAAGATTACAGGTTCGAATGCTGTCACGCTCGAGTTTTTCCAGTTCTGAAAAAGAAACATACCGTTTTAATGTAGCAATTGAGCAGTACGAAACCGTCTGAATGTTGCTGTTGACCATTTTTTGCTTGGAGATGCTCTTAAGCTTGAAACACACACAACAAGACCGGTGTTAACTAGCGAAATGGTCGGCAGAGTGCCGGCACCGCGAGTTTTGACTGGCACTTGCACATCTAAAACAAGGTCGTAAAGTAACTCGTTCGGCTTTTGAGTCACATAAAGTATGTGTGTTAATTTTGACGCCACTAGCTCTATATGTTGTCATGCAATTTCTTAACTCTCAGAAATGATTATGACATAAAAGTGAAGTACGTGACGAGTGTGACGTTAGGAAAACATTAGGCAGCATGGAGAGAAACTGTATGGGACCACCCAACCGAAACGAGTACTGTGTGACTTGCTACCCGGAAGCTAGGAAGCTATTCAACGTGGTAGCCGGCTAGCTCAGTCGGTAGACGGTCAGAATCTTAATCCCAGGGTCGTGGGTTCGAGCCGCACGCTCGGCGGAATGGAATTTTTTTCCGCTGCAGATGTAAATTACAGTTTTTCTGATTAACGATATTTAATGGAAATAGCAACTTTAAACTTTGCCTACGTCTCTGTCAGTCGCAAGGAAACTGTATTTGAAGGTGAAGGTGATTTTATAGACATGTGTGAAAGACATGTTCTGAAATGCAAGTGTTGTTGTTTGGAGAGCACATCGGTTACGTGACAGATGTGTAGCCAAGCAGTAATTTGTCGCCATAGCTGCAAATATTAGCCGGTAATATGAAGTGTTGTCAGCTGAAGTCTGATGATGCAGACGACGGTAAGGACGTGTCAGTTGTGTAGCCAAGCAGTAATGGGTCGCCATAGCTGCAAATATTAGCCGGTAATATGAAGCGTTGTCAGCTGAAGTCTGATGATGCAGACGACCGTAAGGTCGAAGTACCCAAGAGTACCGCTAGGCCGCGCCTCTTTAGCTCAGTGGTAGAGCACTGGTCTAATAAACCAGGGGTCGTAAGTTCCATCCTCACAGGAGAAAGATGAATTTTGGAAATCAGTTGCGCGTCGTGGCTGTATAGCAAACAGTATCTGTGATGACGAACAATTAGCAACAGGCGTTTTTTTAAGAATTACTCTCAGATGTGATTAAGGCGAATGGCGCAGATAAAGCATTTGCCAAAGCGGTACAGCATAAGGGGGGACGAGGCAGTCTGAATTACATTTTATAGATGTATTTCTCACATATCTCAGAGCCTCTCGCGATATTCGTTGTCGTCGTCGTCGTCGCCACTTCTGCAGAAGTAGAAATGGCCATCGTAGCAAATGCGGCGAGGGACGCCCTGCCTTCGATTCCGAATACACCAAGTGTGTGGTCTTGTTTCTCAGTCTATATTTGATCGGTCTCGTAAGAGGTTGAATGTAACGAATGGGTGGGAAAGAGCAAGGGGCAGCGGCTGTGTAGAACGAAAACACAAATCCTCAGGGGTGTGAGCGTTTCGAGATGAGTAGTATACTTGTAAATGTTTGTCGTCAGTGACCTAATGCATAAGGCGTCGGACTTCGGATGTGAAGATTACAGGTTCGAATGCTCTCATGCTCGAGTTTTTCCAGTTCTGAAAAAGAAACATACCGTTTTAATGTAGCAATTGAGCAGTACGAAACCGTCTGAATGTTGCTGTTGACCATTTTTTGCTTGGAGATGCTCTTGAGCTTGAATCACACACAACAAGACCGGTGTTAACTAGCGAAATGGTCGGCAGAGAGCCGACACCGCGAGTTTTGACTGGCACTTGCACATCTAAAACAAGGTTGTAAAGTAACTCGTTCGGCTTTTGAGTCACATAAAGTATGTGTGTTAATTTTGACGCCACTAGCTCTATATGTTGTCATGCAATTTCTTAACTCTTAGAAATGATTATGACATAAAAGTGAAGTACGTGACGAGTGTGACGTCAGGAAAACATTAGGAAGCATGGAGAGAAACTGTATGGGACCACCCAACCGAAACGAGTACTGTGTGGCGTGCTACCCCGAAGCTATTCAACATTTAGCCGGCTAGCTCAGTCGGTAGAGGGTCAGAATCTTAATCCCAGGGTCGTGGGTTCGAGCCGCATGCTCGGCGGAACGGAATTTTGTTCCGCTGCAAATGTAAATTACCGTTATTCTGATTAACGATATTTAATGGAAATAGCAACTTTAAAATTTGCCTACGTCTCTGTCAGTCGCAAGGAAACTGTACTTGAAGGTGAAGGTGATTTTGTAGACATGTGTGAAAGACATGTTCTGAAATGCAAGTGTTGTTGTTTGGAGAGCACATCGGTACGTGTCAGATGTGTAGCCAAGCAGTAATGGGTCGCCATAGCTGCAAATATTAGCCGGTAATATGAAGTGTTGTCAGCTGAAATCTGATGATGCAGACGACCGTAAGGACGAAGTGCCCAAAAGTACCGCCAGGCCGCGCCTCTTTAGCGCAGTGGTAGAGCACTGGTCTAATAAACCAGGGGTCGTAAGTTCCATCCTTACAGGAGAAAGATGAATTTTGGAAATCAGTTGCGCGTCGTGGCTGTATAGCAAACAGTATCTGCGATGACGAACAATTAGCAACAGGCGTTTTTTTAAGAATTACCCTCAGATGTGATTAAGGCGAATGGCGCATATAAAGCATTTGCCAAAGCGGTACAGCATAAGGGGGGATGAGGCAGTCTGAATTACATTTTATAGATGTGTTTCTCACATATCTCAGAGCCTCTCGCGGTCGTCGTCGTCGCTGCCGCTGCCGCTTCATCAGTAGTAGCAAATGGCCATCGTAGCAAATGCGGCGAGGGACGCCCTGCCTGCGATTCCGAATGCACAAAGTGTGTGGTCTTGTTTCTCAGTCTATATTTGATCGGTCTCGTAAGAGGTTGAATGTAACGAATGGGTGGGAAAGAGCAAGGGGCAGCGGCTGTGTAGAACGAAACCACAAATCCTCAGAGGAGTGAGCGTTTCGAGATGAGTAGTGTACATGTAAATGTTTGTCATCAGTGATCGTGTGGCCTAACGGATAAGGCGTCGGACTTCGGATCTGAAATTACAGGTTCGAATGCTGTCACGCTCGTGTTTTTCGAGTTCTGAAAAAGAAACATACCGTTTTAATGTAGCAATTGAGCAGTACGAAACCGTCTGAATGTTGCTGGTTGCTGTTGACCATTTTTTGCTTGGAGATGCTCATGAGCTTGAAACACACACAACAAGACCGGTGTTAACTAGCGAAATGGTCGGCAGAGTGCCGACACCGCCAGTTTTTGACTGGCACTTGCACATCTAAAACAAGGTCGTAAAGTAACTCGTTTGGCTTTTGAGTCACATAAAGTTTGTGTGTTAATTTTGACGCCACTAGCTCTGCATGTTGTCATGCAATTTCTTAACTCTCAGAAATGATTATGACATAAAAGTGAAGTATGTCACGAGTGTGACGTTAGGAAAACATTCGGCAGCATGGAGAGAAACTGTATGGGACCACCCAACCGAAACGAGTACTGTGTGACGTGCTACCCGGCAGGTACTCACCATGCTAGCCGGTTAGCTCAGTCGGTAGAGGGTCACACTCTTAATCACAGGGTCGTGGGTTCGAGCCGCACGCTGGGCGGAACGGAATTTTGTTCCGCTGCAGATGTAAATTACCGTTTTTCTGATTAACGATATTTAATGGAAATAGTAACTTTAAACTTTGCCTACGTCTCTGTCAGTCGCAAGGAAACTGTATTTGAAGGTGAAGGTGATTTTGTAGACAAGTGTGAAAGACATGTTCTGAAATGCAAGTGTTGTTGTTTGGAGAGCACATCGGTTACGTGTCAGATGTGTAGCCAAGCAGTAATGGGTCGCCATAGCTGCAAATATTAGCCGGTAATATGAAGTGTTGTCAGCTGAAGTCTGATGATGCAGACTACCGTAAGGACGAAGTACCCAAAAAAGCGTCTACGCCGCGCCTCTTTAGCTCAGTGGTAGAGCACTGGTCTCATAAACCAGGGGTCGTAAGTTCCATCCTCACAGGTGAAAGATGTATTTTGGAAATCAGTTGCGCGTCGTGGCTGTATAGCAAACAGTATCTGTGAAGACGAACAATTAGCAACAGGCGTCTTTTTAAAAATTACCCTCAGATGTGATTAAGGCGAATGGCGCAGATAAAGCATTTGCCAAAGCGGTACAACATAAGGTGGGACGAGGCAGTCTGAATTACATTTTATAGATGTATTTCTCACATATCTCAGAGCCTCTCGCGGTCGTCGTCGTCGTCGTCGTCGTCGTCGTCCCCGCCGCCGCCGCCGCTTCATCAGAAGTAGCAAATGGCCATCGTAGCAAATGCGGCGAGGGACGCCCTGCCTTCGATTCCGAATGCACAAAGTGTGTGGTCTTGTTTCTCAGTCTATATTTGGTCGGTCACGTCAGAGGTTGAATGTAACGAATGGGTGGGAAAGAGCAAATGGCAGCGGCTGTGTAGAACGAAAACGCAAATCCTCAGGGGTGTGAGCGTTTCGAGATGAGTCGTATACATGTAAATGTTGGTCGTCAGTGACCGTGTAGCCTAATGGATAAGGCGTAGGACTTCGGATCTGAAGATTACAGGTTCGAATGCTGTCACGCTTGTGTTTTTCCAGTTCTGAAAAAGAAACATAACGTTTTAATGTAGCAATTGAGCAGTACGAAACCGTCTGAATGTTGCTGTTGACCATTTTTTGCTTGGAGATGCTCTTGAGCTTGAAACACACACTACAAGACCGGTGTTAACTAGCGAAAAAGTCGGCAGAGTGCCGACACAGCGAGTTTTGACTATCACTTGCACATCTAAAACAACGTCGGAAAGTAACTCGTTCGGCTTTTGAGTCACATAAAGTATGTGCGTTAATTTTGACGCCACTAGCTCTGCATGTTGTCATGCAATTTCTTTACCTCTCAGAAATGATTATGACATAAAAGTGAAGTACGTGACGAGTGTGACGTTAGGAAAACATTAGGCATCATGGAGAGATTCTGTATGGGACCACCCAACCCAAAAGAGTACTGTGTGACGTGCTACCCGGCAGGTATTCACCGAGGTAGCCGGCTAGCTCAGTCGGTAGAGCGTCAGACTCTTAATCCCAGGGTCGTGGGTTCGAGCCAGACGCTGGGCGGAACGGAATTCTGTTCCGCTGCAAGTGTAAATTACCGTTTTTCTGATTAACGAGATTTAATGGAAATAGCAACTTTAAACTTTGCCTACATCTCTGTCAGTCGCAAGGAAGCTGTATTTGAAGGTGAAGGTGATTTTGTAGACATGTGTGAAAGACATGTTCTGAAATGCAAGTGTTGTTGTTTGGAGAGCACATCGGTTACGTGTCAGATGTGTAGCCAAGCAGTAATTTGTCGCCATAGCTGCAAATATTAGCCGGTAATATGAAGTGTTGTCAGCTAAAGTCTGATGATGCAGACGACCGTAAGGACGAAGTACCCAAGAGTACTGCTAGGCCGCGCCTCTTTAGCTCAGTGGTAGAGCACTGGTCTAATAAACCAGGGGTCGTAAGTTCCATTCTCACAGGAGAAAGATGAATTTTGGAAATCAGTTGCGCGTCGTGGCCGTATAGCAAACAGTACCTGTGATGACGAACAATTAGCGACAGGCGTTTTTTTAAGAATTACTCTCAGATGCGATTAAGGCAAATGGCGCAGATAAAGCATTTGCCAAAGCGGTACAGCATAAGGTGGGACGAGGCAGTCTGAATTACATTTTATAGATGTATTTCTCACATATCTCAGAGCCTCTCGCGATATTCGTCGTCGTCGTCGTCGTCGTCGCCGCCGCCGCTTCTGCAGAAGTAGCAAATGGCAATCGTAGCAAATGCGGCGAGGGACGCCCTGCCTTCGATTCCGAATGCACAAAGTGTGTGGTCTTGTTTCTCAGTCTATATTTGGTCGGTCACGTCCGAGGTTGAATGTATCGAATGGGTGGGAAAGAGCAAAGGGCAGCGGCTGTGTAGAACGAAAACGCAAATCCTCAGGGGCGTGAGCGTTTCGAGATGAGTCGTATACATGTAAATGTTGGTCGTCAGTGACCGTGTAGCCTAATGGATAAGGCGTAGGACTTCGGATCTGAAGATTACAGGTTCGAATGCTGTCACGCTTGTGTTTTTCCAGTTCTGAAAAAGAAACATAAGGTTTTAATGTAGCAATTGAGCAGTACGAAACCGTCTGAATGTTCCTGTTGACCATTTTTTGCTTGGAGATGCTCTTGAGCTTGAAACACACACAACAAGACCGGTGTTAACTAGCGAAATGGTCGGCAGAGTGCCGACACAGCGAGTTTTGACTATCACTTGCACATCTAAAACAACGTCGGAAAGTAACTCGTTCGGCTTTTGAGTCACATAAAGTATGTGCGTTAATTTTGACGCCACTAGCTCTGCATGTTGTCATGCAATTTCTTTACCTCTCAGAAATGATTATGACATAAAAGTGAAGTACGTGACGAGTGTGACGTTAGGAAAACATTAGGCATCATGGAGAGATTCTGTATGGGACCACCCAACCCAAACGAGTACTGTGTGACGTGCTACCCGGCAGGTATTCACCGAGGTAGCCGGCTAGCTCAGTCGGTAGAGCGTCAGACTCTTAATCCCAGCGTCGTGGGTTCGAGCCAGACGCTGGGCGGAACGGAATTTTGTTCCGCTGCAGGTGTAAATTACCGTTTTTCTGATTAACGAGATTTAATGGAAATAGCAACTTTAAACTTTGCCTACGTCTCTGTCAGTCGCAAGGAAGCTGTATTTGAAGGTGAAGGTGATTTTGTAGACATGTGTGAAAGACATGTTCTGAAATGCAAGTGTTGTTGTTTGGAGAGCACATCGGTTACGTGTCAGATGTGTAGCCAAGCAGTAATTTGTCGCCATAGCTGCAAATATTAGCCGGTAATATGAAGTGTTGTCAGCTAAAGTCTGATGATGCAGACGACCGTAAGGACGAAGTACCCAAGAGCACCGCTAGGCCGCGCCTCTTTAGCTCAGTGGTAGAGCACTGGTCTAATAAACCAGGGGTCGTAAGTTCCATCCTCACAGGAGAAAGATGAATTTTGGAAATCAGTTGCGCGTCGTGGCCGTATAGCAAACAGTACCTGTGATGACGAACAATTAGCGACAGGCGTTTTTTTAAGAATCACTCTCAGATGCGATTAAGGCGAATGGCGCAGATAAAGCATTTGCCAAAGCGGTACAGCATAAGGTGGGACGAGGCAGTCTGAATTACATTTTATAGATGTATTTCTCACATATCTCAGAGTCTCTCGCGATATTCGTCGTCGTCGTCGTCGTCGTCGTCGTCGTCGTCGCCGCCGCCGCCGCTTCTGCAGAAGTAGCAAATGGCAATCGTAGCAAATGCGGCGAGGGACGCCCTGCCTTCGATTCCGAATGCACAAAGTGTGTGGTCTTGTTTCTCAGTCTATATTTGGTCGGTCACGTCAGAGGTTGAATGTAACGAATGGGTGGGAAAGAGCAAGGGGCAGCGGCTGTGTAGAACGAAAACACAAATCCTCAGGGGTGTGAGCGTTTCGAGATGAGTCGTATACATGTAAATGTTGGTCGTCAGTGACCGTGTGGCCTAATGGATAAGGCGTCGGACTTCGGATCTGAAGATTACAGGTTCGAATGCTGTCACGCTTGTGTTTTTCCAGTTCTGAAAAAGAAACATAACGTTTTAATGTAGCAATTGAGCAGTACGAAACCGTCTGAATGTTGCTGTTGACCATTTTTTGCTTGGAGATGCTCTTGAGCTTGAAACACACACAACAAGACCGGTGTTAACTAGCGAAATGGTCGGCAGAGTGCCGACACAGCGAGTTTTGACTATCACTTGCACATCTAAAACAACGTCGGAAAGTAACTCGTTCGGCTTTTGAGTCACATAAAGTATGTGCGTTAATTTTGACGCCACTAGCTCTGCATGTTGTCATGCAATTTCTTTACCTCTCAGAAATGATTATGACATAAAAGTGAAGTACGTGACGAGTGTGACGTTAGGAAAACATTAGGCATCATGGAGAGATTCTGTATGGGACCACCCAACCCAAACGAGTACTGTGTGACGTGCTACCCGGCAGGTATTCACCGAGGTAGCCGGCTAGCTCAGTCGGTAGAGCGTCAGACTCTTAATCCCAGGGTCGTGGGTTCGAGCCAGACGCTGGGCGGAATGGAAATTTGTTCCGCTGCAAGTGTAAATTACCGTTTTTCTGATTAACGAGATTTAATGGAAATAGCAACTTTAAACTTTGCCTACGTCTCTGTCAGTCGCAAGGAAGCTGTATTTGAAGGTGAAGGTGATTTTGTAGACATGTGTGAAAGACATGTTCTGAAATGCAAGTGTTGTTGTTTGGAGAGCACATCGGTTACGTGTCAGATGTGTAGTCAAGCAGTAATTTGTCGCCATAGCTGCAAATATTAGCCGGTAATATGAAGTGTTGTCAGCTAAAGTCTGATGATGCAGACGACCGTAAGGACGAAGTACCCAAGAGTACCGCTAGGCCGCGCCTCTTTAGCTCAGTGGTAGAGCACTGGTCTAATAAACCAGGGGTCGTAAGTTCCATCCTCACAGGAGAAAGATGAATTTTGGAAATCAGTTGCGCGTCGTGGCCGTATAGCAAACAGTACCTGTGATGACGAACAATTAGCGACAGGCGTTTTTTTAAGAATCACTCTCAGATGCGATTAAGGCGAATGGCGCAGATAAAGCATTTGCCAAAGCGGTACAGCATAAGGTGGGACGAGGCAGTCTGAATTACATTTTATAGATGTATTTCTCACATATCTCACAGCCTCTCGCGATATTCGTCGTCGTCGTCGTCGTCGTCGTCGCCGCCGCCGCCGCTTCTGCAGAAGTAGCAAATGGCAATCGTAGCAAATGCGGCGAGGGACGCCCTGCCTTCGATTCCGAATGCACAAAGTGTGTGGTCTTGTTTCTCAGTCTATATTTGGTCGGTCACGTCAGAGGTTGAATGTAACGAATGGGTGGGAAAGAGCAAGGGGCAGCGGCTGTGTAGAACGAAAACACAAATCCTCAGGGGTGTGAGCGTTTCGAGATGAGTCGTATACATGTAAATGTTGGTCGTCAGTGACCGTGTGGCCTAATGGATAAGGCGTCGGACTTCGGATCTGAAGATTACAGGTTCGAATGCTGTCACGCTTGCGTTTTTCCAGTTCTGAAAAAGAAACATAACGTTTTAATGTAGCAATTGAGCAGTACGAAACCGTCTGAATGTTGCTGTTGACCATTTTTTGCTTGGAGATGCTCTTGAGCTTGAAACACACACAACAAGACCGGTGTTAACTAGCGAAATGGTCGGCAGAGTGCCGACACAGCGAGTTTTGACTATCACTTGCACATCTAAAACAACGTCGGAAAGTAACTCGTTCGGCTTTTGAGTCACATAAAGTATGTGCGTTAATTTTGACGCCACTAGCTCTGCATGTTGTCATGCAATTTCTTTACCTCTCAGAAATGATTATGACATAAAAGTGAAGTACGTGACGAGTGTGACGTTAGGAAAACATTAGGCATCATGGAGAGATTCTGTATGGGACCACCCAACCCAAACGAGTACTGTGTGACGTGCTACCCGGCAGGTATTCACCGAGGTAGCCGGCTAGCTCAGTCGGTAGAGCGTCAGACTCTTAATCCCAGGGTCGTGGGTTCGAGCCAGACGCTGGGCGGAACGGAAATTTGTTCCGCTGCAAGTGTAAATTACCGTTTTTCTGATTAACGAGATTTAATGGAAATAGCAACTTTAAACTTTGCCTACGTCTCTGTCAGTCGCAAGGAAGCTGTATTTGAAGGTGAAGGTGATTTTGTAGACATGTGTGAAAGACATGTTCTGAAATGCAAGTGTTGTTGTTTGGAGAGCACATCGGTTACGTGTCAGATGTGTAGTCAAGCAGTAATTTGTCGCCATAGCTGCAAATATTAGCCGGTAATATGAAGTGTTGTCAGCTAAAGTCTGATGATGCAGACGACCGTAAGGACGAAGTACCCAAGAGTACCGCTAGGCCGCGCCTCTTTAGCTCAGTGGTAGAGCACTGGTCTAATAAACCAGGGGTCGTAAGTTCCATCCTCACAGGAGAAAGATGAATTTTGGAAATCAGTTGCGCGTCGTGGCCGTATAGCAAACAGTACCTGTGATGACGAACAATTAGCGACAGGCGTTTTTTTAAGAATCACTCTCAGATGCGATTAAGGCGAATGGCGCAGATAAAGCATTTGCCAAAGCGGTACAGCATAAGGTGGGACGAGGCAGTCTGAATTACATTTTATAGATGTATTTCTCACATATCTCAGAGCCTCTCGCGATATTCGTCGTCGTCGTCGTCGTCGTCGTCGCCGCCGCCGCCGCTTCTGCAGAAGTAGCAAATGGCAATCGTAGCAAATGCGGCGAGGGACGCCCTGCCTTCGATTCCGAATGCACAAAGTGTGTGGTCTTGTTTCTCAGTCTATATTTGGTCGGTCACGTCAGAGGTTGAATGTAACGAATGGGTGGGAAAGAGCAAGGGGCAGCGGCTGTGTAGAACGAAAACACAAATCCTCAGGGGTGTGAGCGTTTCGAGATGAGTCGTATACATGTAAATGTTGGTCGTCAGTGACCGTGTGGCCTAATGGATAAGGCGTCGGACTTCGGATCTGAAGATTACAGGTTCGAATGCTGTCACGCTTGCGTTTTTCCAGTTCTGAAAAAGAAACATAACGTTTTAATGTAGCAATTGAGCAGTACGAAACCGTCTGAATGTTGCTGTTGACCATTTTTTGCTTGGAGATGCTCTTGAGCTTGAAACACACACAACAAGACCGGTGTTAACTAGCGAAATGGTCGGCAGAGTGCCGACACAGCGAGTTTTGACTATCACTTGCACATCTAAAACAACGTCGGAAAGTAACTCGTTCGGCTTTTGAGTCACATAAAGTATGTGCGTTAATTTTGACGCCACTAGCTCTGCATGTTGTCATGCAATTTCTTTACCTCTCAGAAATGATTATGACATAAAAGTGAAGTACGTGACGAGTGTGACGTTAGGAAAACATTAGGCATCATGGAGAGATTCTGTATGGGACCACCCAACCCAAACGAGTACTGTGTGACGTGCTACCCGGCAGGTATTCACCGAGGTAGCCGGCTAGCTCAGTCGGTAGAGCGTCAGACTCTTAATCCCAGGGTCGTGGGTTCGAGCCAGACGCTGGGCGGAATGGAAATTTGTTCCGCTGCAAGTGTAAATTACCGTTTTTCTGATTAACGAGATTTAATGGAAATAGCAACTTTAAACTTTGCCTACGTCTCTGTCAGTCGCAAGGAAGCTGTATTTGAAGGTGAAGGTGATTTTGTAGACATGTGTGAAAGACATGTTCTGAAATGCAAGTGTTGTTGTTTGGAGAGCACATCGGTTACGTGTCAGATGTGTAGTCAAGCAGTAATTTGTCGCCATAGCTGCAAATATTAGCCGGTAATATGAAGTGTTGTCAGCTAAAGTCTGATGATGCAGACGACCGTAAGGACGAAGTACCCAAGAGTACCGCTAGGCCGCGCCTCTTTAGCTCAGTGGTAGAGCACTGGTCTAATAAACCAGGGGTCGTAAGTTCCATCCTCACAGGAGAAAGATGAATTTTGGAAATCAGTTGCGCGTCGTGGCCGTATAGCAAACAGTACCTGTGATGACGAACAATTAGCGACAGGCGTTTTTTTAAGAATCACTCTCAGATGCGATTAAGGCGAATGGCGCAGATAAAGCATTTGCCAAAGCGGTACAGCATAAGGTGGGACGAGGCAGTCTGAATTACATTTTATAGATGTATTTCTCACATATCTCACAGCCTCTCGCGATATTCGTCGTCGTCGTCGTCGTCGTCGTCGCCGCCGCCGCCGCTTCTGCAGAAGTAGCAAATGGCAATCGTAGCAAATGCGGCGAGGGACGCCCTGCCTTCGATTCCGAATGCACAAAGTGTGTGGTCTTGTTTCTCAGTCTATATTTGGTCGGTCACGTCAGAGGTTGAATGTAACGAATGGGTGGGAAAGAGCAAGGGGCAGCGGCTGTGTAGAACGAAAACACAAATCCTCAGGGGTGTGAGCGTTTCGAGATGAGTCGTATACATGTAAATGTTGGTCGTCAGTGACCGTGTGGCCTAATGGATAAGGCGTCGGACTTCGGATCTGAAGATTACAGGTTCGAATGCTGTCACGCTTGCGTTTTTCCAGTTCTGAAAAAGAAACATAACGTTTTAATGTAGCAATTGAGCAGTACGAAACCGTCTGAATGTTGCTGTTGACCATTTTTTGCTTGGAGATGCTCTTGAGCTTGAAACACACACAACAAGACCGGTGTTAACTAGCGAAATGGTCGGCAGAGTGCCGACACAGCGAGTTTTGACTATCACTTGCACATCTAAAACAACGTCGGAAAGTAACTCGTTCGGCTTTTGAGTCACATAAAGTATGTGCGTTAATTTTGACGCCACTAGCTCTGCATGTTGTCATGCAATTTCTTTACCTCTCAGAAATGATTATGACATAAAAGTGAAGTACGTGACGAGTGTGACGTTAGGAAAACATTAGGCATCATGGAGAGATTCTGTATGGGACCACCCAACCCAAACGAGTACTGTGTGACGTGCTACCCGGCAGGTATTCACCGAGGTAGCCGGCTAGCTCAGTCGGTAGAGCGTCAGACTCTTAATCCCAGGGTCGTGGGTTCGAGCCAGACGCTGGGCGGAACGGAAATTTGTTCCGCTGCAAGTGTAAATTACCGTTTTTCTGATTAACGAGATTTAATGGAAATAGCAACTTTAAACTTTGCCTACGTCTCTGTCAGTCGCAAGGAAGCTGTATTTGAAGGTGAAGGTGATTTTGTAGACATGTGTGAAAGACATGTTCTGAAATGCAAGTGTTGTTGTTTGGAGAGCACATCGGTTACGTGTCAGATGTGTAGTCAAGCAGTAATTTGTCGCCATAGCTGCAAATATTAGCCGGTAATATGAAGTGTTGTCAGCTAAAGTCTGATGATGCAGACGACCGTAAGGACGAAGTACCCAAGAGTACCGCTAGGCCGCGCCTCTTTAGCTCAGTGGTAGAGCACTGGTCTAATAAACCAGGGGTCGTAAGTTCCATCCTCACAGGAGAAAGATGAATTTTGGAAATCAGTTGCGCGTCGTGGCCGTATAGCAAACAGTACCTGTGATGACGAACAATTAGCGACAGGCGTTTTTTTAAGAATCACTCTCAGATGCGATTAAGGCGAATGGCGCAGATAAAGCATTTGCCAAAGCGGTACAGCATAAGGTGGGACGAGCCAGTCTGAATTACATTTTATAGATGTATTTCTCACATATCTCAGAGCCTCTCGCGATATTCGTCGTCGTCGTCGTCGTCGTCGTCGTCGTCGTCGTCGCCGCCGCCGCCGCTTCTGCAGAAGTAGCAAATGGCAATCGTAGCAAATGCGGCGAGGGACGCCCTGCCTTCGATTCCGAATGCACAAAGTGTGTGGTCTTGTTTCTCAGTCTATATTTGGTCGGTCACGTCAGAGGTTGAATGTAACGAATGGGTGGGAAAGAGCAAGGGGCAGCGGCTGTGTAGAACGAAAACACAAATCCTCAGGGGTGTGAGCGTTTCGAGATGAGTCGTATACATGTAAATGTTGGTCGTCAGTGACCGTGTGGCCTAATGGATAAGGCGTCGGACTTCGGATCTGAAGATTACAGGTTCGAATGCTGTCACGCTTGTGTTTTTCCAGTTCTGAAAAAGAAACATAACGTTTTAATGTAGCAATTGAGCAGTACGAAACCGTCTGAATGTTGCTGTTGACCATTTTTTGCTTGGAGATGCTCTTGAGCTTGAAACACACACAACAAGACCGGTGTTAACTAGCGAAATGGTCGGCAGAGTGCCGACACAGCGAGTTTTGACTATCACTTGCACATCTAAAACAACGTCGGAAAGTAACTCGTTCGGCTTTTGAGTCACATAAAGTATGTGCGTTAATTTTGACGCCACTAGCTCTGCATGTTGTCATGCAATTTCTTTACCTCTCAGAAATGATTATGACATAAAAGTGAAGTACGTGACGAGTGTGACGTTAGGAAAACATTAGGCATCATGGAGAGATTCTGTATGGGACCACCCAACCCAAACGAGTACTGTGTGACGTGCAACCCGGCAGGTATTCACCGAGGTAGCCGGCTAGCTCAGTCGGTAGAGCGTCAGACTCTTAATCCCAGGGTCGTGGGTTCGAGCCAGACGCTGGGCGGAACGGAAATTTGTTCCGCTGCAAGTGTAAATTCCAGTTTTTCTGATTAACGAGATTTAATGGAAATAGCAACTTTAAACTTTGCCTACGTCTCTGTCAGTCGCAAGGAAGCTGTATTTGAAGGTGAAGGTGATTTTGTAGACATGTGTGAAAGACATGTTCTGAAATGCAAGTGTTGTTGTTTGGAGAGCACATCGGTTACGTGTCAGATGTGTAGTCAAGCAGTAATTTGTCGCCATAGCTGCAAATATTAGCCGGTAATATGAAGTGTTGTCAGCTAAAGTCTGATGATGCAGACGACCGTAAGGACGAAGTACCCAAGAGTACCGCTAGGCCGCGCCTCTTTAGCTCAGTGGTAGAGCACTGGTCTAATAAACCAGGGGTCGTAAGTTCCATCCTCACAGGAGAAAGATGAATTTTGGAAATCAGTTGCGCGTCGTGGCCGTATAGCAAACAGTACCTGTGATGACGAACAATTAGCGACAGGCGTTTTTTTAAGAATCACTCTCAGATGCGATTAAGGCGAATGGCGCAGATAAAGCATTTGCCAAAGCGGTACAGCATAAGGTGGGACGAGGCAGTCTGAATTACATTTTATAGATGTATTTCTCACATATCTCAGAGCCTCTCGCGATATTCGTCGTCGTCGTCGTCGTCGTCGTTGTCGTCGTCGTCGTCGCCGCCGCCGCCGCTTCTGCAGAAGTAGCAAATGGCAATCGTAGCAAATGCGGCGAGGGACGCCCTGCCTTCGATTCCGAATGCACAAAGTGTGTGGTCTTGTTTCTCAGTCTATATTTGGTCGGTCACGTCAGAGGTTGAATGTAACGAATGGGTGGGAAAGAGCAAGGGGCAGCGGCTGTGTAGAACGAAAACACAAATCCTCAGGGGTGTGAGCGTTTCGAGATGAGTCGTATACATGTAAATGTTGGTCGTCAGTGACCGTGAGGCCTAATGGATAAGGCGTCGGACTTCGGATCTGAAGATTACAGGTTCGAATGCTGTCACGCTTGTGTTTTTCCAGTTCTGAAAAAGAAACATAACGTTTTAATGTAGCAATTGAGCAGTACGAAACCGTCTGAATGTTGCTGTTGACCATTTTTTGCTTGGAGATGCTCTTGAGCTTGAAACACACACAACAAGACCGGTGTTAACTAGCGAAATGGTCGGCAGAGTGCCGACACAGCGAGTTTTGACTATCACTTGCACATCTAAAACAACGTCGGAAAGTAACTCGTTCGGCTTTTGAGTCACATAAAGTATGTGCGTTAATTTTGACGCCACTAGCTCTGCATGTTGTCATGCAATTTCTTTACCTCTCAGAAATGATTATGACATAAAAGTGAAGTACGTGACGAGTGTGACGTTAGGAAAACATTAGGCATCATGGAGAGATTCTGTATGGGACCACCCAACCCAAACGAGTACTGTGTGACGTGCTACCCGGCAGGTATTCACCGAGGTAGCCGGCTAGCTCAGTCGGTAGAGCGTCAGACTCTTAATCCCAGGGTCGTGGGTTCGAGCCAGACGCTGGGCGGAACGGAAATTTGTTCCGCTGCAAGTGTAAATTCCAGTTTTTCTGATTAACGAGATTTAATGGAAATAGCAACTTTAAACTTTGCCTACGTCTCTGTCAGTCGCAAGGAAGCTGTATTTGAAGGTGAAGGTGATTTTGTAGACATGTGTGAAAGACATGTTCTGAAATGCAAGTGTTGTTGTTTGGAGAGCACATCGGTTACGTGTCAGATGTGTAGTCAAGCAGTAATTTGTCGCCATAGCTGCAAATATTAGCCGGTAATATGAAGTGTTGTCAGCTAAAGTCTGATGATGCAGACGACCGTAAGGACGAAGTACCCAAGAGTACCGCTAGGCCGCGCCTCTTAAGCTCAGTGGTAGAGCACTGGTCTAATAAACCAGGGGTCGTAAGTTCCATCCTCACAGGAGAAAGATGAATTTTGGAAATCAGTTGCGCGTCGTGGCCGTATAGCAAACAGTACCTGTGATGACGAACAATTAGCGACAGGCGTTTTTTTAAGAATCACTCTCAGATGCGATTAAGGCGAATGGCGCAGATAAAGCATTTGCCAAAGCGGTACAGCATAAGGTGGGACGAGGCAGTCTGAATTACATTTTATAGATGTATTTCTCACATATCTCAGAGCCTCTCGCGATATTCGTCGTCGTCGTCGTCGTCGTCGTCGTCGTCGTCGTCGTCGTCGCCGCCGCTTCTGCAGAAGTAGCAAATGGCAATCGTAGCAAATGCGGCGAGGGACGCCCTGCCTTCGATTCCGAAGCACAAAGTGTGTGGTCTTGTTTCTCAGTCTATATTTGGTCGGTCACGTCAGAGGTTGAATGTAACGAATGGGTGGGAAAGAGCAAGGGGCAGCGGCTGTGTAGAACGAAAACACAAATCCTCAGGGGTGTGAGCGTTTCGAGATGAGTCGTATACATGTAAATGTTGGTCGTCAGTGACCGTGTGGCCTAATGGATAAGGCGTCGGACTTCGGATCTGAAGATTACAGGTTCGAATGCTGTCACGCTTGTGTTTTTCCAGTTCTGAAAAAGAAACATAACGTTTTAATGTAGCAATTGAGCAGTACGAAACCGTCTGAATGTTGCTGTTGACCATTTTTTGCTTGGAGATGCTCTTGAGCTTGAAACACACACAACAAGACCGGTGTTAACTAGCGAAATGGTCGGCAGAGTGCCGACACAGCGAGTTTTGACTATCACTTGCACATCTAAAACAACGTCGGAAAGTAACTCGTTCGGCTTTTGAGTCACATAAAGTATGTGCGTTAATTTTGACGCCACTAGCTCTGCATGTTGTCATGCAATTTCTTTACCTCTCAGAAATGATTATGACATAAAAGTGAAGTACGTGACGAGTGTGACGTTAGGAAAACATTAGGCATCATGGAGAGATTCTGTATGGGACCACCCAACCCAAACGAGTACTGTGTGACGTGCTACCCGGCAGGTATTCACCGAGGTAGCCGGCTAGCTCAGTCGGTAGAGCGTCAGACTCTTAATCCCAGGGTCGTGGGTTCGAGCCAGACGCTGGGCGGAACGGAAATTTGTTCCGCTGCAAGTGTAAATTCCAGTTTTTCTGATTAACGAGATTTAATGGAAATAGCAACTTTAAACTTTGCCTACGTCTCTGTCAGTCGCAAGGAAGCTGTATTTGAAGGTGAAGGAGATTTTGTAGACATGTGTGAAAGACATGTTCTGAAATGCAAGTGTTGTTGTTTGGAGAGCACATCGGTTACGTGTCAGATGTGTAGTCAAGCAGTAATTTGTCGCCATAGCTGCAAATATTAGCCGGTAATATGAAGTGTTGTCAGCTAAAGTCTGATGATGCAGACGACCGTAAGGACGAAGTACCCAAGAGTACCGCTAGGCCGCGCCTCTTTAGCTCAGTGGTAGAGCACTGGTCTAATAAACCAGGGGTCGTAAGTTCCATCCTCACAGGAGAAAGATGAATTTTGGAAATCAGTTGCGCGTCGTGGCCGTATAGCAAACAGTACCTGTGATGACGAACAATTAGCGACAGGCGTTTTTTTAAGAATTACTCTCAGATGCGATTAAGGCGAATGGCGCAGATAAAGCATTTGCCAAAGCGGTACAGCATAAGGTGGGACGAGGCAGTGTGAATTACATTTTATAGATGTATTTCTCACATATCTCAGAGCCTCTCGAGATATTCGTTGTCGTCGTCGTCGTCGTCGTCGTCGTCGTCGTCGCCGCCGCTTCTGCAGAAGTAGCAAATGGCAATCGTAGCAAATGCGGCGAGGGACGCCCTGCCTTCGATTCCGAATGCACAAAGTGTGTGGTCTTGTTTCTCAGTCTATATTTGGTCGGTCACGTCAGAGGTTGAATGTAACGAATGGGTGGGAAAGAGCAAGGGGCAGCGGCTGTGTAGAACGAAAACACAAATCCTCAGGGGTGTGAGCGTTTCGAGATGAGTCGTATACATGTAAATGTTGGTCGTCAGTGACCGTGTGGCCTAATGGATAAGGCGTCGGACTTCGGATCTGAAGATTACAGGTTCGAATGCTGTCACGCTTGTGTTTTTCCAGTTCTGAAAAAGAAACATAACGTTTTAATGTAGCAATTGAGCAGTACGAAACCGTCTGAATGTTGCTGTTGACCATTTTTTGCTTGGAGATGCTCTTGAGCTTGAAACACACACAACAAGACCGGTGTTAACTAGCGAAATGGTCGGCAGAGTGCCGACACAGCGAGTTTTGACTATCACTTGCACATCTAAAACAACGTCGGAAAGTAACTCGTTCGGCTTTTGAGTCACATAAAGTATGTGCGTTAATTTTGACGCCACTAGCTCTGCATGTTGTCATGCAATTTCTTTACCTCTCAGAAATGATTATGACATAAAAGTGAAGTACGTGACGAGTGTGACGTTAGGAAAACATTAGGCATCATGGAGAGATTCTGTATGGGACCACCCAACCCAAACGAGTACTGTGTGACGTGCTACCCGGCAGGTATTCACCGAGGTAGCCGGCTAGCTCAGTCGGTAGAGCGTCAGACTCTTAATCCCAGGGTCGTGGGTTCGAGCCAGACGCTGGGCGGAACGGAAATTTGTTCCGCTGCAAGTGTAAATTCCAGTTTTTCTGATTAACGAGATTTAATGGAAATAGCAACTTTAAACTTTGCCTACGTCTCTGTCAGTCGCAAGGAAGCTGTATTTGAAGGTGAAGGTGATTTTGTAGACATGTGTGAAAGACATGTTCTGAAATGCAAGTGTTGTTGTTTGGAGAGCACATCGGTTACGTGTCAGATGTGTAGTCAAGCAGTAATTTGTCGCCATAGCTGCAAATATTAGCCGGTAATATGAAGTGTTGTCAGCTAAAGTCTGATGATGCAGACGACCGTAAGGACGAAGTACCCAAGAGTACCGCTAGGCCGTGCCTCTTTAGCTCAGCGGTAGAGCAGTGTTCTAATACACCAGGAGTCGTAAGTTCCATCCTAACAGGAGAAAGATGAATTTTGGAAATCAGTTGCGCGTCGTGGCCGTATAGCAAACAGTATCTGTGATGACGAACAATTAGCGACAGGCGTTTTTTTAAGAATTACTTTCAGATGCGATTAAGGCAAATGGCGCAGATAAAGCATTTGCCAAAGCGGTACAGCATAAGTTGGGACGAGGCAGTCTGAATTACATTTTATAGATGTATTTCTCACATATCTCAGAGCCTCTCGCGATATTCGTCGTCGTCGTCGTCGTCGTCGTCGCCGCCGCCGCTTCTGCAGAAGTAGCAAATGGCAATCGTAGCAAATGCGGCGAGGGACGCCCTGCCTTCGATTCCGAATGCACAAAGTGTGTGGTCTTGTTTCTCAGTCTATATTTGGTCGGTCACGTCAGAGGTTGAATGTAACGAATGGGTGGGAAAGAGCAAGGGGCAGCGGCTGTGTAGAACGAAAACACAAATCCTCAGGGGTGTGAGCGTTTCGAGATGAGTCGTATACATGTAAATGTTGGTCGTCAGTGACCGTGTGGCCTAATGGATAAGGGGTCGGACTTCGGATCTGAAGATTACAGGTTCGAATGCTGTCACGCTTGTGTTTTTCCAGTTCTGAAAAAGAAACATAACGTTTTAATGTAGCAATTGAGCAGTACGAAACCGTCTGAATGTTGCTGTTGACCATTTTTTGCTTGGAGATGCTCTTGAGCTTGAAACACACACAACAAGACCGGTGTTAACTAGCGAAATGGTCGGCAGAGTGCCGACACAGCGAGTTTTGACTATCACTTGCACATCTAAAACAACGTCGGAAAGTAACTCGTTCGGCTTTTGAGTCACATAAAGTATGTGCGTTAATTTTGACGCCACTAGCTCTGCATGTTGTCATGCAATTTCTTTACCTCTCAGAAATGATTATGACATAAAAGTGAAGTACGTGACGAGTGTGACGTTAGGAAAACATTAGGCATCATGGAGAGATTCTGTATGGGACCACCCAACCCAAACGAGTACTGTGTGACGTGCTACCCGGCAGGTATTCACCGAGGTAGCCGGCTAGCTCAGTCGGTAGAGCGTCAGACTCTTAATCCCAGGGTCGTGGGTTCGAGCCAGACGCTGGGCGGAACGGAATTTTGTTCCGCTGCAAGTGTAAATTACCGTTTTTCTGATTAACGAGATTTAATGGAAATAGCAACTTTAAACTTTGCCTACGTCTCTGTCAGTCGCAAGGAAGCTGTATTTGAAGGTGAAGGTGATTTTGTAGACATGTGTGAAAGACATGTTCTGAAATGCAAGTGTTGTTGTTTGGAGAGCACATCGGTTACGTGTCAGATGTGTAGTCAAGCAGTAATTTGTCGCCATAGCTGCAAATATTAGCCGGTAATATGAAGTGTTGTCAGCTAAAGTCTGATGATGCAGACGACCGTAAGGACGAAGTACCCAAGAGTACGGCTAGGCCGCGCCTCTTTAGCTCAGTGGTAGAGCACTGTTCTAATAAACCAGGGGTCGTAAGTTCCATCCTCACAGGAGAAAGGTGAATTTTGGAAATCAGTTGCGCGTCGTGGCCGTATAGCAAACAGTACCTGTGATGACGAACAATTAGCGACAGGCGTTTTTTTAAGAATCACTCTCAGATGCGATTAAGGCGAATGGAGCAGATAAAGCATTTGCCAAAGCGGTACAGCATAAGGTGGGACGAGGCAGTCTGAATTACATTTTATAGATGTATTTCTCACATATCTCAGAGCCTCTCGCGATATTCGTCGTCGTCGTCGTCGTCGTCGTCGTCGTCGTCGTCGTCGCCGCCGCCGCCGCTTCTGCAGAAGTAGCAAATGGCAATCGTAGCAAATGCGGCGAGGGACGCCCTGCCTTCGATTCCGAATGCACAAAGTGTGTGGTCTTGTTTCTCAGTCTATATTTGGTCGGTCACGTCAGAGGTTGAATGTAACGAATGGGTGGGAAAGAGCAAGGGGCAGCGGCTGTGTAGAACGAAAACACAAATCCTCAGGGGTGTGAGCGTTTCGAGATGAGTCGTATACATGTAAATGTTGGTCGTCAGTGACCGTGAGGCCTAATGGATAAGGCGTCGGACTTCGGATCTGAAGATTACAGGTTCGAATGCTGTCACGCTTGTGTTTTTCCAGTTCTGAAAAAGAAACATAACGTTTTAATGTAGCAATTGAGCAGTACGAAACCGTCTGAATGTTGCTGTTGACCATTTTTTGCTTGGAGATGCTCTTGAGCTTGAAACACACACAACAAGACCGGTGTTAACTAGCGAAATGGTCGGCAGAGTGCCGACACAGCGAGTTTTGACTATCACTTGCACATCTAAAACAACGTCGGAAAGTAACTCGTTCGGCTTTTGAGTCACATAAAGTATGTGCGTTAATTTTGACGCCACTAGCTCTGCATGTTGTCATGCAATTTCTTTACCTCTCAGAAATGATTATGACATAAAAGTGAAGTACGTGACGAGTGTGACGTTAGGAAAACATTAGGCATCATGGAGAGATTCTGTATGGGACCACCCAACCCAAACGAGTACTGTGTGACGTGCTACCCGGCAGGTATTCACCGAGGTAGCCGGCTAGCTCAGTCGGTAGAGCGTCAGACTCTTAATCCCAGGGTCGTGGGTTCGAGCCAGACGCTGGGCGGAACGGAATTTTGTTCCGCTGCAAGTGTAAATTACCGTTTTTCTGATTAACGAGATTTAATGGAAATAGCAACTTTAAACTTTGCCTACGTCTCTGTCAGTCGCAAGGAAGCTGTATTTGAAGGTGAAGGTGATTTTGTAGACATGTGTGAAAGACATGTTCTGAAATGCAAGTGTTGTTGTTTGGAGAGCACATCGGTTACGTGTCAGATGTGTAGTCAAGCAGTAATTTGTCGCCATAGCTGCAAATATTAGCCGGTAATATGAAGTGTTGTCAGCTAAAGTCTGATGATGCAGACGACCGTAAGGACGAAGTACCCAAGAGTACGGCTAGGCCGCGCCTCTTTAGCTCAGTGGTAGAGCACTGGTCTAATAAACCAGGGGTCGTAAGTTCCATCCTCACAGGAGAAAGGTGAATTTTGGAAATCAGTTGCGCGTCGTGGCCGTATAGCAAACAGTACCTGTGATGACGAACAATTAGCGACAGGCGTTTTTTTAAGAATCACTCTCAGATGCGATTAAGGCGAATGGCGCAGATAAAGCATTTGCCAAAGCGGTACAGCATAAGGTGGGACGAGGCAGTCTGAATTACATTTTATAGATGTATTTCTCACATATCTCAGAGCCTCTCGCGATATTCGTCGTCGTCGTCGTCGTCGTCGTCGTCGTCGTCGTCGCCGCCGCCGCCGCTTCTGCAGAAGTAGCAAATGTCAATCGTAGCAAATGCGGCGAGGGACGCCCTGCCTTCGATTCCGAATGCACAAAGTGTGTGGTCTTGTTTCTCAGTCTATATTTGGTCGGGCACGTCAGAGGTTGAATGTAACGAATGGGTGGGAAAGAGCAAGGGGCAGCGGCTGTGTAAAACGAAAACACAAATCCTCAGGGGTGTGAGCGTTTCGAGATGAGTCGTATACATGTAAATGTTGGTCGTCAGTGACCGTGAGGCCTAATGGATAAGGCGTCGGACTTCGGATCTGAAGATTACAGGTTCGAATGCTGTCACGCTTGTGTTTTTCCAGTTCTGAAAAAGAAACATAACGTTTTAATGTAGCAATTGAGCAGTACGAAACCGTCTGAATGTTGCTGTTGACCATTTTTTGCTTGGAGATGCTCTTGAGCTTGAAACACACACAACAAGACCGGTGTTAACTAGCGAAATGGTCGGCAGAGTGCCGACACAGCGAGTTTTGACTATCACTTGCACATCTAAAACAACGTCGGAAAGTAACTCGTTCGGCTTTTGAGTCACATAAAGTATGTGCGTTAATTTTGACGCCACTAGCTCTGCATGTTGTCATGCAATTTCTTTACCTCTCAGAAATGATTATGACATAAAAGTGAAGTACGTGACGAGTGTGACGTTAGGAAAACATTAGGCATCATGGAGAGATTCTGTATGGGACCACCCAACCCAAACGAGTACTGTGTGACGTGCTACCCGGCAGGTATTCACCGAGGTAGCCGGCTAGCTCAGTCGGTAGAGCGTCAGACTCTTAATCCCAGGGTCGTGGGTTCGAGCCAGACGCTGGGCGGAACGGAAATTTGTTCCGCTGCAAGTGTAAATTCCAGTTTTTCTGATTAACGAGATTTAATGGAAATAGCAACTTTAAACTTTGCCTACGTCTCTGTCAGTCGCAAGGAAGCTGTATTTGAAGGTGAAGGTGATTTTGTAGACATGTGTGAAAGACATGTTCTGAAATGCAAGTGTTGTTGTTTGGAGAGCACATCGGTTACGTGTCAGATGTGTAGTCAAGCAGTAATTTGTCGCCATAGCTGCAAATATTAGCCGGTAATATGAAGTGTTGTCAGCTAAAGTCTGATGATGCAGACGACCGTAAGGACGAAGTACCCAAGAGTACCGCTAGGCCGCGCCTCTTTAGCTCAGTGGTAGAGCACTGGTCTAATAAACCAGGGGTCGTAAGTTCCATCCTCACAGGAGAAAGATGAATTTTGGAAATCAGTTGCGCGTCGTGGCCGTATAGCAAACAGTACCTGTGATGACGAACAATTAGCGACAGGCGTTTTTTTAAGAATCACTCTCAGATGCGATTAAGGCGAATGGCGCAGATAAAGCATTTGCCAAAGCGGTACAGCATAAGGTGGGACGAGGCAGTCTGAATTACATTTTATAGATGTATTTCTCACATATCTCAGAGCCTCTCGCGATATTCGTCGTCGTCGTCGTCGTCGTCGTCGCCGCCGCCGCCGCTTCTGCAGAAGTAGCAAATGGCAATCGTAGCAAATGCGGCGAGGGACGCCCTGCCTTCGATTCCGAATGCACAAAGTGTGTGGTCTTGTTTCTCAGTCTATATTTGGTCGGTCACGTCAGAGGTTGAATGTAACGAATGGGTGGGAAAGAGCAAGGGGCAGCGGCTGTGTAGAACGAAAACACAAATCCTCAGGGGTGTGAGCGTTTCGAGATGAGTCGTATACATGTAAATGTTGGTCGTCAGTGACCGTGTGGCCTAATGGATAAGGCGTCGGACTTCGGATCTGAAGATTACAGGTTCGAATGCTGTCACGCTTGTGTTTTTCCAGTTCTGAAAAAGAAACATAACGTTTTAATGTAGCAATTGAGCAGTACGAAACCGTCTGAATGTTGCTGTTGACCATTTTTTGCTTGGAGATGCTCTTGAGCTTGAAACACACACAACAAGACCGGTGTTAACTAGCGAAATGGTCGGCAGAGTGCCGACACAGCGAGTTTTGACTATCACTTGCACATCTAAAACAACGTCGGAAAGTAACTCGTTCGGCTTTTGAGTCACATAAAGTATGTGCGTTAATTTTGACGCCACTAGCTCTGCATGTTGTCATGCAATTTCTTTACCTCTCAGAAATGATTATGACATAAAAGTGAAGTACGTGACGAGTGTGACGTTAGGAAAACATTAGGCATCATGGAGAGATTCTGTATGGGACCACCCAACCCAAACGAGTACTGTGTGACGTGCTACCCGGCAGGTATTCACCGAGGCAGCCGGCTAGCTCAGTCGGTAGAGCGTCAGACTCTTAATCCCAGGGTCGTGGGTTCGAGCCAGACGCTGGGCGGAACGGAAATTTGTTCCGCTGCAAGTGTAAATTCCAGTTTTTCTGATTAGCGAGATTTAATGGAAATAGCAACTTTAAACTTTGCCTACGTCTCTGTCAGTCGCAAGGAAGCTGTATTTGAAGGTGAAGGTGATTTTGTAGACATGTGTGAAAGACATGTTCTGAAATGCAAGTGTTGTTGTTTGGAGAGCACATCGGTTACGTGTCAGATGTGTAGTCAAGCAGTAATTTGTCGCCATAGCTGCAAATATTAGCCGGTAATATGAAGTGTTGTCAGCTAAAGTCTGATGATGCAGACGACCGTAAGGACGAAGTACCCAAGAGTACCGCTAGGCCGCGCCTCTTTAGCTCAGTGGTAGAGCACTGGTCTAATAAACCAGGGGTCGTAAGTTCCATCCTCACAGGAGAAAGATGAATTTTGGAAATCAGTTGCGCGTCGTGGCCGTATAGCAAACAGTACCTATGATGACGAACAATTAGCGACAGGCGTTTTTTGAAGAATCACTCTCAGATGCGATTAAGGCGAATGGCGCAGATAAAGCATTTGCCAAAGCGGTACAGCATAAGGTGGGACGAGGCAGTCTGAATTACATTTTATAGATGTATTTCTCACATATCTCAGAGCCTCTCGCGATATTCGTCGTCGTCGTCGTCGTCGTCGCCGCCGCCGCCGCTTCTGCAGAAGTAGCAAATGGCAATCGTAGCAAATGCGGCGAGGGACGCCCTGCCTTCGATTCCGAATGCACAAAGTGTGTGGTCTTGTTTCTCAGTCTATATTTGGTCGGTCACGTCAGAGGTTGAATGTAACGAATGGGTGGGAAAGAGCAAGGGGCAGCGGCTGTGTAGAACGAAAACACAAATCCTCAGGGGTGTGAGCGTTTCGAGATGAGTCGTATACATGTAAATGTTGGTCGTCAGTGACCGTGTGGCCTAATGGATAAGGCGTCGGACTTCGGATCCGAAGATTACAGGTTCGAATGCTGTCACGCTTGTGTTTTTCCAGTTCTGAAAAAGAAACATAACGTTTTAATGTAGCAATTGAGCAGTACGAAACCGTCTGAATGTTGCTGTTGACCATTTTTTGCTTGGAGATGCTCTTGAGCTTGAAACACACACAACAAGACCGGTGTTAACTAGCGAAATGGTCGGCAGAGTGCCGACACAGCGAGTTTTGACTATCACTTGCACATCTAAAACAACGTCGGAAAGTAACTCGTTCGGCTTTTGAGTCACATAAAGTATGTGCGTTAATTTTGACGCCACTAGCTCTGCATGTTGTCATGCAATTTCTTTACCTCTCAGAAATGATTATGACATAAAAGTGAAGTATGTGACGAGTGTGACATTAGGAAAACATTAGGCATCATGGAGAGATTCTGTATGGGACCACCCAACCCAAACGAGTACTGTGTGACGTGCTACCCGGCAGGTATTCACCGAGGTAGCCGGCTAGCTCAGTCGGTAGAGCGTCAGACTCTTAATCCCATTGTCGTGGGTTCGAGCCAGACGCTGGGCGGAACGGAATTTTGTTCCGCTGCAAGTGTAAATTACCGTTTTTCTGATTAACGAGATTTAATGGAAATAGCAACTTTAAACTTTGCCTACGTCTCTGTCAGTCGCAAGGAAACTGTATTTGAAGGTGAAGGTGATTTTGTAGACATGTGTGAAAGACATGTTCTGAAATGCAAGTGTTGTTGTTTGGAGAGCACATCGGTTACGTGTCAGATGTGTAGTCAAGCAGTAATTTGTCGCCATAGCTGCAAATATTAGCCGGTAATATGAAGTGTTGTCAGCTAAAGTCTGATGATGCAGACGACCGTAAGGACGAAGTACCCAAGAGTACCGCTAGGCCGCGCCTCTTTAGCTCAGTGGTAGAGCACTGGTCTAATAAACCAGGGGTCGTAAGTTCCATCCTCACAGGAGAAAGATGAAATTTGGAAATCAGTTGCGCGTTGTGGCCGTATAGCAAACAGTACCTATGATGACGAACAATTAGCGACAGGCGTTTTTTTAAGAATCACTCTCAGATGCGATTAAGGCGAATGGCGCAGATAAAGCATTTGCCAAAGCGGTACAGCATAAGGTGGGACGAGGCAGTCTGAATTACATTTTATAGATGTATTTCTCACATATCTCAGAGCCTCTCGCGATATTCGTCGTCGTCGTCGTCGTTGTCGTCGTCGTCGTCGTCGCCGCCGCCGCCGCCGCCGCCGCCGCTTCTGCAGAAGTAGCAAATGGCAATCGTAGCAAATGCGGCGAGGGACGCCCTGCCTTCGATTCCGAATGCACAAAGTGTGTGGTCTTGTTTCTCAGTCTATATTTGGTCGGTCACGTCAGAGGTTGAATGTAACGAATGGGTGGGAAAGAGCAAGGGGCAGCGGCTGTGTAGAACGAAAACACAAATCCTCAGGGGTGTGAGCGTTTCGAGATGAGTCGTATACATGTAAATGTTGGTCGTCAGTGACCGTGTGGCCTAATGGATAAGGCGTCGGACTTCGGATCTGAAGATTACAGGTTCGAATGCTGTCACGCTTGTGTTTTTCCAGTTCTGAAAAAGAAACATAACGTTTTAATGTAGCAATTGAGCAGTACGAAACCGTCTGAATGTTGCTGTTGACCATTTTTTGCTTGGAGATGCTCTTGAGCTTGAAACACACACAACAAGACCGGTGTTAACTAGCGAAATGGTCGGCAGAGTGCAGACACAGCGAGTTTTGACTATCACTTGCACATCTAAAACAACGTCGGAAAGTAACTCGTTCGGCTTTTGAGTCACATAAAGTATGTGCGTTAATTTTGACGCCACTAGCTCTGCATGTTGTCATGCAATTTCTTTACCTCTCAGAAATGATTATGACATAAAAGTGAAGTACGTGACGAGTGTGACGTTAGGAAAACATTAGGCATCATGGAGAGATTCTGTATGGGACCACCCAACCCAAACGAGTACTGTGTGACGTGCTACCCGGCAGGTATTCACCGAGGTAGCCGGCTAGCTCAGTCGGTAGAGCGTCAGACTCTTAATCCCAGGGTCGTGGGTTCGAGCCAGACGCTGGGCGGAACGGAATTTTGTTCCGCTGCAAGTGTAAATTACCGTTTTTCTGATTAACGAGATTTAATGGAAATAGCAACTTTAAACTTTGCCTACGTCTCTGTCAGTCGCAAGGAAACTGTATTTGAAGGTGAAGGTGATTTTGTAGACATGTGTGAAAGACATGTTCTGAAATGCAAGTGTTGTTGTTTGGAGAGCACATCGGTTACGTGTCAGATGTGTAGTCAAGCAGTAATTTGTCGCCATAGCTGCAAATATTAGCCGGTAATATGAAGTGTTGTCAGCTAAAGTCTGATGATGCAGACGACCGTAAGGACGAAGTACCCAAGAGTACCGCTAGGCCGCGCCTCTTTAGCTCAGTGGTAGAGCACTGGTCTAATAAACCAGGGGTCGTAAGTTCCATCCTCACAGGAGAAAGATGAATTTTGGAAATCAGTTGCGCGTCGTGGCCGTATAGCAAACAGTACCTATGATGACGAACAATTAGCGACAGGCGTTTTTTTAAGAATCACTCTCAGATGCGATTAAGGCGAATGGCGCAGATAAAGCATTTGCCAAAGCGGTACAGCATAAGGTGGGACGAGGCAGTCTGAATTACATTTTATAGATGTATTTCTCACATATCTCAGAGCCTCTCGCGATATTCGTCGTCGTCGTCGTCGTCGTCGTCGTCGTCGTCGTCGTCGCCGCCGCCGCCGCCGCTTCTGCAGAAGTAGCAAATGGCAATCGTAGCAAATGCGGCGAGGGACGCCCTGCCTTCGATTCCGAATGCACAAAGTGTGTGGTCTTGTTTCTCAGTCTATATTTGGTCGGTCACGTCAGAGGTTGAATGTAACGAATGGGTGGGAAAGAGCAAGGGGCAGCGGCTGTGTAGAACGAAAACACAAATCCTCAGGGGTGTGAGCGTTTCGAGGTGAGTCGTATACATGTAAATGTTGGTCGTCAGTGACCGTGTGGCCTAATGGATAAGGCGTCGGACTTCGGATCTGAAGATTACAGGTTCGAATGCTGTCACGCTTGTGTTTTTCCAGTTCTGAAAAAGAAACATAACGTTTTAATGTAGCAATTGAGCAGTACGAAACCGTCTGAATGTTGCTGTTGACCATTTTTTGCTTGGAGATGCTCTTGAGCTTGAAACACACACAACAAGACCGGTGTTAACTAGCGAAATGGTCGGCAGAGTGCCGACACAGCGAGTTTTGACTATCACTTGCACATCTAAAACAACGTCGGAAAGTAACTCGTTCGGCTTTTGAGTCACATAAAGTATGTGCGTTAATTTTGACGCCACTAGCTCTGCATGTTTTCATGCAATTTCTTTACCTCTCAGAAATGATTATGACATAAAAGTGAAGTACGTGACGAGTGTGACGTTAGGAAAACATTAGGCATCATGGAGAGATTCTGTATGGGACCACCCAACCCAAACGAGTACTGTGTGACGTGCTACCCGGCAGGTATTCACCGAGGTAGCCGGCTAGCTCAGTCGGTAGAGCGTCAGACTCTTAATCCCAGGGTCGTGGGTTCGAGCCAGACGCTGGGCGGAACGGAATTTTGTTCCGCTGCAAGTGTAAATTACCGTTTTTCTGATTAACGAGATTTAATGGAAATAGCAACTTTAAACTTTGCCTACGTCTCTGTCAGTCGCAAGGAAACTGTATTTGAAGGTGAAGGTGATTTTGTAGACATGTGTGAAAGACATGTTCTGAAATGCAAGTGTTGTTGTTTGGAGAGCACATCGGTTACGTGTCAGATGTGTAGTCAAGCAGTAATTTGTCGCCATAGCTGCAAATATTAGCCGGTAATATGAAGTGTTGTCAGCTAAAGTCTGATGATGCAGACGACCGTAAGGACGAAGTACCCAAGAGTACCGCTAGTCCGCGCCTCTTTAGCTCAGTGGTAGAGCACTGGTCTAATAAACCAGGGGTCGTAAGTTCCATCCTCACAGGAGAAAGATGAATTTTGGAAATCAGTTGCGCGTCGTGGCCGTATAGCAAACAGTACCTATGATGACGAACAATTAGCGACAGGCGTTTTTTTAAGAATCACTCTCAGATGCGATTAAGGCGAATGGCGCAGATAAAGCATTTGCCAAAGCGGTACAGCATAAGGTGGGACGAGGCAGTCTGAATTACATTTTATAGATGTATTTCTCACATATCTCAGAGCCTCTCGCGATATTCGTCGTCGTCGTCGTCGTCGTCGTCGTCGTCGTCGCCGCTTCTGCAGAAGTAGCAAATGGCAATCGTAGCAAATGCGGCGAGGGACGCCCTGCCTTCGATTCCGAATGCACAAAGTGTGTGGTCTTGTTTCTCAGTCTATATTTGGTCGGTCACGTCAGAGGTTGAATGTAACGAATGGGTGGGAAAGAGCAAGGGGCAGCGGCTGTGTAGAACGAAAACACAAATCCTCAGGGGTGTGAGCGTTTCGAGATGAGTCGTATACATGTAAATGTTGGTCGTCAGTGACCGTGTGGCCTAATGGATAAGGCGTCGGACTTCGGATCTGAAGATTACAGGTTCGAATGCTGTCACGCTTGTGTTTTTCCAGTTCTGAAAAAGAAACATAACGTTTTAATGTAGCAATTGAGCAGTACGAAACCGTCTGAATGTTGCTGTTGACCATTTTTTGCTTGGAGATGCTCTTGAGCTTGAAACACACACAACAAGACCGGTGTTAACTAGCGAAATGGTCGGCAGAGTGCCGACACAGCGAGTTTTGACTATCACTTGCACATCTAAAACAACGTCGGAAAGTAACTCGTTCGGCTTTTGAGTCACATAAAGTATGTGCGTTAATTTTGACGCCACTAGCTCTGCATGTTGTCATGCAATTTCTTTACCTCTCAGAAATGATTATGACATAAAAGTGAAGTACGTGACGAGTGTGACGTTAGGAAAACATTAGGCATCATGGGGAGATTCTGTATGGGACCACCCAACCCAAACGAGTACTGTGTGACGTGCTACCCGGCAGGTATTCACCGAGGTAGCCGGCTAGCTCAGTCGGTAGAGCGTCAGACTCTTAATCTCAGGGTCGTGGGTTCGAGCCAGACGCTGGGCGGAACGGAATTTTGTTCCGCTGCAAGTGTAAATTACCGTTTTTCTGATTAACGAGATTTAATGGAAATAGCAACTTTAAACTTTGCCTACGTCTCTGTCAGTCGCAAGGAAGCTGTATTTGAAGGTGAAGGTGATTTTGTAGACATGTGTGAAAGACATGTTCTGAAATGCAAGTGTTGTTGTTTGGAGAGCACATCGGTTACGTGTCAGATGTGTAGTCAAGCAGTAATTTGTCGCCATAGCTGCAAATATTAGCCGGTAATATGAAGTGTTGTCAGCTAAAGTCTGATGATGCAGACGACCGTAAGGACGAAGTACCCAAGAGCACCGCTAGGCCGCGCCTCTTTAGCTCAGTGGTAGAGCACTGGTCTAATAAACCAGGGGTCGTAAGTTCCATCCTCACAGGAGAAAGATGAATTTTGGAAATCAGTTGCGCGTCGTGGCCGTATAGCAAACAGTACCTGTGATGACGAACAATTAGCGACAGGCGTTTTTTTAAGAATCACTCTCAGATGCGATTAAGGCGAATGGCGCAGATAAAGCATTTGCCAAAGCGGTACAGCATAAGGTGGGACGAGGCAGTCTGAATTACATTTTATAGATGTATTTCTCACATATCTCAGAGCCTCTCGCGATATTCGTCGTCGTCGTCGTCGTCGTCGTCGTCGTCGTCGTCGCCGCCGCCGCCGCTTCTGCAGAAGTAGCAAATGGCAATCGTAGCAAATGCGGCGAGGGACGCCCTGCCTTCGATTCCGAATGCACAAAGTGTGTGGTCTTGTTTCTCAGTCTATATTTGGTCGGTCACGTCAGAGGTTGAATGTAACGAATGGGTGGGAAAGAGCAAGGGGCAGCGGCTGTGTAGAACGAAAACACAAATCCTCAGGGGTGTGAGCGTTTCGAGATGAGTCGTATACATGTAAATGTTGGTCGTCAGTGTCCGTGTGGCCTAATGGATAAGGCGTCGGACTTCGGATCTGAAGATTACAGGTTCGAATGCTGTCACGCTTGTGTTTTTCCAGTTCTGAAAAAGAAACATAACGTTTTAATGTAGCAATTGAGCAGTACGAAACCGTCTGAATGTTGCTGTTGACCATTTTTTGCTTGGAGATGCTCTTGAGCTTGAAACACACACAACAAGACCGGTGTTAACTAGCGAAATGGTCGGCAGAGTGCCGACACAGCGAGTTTTGACTATCACTTGCACATCTAAAACAACGTCGGAAAGTAACTCGTTCGGCTTTTGAGTCACATAAAGTATGTGCGTTAATTTTGACGCCACTAGCTCTGCATGTTGTCATGCAATTTCTTTACCTCTCAGAAATGATTATGACATAAAAGTGAAGTACGTGACGAGTGTGACGTTAGGAAAACATTAGGCATCATGGAGAGATTCTGTATGGGACCACCCAACCCAAACGAGTACTGTGTGACGTGCTACCCGGCAGGTATTCACCGAGGTAACCGGCTAGCTCAGTCGGTAGAGCGTCAGACTCTTAATCCCAGGGTCGTGGGTTCGAGCCAGACGCTGGGCGGAACGGAATTTTGTTCCGCTGCAAGTGTAAATTACCGTTTTTCTGATTAACGAGATTTAATGGAAATAGCAACTTTAAACTTTGCCTACGTCTCTGTCAGTCGCAAGGAAACTGTATTTGAAGGTGAAGGTGATTTTGTAGACATGTGTGAAAGACATGTTCTGAAATGCAAGTGTTGTTGTTTGGAGAGCACATCGGTTACGTGTCAGATGTGTAGTCAAGCAGTAATTTGTCGCCATAGCTGCAAATATTAGCCGGTAATATGAAGTGTTGTCAGCTAAAGTCTGATGATGCAGACGACCGTAAGGACGAAGTACCCAAGAGTACCGCTAGGCCGCGCCTCTTTAGCTCAGTGGTAGAGCACTGGTCTAATAAACCAGGGGTCGTAAGTTCCATCCTCACAGGAGAAAGATGAATTTTGGAAATCAGTTGCGCGTCGTGGCCGTATAGCAAACAGTACCTATGATGACGAACAATTAGCGACAGGCGTTTTCTTAAGAATCACTCTCAGATGCGATTAAGGCGAATGGCGCAGATAAAGCATTTGCCAAAGCGGTACAGCATAAGGTGGGACGAGGCAGTCTGAATTACATTTTATAGATGTATTTCTCACATATCTCAGAGCCTCTCGCGATATTCGTCGTCGTCGTCGTCGTCGTCGTCGTCGTCGTCGTCGCCGCCGCCGCCGCCGCCGCTTCTGCAGAAGTAGCAAATGGCAATCGTAGCAAATGCGGCGAGGGACGCCCTGCCTTCGATTCCGAATGCACAAAGTGTGTGGTCTTGTTTCTCAGTCTATATTTGGTCGGTCACGTCAGAGGTTGAATGTAACGAATGGGTGGGAAAGAGCAAGGGGCAGCGGCTGTGTAGAACGAAAACATAAATCCTCAGGGGTGTGAGCGTTTCGAGATGAGTCGTATACATGTAAATGTTGGTCGTCAGTGACCGTGTGGCCTAATGGATAAGGCGTCGGGCTTCGGATCTGAAGATTACAGGTTCGAATGCTGTCACGCTTGTGTTTTTCCAGTTCTGAAAAAGAAACATAACGTTTTAATGTAGCAATTGAGCAGTACGAAACCTTCTGAATGTTGCTGTTGACCATTTTTTGCTTGGAGATGCTCTTGAGCTTGAAACACACACAACAAGACCGGTGTTAACTAGCGAAATGGTCGGCAGAGTGCCGACACAGCGAGTTTTGACTATCACTTGCACATCTAAAACAACGTCGGAAAGTAACTCGTTCGGCTTTTGAGTCACATAAAGTATGTGCGTTAATTTTGACGCCACTAGCTCTGCATGTTGTCATGCAATTTCTTTACCTCTCAGAAATGATTATGACATAAAAGTGAAGTACGTGACGAGTGTGACGTTAGGAAAACATTAGGCATCATGGGGAGATTCTGTATGGGACCACCCAACCCAAACGAGTACTGTGTGACGTGCTACCCGGCAGGTATTCACCGAGGTAGCCGGCTAGCTCAGTCGGTAGAGCGTCAGACTCTTAATCTCAGGGTCGTGGGTTCGAGCCAGACGCTGGGCGGAACGGAATTTTGTTCCGCTGCAAGTGTAAATTACCGTTTTTCTGATTAACGAGATTTAATGGAAATAGCAACTTTAAACTTTGCCTACGTCTCTGTCAGTCGCAAGGAAGCTGTATTTGAAGGTGAAGGTGATTTTGTAGACATGTGTGAAAGACATGTTCTGAAATGCAAGTGTTGTTGTTTGGAGAGCACATCGGTTACGTGTCAGATGTGTAGTCAAGCAGTAATTTGTCGCCATAGCTGCAAATATTAGCCGGTAATATGAAGTGTTGTCAGCTAAAGTCTGATGATGCAGACGACCGTAAGGACGAAGTACCCAAGAGCACCGCTAGGCCGCACCTCTTTAGCTCAGTGGTAGAGCACTGGTCTAATAAACCAGGGGTCGTAAGTTCCATCCTCACAGGAGAAAGATGAATTTTGGAAATCAGTTGCGCGTCGTGGCCGTATAGCAAACAGTACCTGTGATGACGAACAATTAGCGACAGGCGTTTTTTTAAGAATCACTCTCAGATGCGATTAAGGCGAATGGCGCAGATAAAGCATTTGCCAAAGCGGTACAGTATAAGGTGGGACGAGGCAGTCTGAATTACATTTTATAGATGTATTTCTCACATATCTCAGAGCCTCTCGCGATATTCGTCGTCGTCGTCGTCGTTGTCGTCGTCGTCGTCGTCGCCGCCGCCGCCGCCGCCGCCGCCGCTTCTGCAGAAGTAGCAAATGGCAATCGTAGCAAATGCGGCGAGGGACGCCCTGCCTTCGATTCCGAATGCACAAAGTGTGTGGTCTTGTTTCTCAGTCTATATTTGGTCGGTCACGTCAGAGGTTGAATGTAACGAATGGGTGGGAAAGAGCAAGGGGCAGCGGCTGTGTAGAACGAAAACACAAATCCTCAGGGGTGTGAGCGTTTCGAGATGAGTCGTATACATGTAAATGTTGGTCGTCAGTGACCGTGTGGCCTAATGGATAAGGCGTCGGACTTCGGATCTGAAGATTACAGGTTCGAATGCTGTCACGCTTGTGTTTTTCCAGTTCTGAAAAAGAAACATAACGTTTTAATGTAGCAATTGAGCAGTACGAAACCGTCTGAATGTTGCTGTTGACCATTTTTTGCTTGGAGATGCTCTTGAGCTTGAAACACACACAACAAGACCGGTGTTAACTAGCGAAATGGTCAGCAGAGTGCCGACACAGCGAGTTTTGACTATCACTTGCACATCTAAAACAACGTCGGAAAGTAACTCGTTCGGCTTTTGAGTCACATAAAGTATGTGCGTTAATTTTGACGCCACTAGCTCTGCATGTTGTCATGCAATTTCTTTACCTCTCACAAATGATTATGACATAAAAAGTGAAGTACGTGACGAGTGTGACGTTAGGAAAACATTAGGCATCATGGAGAGATTCTGTATGGGACCACCCAACCCAAACGAGTACTGTGTGACGTGCTACCCGGCAGGTATTCACCGAGGTAGCCGGCTAGCTCAGTCGGTAGAGCGTCAGACTCTTAATCCCAGGGTCGTGGGTTCGAGCCAGACGCTGAGCGGAACGGAATTTTGTTCCGCTGCAAGTGTAAATTACCGTTTTTCTGATTAACGAGATTTAATGGAAATAGCAACTTTAAACTTTGCCTACGTCTCTGTCAGTCGCAAGGAAGCTGTATTTGAAGGTGAAGGTGATTTTGTAGACATGTGTGAAAGACATGTTCTGAAATGCAAGTGTTGTTGTTTGGAGAGCACATCGGTTACGTGTCAGATGTGTAGTCAAGCAGTAATTTGTCGCCATAGCTGCAAATATTAGCCGGTAATATGAAGTGTTGTCAGCTAAAGTCTGATGATGCAGACGACCGTAAGGACGAAGTACGCAAGAGTACCGCTAGGCCGCGCTTCTTTAGCTCAGTGGTAGAGCACTGGTCTAATAAACCAGGGGTCGTAAGTTCCATCCTCACAGGAGAAAGATGAATTTTGGAAATCAGTTGCGCGTCGTGGCCGTATAGCAAACAGTACCTGTGATGACGAACAATTAGCGACAGGCGTTTTTTTAAGAATCACTCTCAGATGCGATTAAGGCGAATGGCACAGATAAAGCATTTGCCAAAGCGGTACAGCATAAGGTGGGACGAGGCAGTCTGAATTACATTTTATAGATGTATTTCTCACATATCTCAGAGCCTCTCGCGATATTCGTCGTCGTCGTCGTCGTCGTCGTCGTCGTCGTCGTCGTCGTCGTCGTCGTCGCCGCCGCCGCTTCTGCAGAAGTAGCAAATGGCAATCGTAGCAAATGGGGCGAGGGACGCCCTGCCTTCGATTCCGAATGCACAAAGTGTGTGGTCTTGTTTCTCAGTCTATATTTGGTCGGTCACGTCAGAGGTTGAATGTAACGAATGGGTGGGAAAGAGCAAGGGGCAGCGGCTGTGTAGAACGAAAACACAAATCCTCAGGGGTGTGAGCGTTTCGAGATGAGTCGTATACATGTAAATGTTGGTCGTCAGTGACCGTGAGGCCTAATGGATAAGGCGTCGGACTTCGGATCTGAAGATTACAGGTTCGAATGCTGTCACGCTTGTGTTTTTCCAGTTCTGAAAAAGAAACATAACGTTTTAATGTAGCAATTGAGCAGTACGAAACCGTCTGAATGTTGCTGTTGACCATTTTTTGCTTGGAGATGCTCTTGAGCTTGAAACACACACAACAAGACCGGTGTTAACTAGCGAAATGGTCGGCAGAGTGCCGACACAGCGAGTTTTGACTATCACTTGCACATCTAAAACAACGTCGGAAAGTAACTCGTTCGGCTTTTGAGTCACATAAAGTATGTGCGTTAATTTTGACGCCACTAGCTCTGCATGTTGTCATGCAATTTCTTTACCTCTCAGAAATGATTATGACATAAAAGTGAAGTACGTGACGAGTGTGACGTTAGGAAAACATTAGGCATCATGGAGAGATTCTGTATGGGACCACCCAACCCAAACGAGTACTGTGTGACGTGCAACCCGGCAGGTATTCACCGAGGTAGCCGGCTAGCTCAGTCGGTAGAGCGTCAGACTCTTAATCCCAGCGTCGTGGGTTCGAGCCAGACGCTGGGCGGCACGTAATTTTGTTCCGCTGCAAGTGTAAATTACCGTTTTTCTGATTAACGAGATTTAATGGAAATAGCAACTTTAAACTTTGCCTACGTCTCTGTCAGTCGCAAGGAAGCTGTATTTGAAGGTGAAGGTGATTTTGTAGACATGTGTGAAAGACATGTTCTGAAATGCAAGTGTTGTTGTTTGGAGAGCACATCGGTTACGTGTCAGATGTGTAGCCAAGCAGTAATTTGTCGCCATAGCTGCAAATATTAGCCGGTAATATGAAGTGTTGTCAGCTAAAGTCTGATGATGCAGACGACCGTAAGGCCGAAGTACCCAAGAGTACCGCTAGGCCGCGCGTCTTTAGCTCAGTGGTAGAGCACTGGTCTAATAAACCAGGGGTCGTAAGTTCCATCCTCACAGGAGAAAGATGAATTTTGGAAATCAGTTGCGCGTCGTGGCCGTATAGCAAACAGTACCTGTGATGACGAACAATTAGCGACAGGCGTTTTTTTAAGAATCACTCTCAGATGCGATTAAGGCGAATGGCGCAGATAAAGCATTTGCCAAAGCGGTACAGCATAAGGTGGGACGAGGCAGTCTGAATTACATTTTATAGATGTATTTCTCACATATCTCAGAGCCTCTCGCGATATTCGTCGTCGTCGTCGTCGTTGTCGTCGTCGTCGTCGCCGTCGCCGCCGCCGCCGCCGCCGCTTCTGCAGAAGTAGCAAATGGCAATCGTAGCAAATGCGGCGAGGGACGCCCTGCCTTCGATTCCGAATGCACAAAGTGTGTGGTCTTGTTTCTCAGTCTATATTTGGTCGGTCACGTCAGAGGTTGAATGTAACGAATGGGTGGGAAAGAGCAAGGGGCAGCGGCTGTGTAGAACGAAAACACAAATCCTCAGGGGTGTGAGCGTTTCGAGATGAGTCGTATACATGTAAATGTTGGTCGTCAGTGACCGTGTGGCCTAATGGATAAGGCGTCGGACTTCGGATCTGAAGATTACAGGTTCGAATGCTGTCACGCTTGTGTTTTTCCAGTTCTGAAAAAGAAACATAACGTTTTAATGTAGCAATTGAGCAGTACGAAACCGTCTGAATGTTGCTGTTGACCATTTTTTGCTTGGAGATGCTCTTGAGCTTGAAACACACACAACAAGACCGGTGTTAACTAGCGAAATGGTCGGCAGAGTGCCGACACAGCGAGTTTTGACTATCACTTGCACATCTAAAACAACGTCGGAAAGTAACTCGTTCGGCTTTTGAGTCACATAAAGTATGTGCGTTAATTTTGACGCCACTAGCTCTGCATGTTGTCATGCAATTTCTTTACCTCTCACAAATGATTATGACATAAAAAGTGAAGTACGTGACGAGTGTGACGTTAGGAAAACATTAGGCATCATGGAGAGATTCTGTATGGGACCACCCAACCCAAACGAGTACTGTGTGACGTGCTACCGGCAGGTATTCACCGAGGTAGCCGGCTAGCTCAGTCGGTAGAGCGTCAGACTCTTAATCCCAGGGTCGTGGGTTCGAGCCAGACGCTGAGCGGAACGGAATTTTGTTCCGCTGCAAGTGTAAATTACCGTTTTTCTGATTAACGAGATTTAATGGAAATAGCAACTTTAAACTTTGCCTACGTCTCTGTCAGTCGCAAGGAAGCTGTATTTGAAGGTGAAGGTGATTTTGTAGACATGTGTGAAAGACATGTTCTGAAATGCAAGTGTTGTTGTTTGGAGAGCACATCGGTTACGTGTCAGATGTGTAGTCAAGCAGTAATTTGTCGCCATAGCTGCAAATATTAGCCGGTAATATGAAGTGTTGTCAGCTAAAGTCTGATGATGCAGACGACCGTAAGGACGAAGTACGCAAGAGTACCGCTAGGCCGCGCTTCTTTAGCTCAGTGGTAGAGCACTGGTCTAATAAACCAGGGGTCGTAAGTTCCATCCTCACAGGAGAAAGATGAATTTTGGAAATCAGTTGCGCGTCGTGGCCGTATAGCAAACAGTACCTGTGATGACGAACAATAAGCGACAGGCGTTTTTTTAAGAATCACTCTCAGATGCGATTAAGGCGAATGGCACAGATAAAGCATTTGCCAAAGCGGTACAGCATAAGGTGGGACGAGGCAGTCTGAATTACATTTTATAGATGTATTTCTCACATATCTCAGAGCCTCTCGCGATATTCGTCGTCGTCGTCGTCGTCGTCGTCGTCTTCGCCGCCGCCGCTTCTGCAGAAGTAGCAAATGGCAATCGTAGCAAATGCGGCGAGGGACGCCCTGCCTTCGATTCCGAATGCACAAAGTGTGTGGTCTTGTTTCTCAGTCTATATTTGGTCGGTCACGTCAGAGGTTGAATGTAACGAATGGGTGGGAAAGAGCAAGGGGCAGCGGCTGTGTAGAACGAAAACACAAATCCTCAGGGGTGTGAGCGTTTCGAGATGAGTCGTATACATGTAAATGTTGGTCATCAGTGACCGTGTGGCCTAATGGATAAGGCGTCGGACTTCGGATCTGAAGATTACAGGTTCGAATGCTGTCACGCTTGTGTTTTTCCAGTTCTGAAAAAGAAACATAACGTTTTAATGTAGCAATTGAGCAATACGAAACCGTCTGAATGTTGCTGTTGACCATTTTTTGCTTGGAGATGCTCTTGAGCTTGAAACACACACAACAAGACCGGTGTTAACTAGCGAAATGGTCGGCAGAGTGCCGACACAGCGAGTTTTGACTATCACTTGCACATCTAAAACAACGTCGGAAAGTAACTCGTTCGGCTTTTGAGTCACATAAAGTATGTGCGTTAATTTTGACGCCACTAGCTCTGCATGTTGTCATGCAATTTCTTTACCTCTCAGAAATGATTATGACATAAAAGTGAAGTACGTGACGAGTGTGACGTTAGGAAAACATTAGGCATCATGGAGAGATTCTGTATGGGACCACCCAACCCAAACGAGTACTGTGTGACGTGCAACCCGGCAGGTATTCACCGAGGTAGCCGGCTAGCTCAGTCGGTAGAGCGTCAGACTGTTAATCCCAGGGTCGTGGGTTCGAGCCAGACGCTGGGCGGAACGGAAATTTGTTCCGCTGCAAGTGTAAATTACCGTTTTTCTGATTAACGAGATTTAATGGAAATAGCAACTTTAAACTTTGCCTACGTCTCTGTCAGTCGCAAGGAAGCTGTATTTGAAGGTGAAGGTGATTTTGTAGACATGTGTGAAAGACATGTTCTGAAATGCAAGTGTTGTTGTTTGGAGAGCACATCGGTTACGTGTCAGATGTGTAGTCAAGCAGTAATTTGTCGCCATAGCTGCAAATATTAGCCGGTAATATGAAGTGTTGTCAGCTAAAGTCTGATGATGCAGACGACCGTAAGGACGAAGTACCCAAGAGTACCGCTAGGCCGCGCCTCTTTAGCTCAGTGGTAGAGCACTGGTCTAATAAACCAGGGGTCGTAAGTTCCATCCTCACAGGAGAAAGATGAATTTTGGAAATCAGTTGCGCGTCGTGGCCGTATAGCAAACAGTACCTGTGATGACGAACAATTAGCGACAGGCGTTTTTTTAAGAATCACTCTCAGATGCGATTAAGGCGAATGGCGCAGATAAAGCATTTGCCAAAGCGGTACAGCATAAGGTGGGACGAGGCAGTCTGAATTACATTTTATAGATGTATTTCTCACATATCTCAGAGCCTCTCGCGATATTCGTCGTCGTCGTCGTCGTCGTCGTCGTCGTTGTCGTCGTCGTCGTCGCCGCCGCCGCCGCTTCTGCAGAAGTAGCAAATGGCAATCGTAGCAAATGCGGCGAGGGACGCCCTGCCTTCGATTCCGAATGCACAAAGTGTGTGGTCTTGTTTCTCAGTCTATATTTGGTCGGTCACGTCAGAGGTTGAATGTAACGAATGGGTGGGAAAGAGCAAGGGGCAGCGGCTGTGTAGAACGAAAACACAAATCCTCAGGGGTGTGAGCGTTTCGAGATGAGTCGTATACATGTAAATGTTGGTCGTCAGTGACCGTGAGGCCTAATGGATAAGGCGTCGGACTTCGGATCTGAAGATTACAGGTTCGAATGCTGTCACACTTGTGTTTTTCCAGTTCTGAAAAAGAAACATAACGTTTTAATGTAGCAATTGAGCAGTACGAAACCGTCTGAATGTTGCTGTTGACCATTTTTTGCTTGGAGATGCTCTTGAGCTTGAAACACACACAACAAGACCGGTGTTAACTAGCGAAATGGTCGGCAGAGTGCCGACACAGCGAGTTTTGACTATCACTTGCACATCTAAAACAACGTCGGAAAGTAACTCGTTCGGCTTTTGAGTCACATAAAGTATGTGCGTTAATTTTGACGCCACTAGCTCTGCATGTTGTCATGCAATTTCTTTACCTCTCAGAAATGATTATGACATAAAAGTGAAGTACGTGACGAGTGTGACGTTAGGAAAACATTAGGCATCATGGAGAGATTCTGTATGGGACCACCCAACCCAAACGAGTACTGTGTGACGTGCTACCCAGCAGGTATTCACCGAGGTAGCCGGCTAGCTCAGTCGGTAGAGCGTCAGACTGTTAATCCCAGGGTCGTGGGTTCGAGCCAGACGCTGGGCGGAACGGAAATTTGTTCCGCTGCAAGTGTAAATTACCGTTTTTCTGATTAACGAGATTTAATGGAAATAGCAACTTTAAACTTTGCCTACGTCTCTGTCAGTCGCAAGGAAGCTGTATTTGAAGGTGAAGGTGATTTTGTAGACATGTGTGAAAGACATGTTCTGAAATGCAAGTGTTGTTGTTTGGAGAGCACATCGGTTACGTGTCAGATGTGTAGTCAAGCAGTAATTTGTCGCCATAGCTGCAAATATTAGCCGGTAATATGAAGTGTTGTCAGCTAAAGTCTGATGATGCAGACGACCGTAAGGACGAAGTACCCAAGAGTACCGCTAGGCCGCGCCTCTTTAGCTCAGTGGTAGAGCACTGGTCTAATAAACCGGGGGTCGTAAGTTCCATCCTCACAGGAGAAAGATGAATTTTGGAAATCAGTTGCGCGTCGTGGCCGTATAGCAAACAGTACCTGTGATGACGAACAATTAGCGACAGGCGTTTTTTTAAGAATCACTCTCAGATGCGATTAAGGCGAATGGCGCAGATAAAGCATTTGCCAAAGCGGTACAGCATAAGGTGGGACGAGGCAGTCTGAATTACATTTTATAGATGTATTTCTCACATATCTCAGAGCCTCTCGCGATATTCGTCGTCGTCGTCGTCGTCGTCGTCGTCGTCGTCGTCGTCGTCGCCGCCGCTTCTGCAGAAGTAGCAAATGGCAATCGTAGCAAATGCGGCGAGGGACGCCCTGCCTTCGATTCCGAATGCACAAAGTGTGTGGTCTTGTTTCTCAGTCTATATTTGGTCGGTCACGTCAGAGGTTGAATGTAACGAATGGGTGGGAAAGAGCAAGGGGCAGCGGCTGTGTAGAACGAAAACACAAATCCTCAGGGGTGTGAGCGTTTCGAGATGAGTCGTATACATGTAAATGTTGGTCGTCAGTGACCGTGAGGCCTAATGGATAAGGCGTCGGACTTCGGATCTGAAGATTACAGGTTCGAATGCTGTCACGCTTGTGTTTTTCCAGTTCTGAAAAAGAAACATAACGTTTTAATGTAGCAATTGAGCAGTACGAAACCGTCTGAATGTTGCTGTTGACCATTTTTTGCTTGGAGATGCTCTTGAGCTTGAAACACACACAACAAGACCGGTGTTAACTAGCGAAATGGTCGGCAGAGTGCCGACACAGCGAGTTTTGACTATCACTTGCACATCTAAAACAACGTCGGAAAGTAACTCGTTCGGCTTTTGAGTCACATAAAGTATGTGCGTTAATTTTGACGCCACTAGCTCTGCATGTTGTCATGCAATTTCTTTACCTCTCAGAAATGATTATGACATAAAAGTGAAGTACGTGACGAGTGTGACGTTAGGAAAACATTAGGCATCATGGAGAGATTCTGTATGGGACCACCCAACCCAAACGAGTACTGTGTGACGTGCTACCCGGCAGGTATTCACCGAGGTAGCCGGCTAGCTCAGTCGGTAGAGCGTCAGACTCTTAATCCCAGGGTCGTGGGTTCGAGCCAGACGCTGGGCGGAACGGAAATTTGTTCCGCTGCAAGTGTAAATTCCAGTTTTTCTGATTAACGAGATTTAATGGAAATAGCAACTTTAAACTTTGCCTACGTCTCTGTCAGTCGCAAGGAAGCTGTATTTGAAGGTGAAGGTGATTTTGTAGACATGTGTGAAAGACATGTTCTGAAATGCAAGTGTTGTTGTTTGGAGAGCACATCGGTTACGTGTCAGATGTGTAGTCAAGCAGTAATTTGTCGCCATAGCTGCAAATATTAGCCGGTAATATGAAGTGTTGTCAGCTAAAGTCTGATGATGCAGACGACCGTAAGGACGAAGTACCCAAGAGTACCGCTAGGCCGCGCCTCTTTAGCTCAGTGGTAGAGCACTGGTCTAATAAACCAGGGGTCGTAAGTTCCATCCTCACAGGAGAAAGATGAATTTTGGAAATCAGTTGCGCGTCGTGGCCGTATAGCAAACAGTACCTGTGATGACGAACAATTAGCGACAGGCGTTTTTTTAAGAATCACTCTCAGATGCGATTAAGGCGAATGGCGCAGATAAAGCATTTGCCAAAGCGGTACAGCATAAGGTGGGACGAGCCAGTCTGAATTACATTTTATAGATGTATTTCTCACATATCTCAGAGCCTCTCGCGATATTCGTCGTCGTCGTCGTCGTCGTCGTTGTCGTCGTCGTCGTCGCCGCCGCCGCCGCTTCTGCAGAAGTAGCAAATGGCAATCGTAGCAAATGCGGCGAGGGACGCCCTGCCTTCGATTCCGAATGCACAAAGTGTGTGGTCTTGTTTCTCAGTCTATATTTGGTCGGTCACGTCAGAGGTTGAATGTAACGAATGGGTGGGAAAGAGCAAGGGGCAGCGGCTGTGTAGAACGAAAACACAAATCCTCAGGGTGTGAGCGTTTCGAGATGAGTCGTATACATGTAAATGTTGGTCGTCAGTGACCGTGTGGCCTAATGGATAAGGCGTCGGACTTCGGATCTGAAGATTACAGGTTCGAATGCTGTCACGCTTGTGTTTTTCCAGTTCTGAAAAAGAAACATAACGTTTTAATGTAGCAATTGAGCAGTACGAAACCGTCTTATTGTTGCTGTTGACCATTTTTTGCTTGGAGATGCTCTTGAGCTTGAAACACACACAACAAGACCGGTGTTAACTAGCGAAATGGTCGGCAGAGTGCCGACACAGCGAGTTTTGACTATCACTTGCACATCTAAAACAACGTCGGAAAGTAACTCGTTCGGCTTTTGAGTCACATAAAGTATGTGCGTTAATTTTGACGCCACTAGCTCTGCATGTTGTCATGCAATTTCTTTACCTCTCAGAAATGATTATGACATAAAAGTGAAGTACGTGACGAGTGTGACGTTAGGAAAACATTAGGCATCATGGAGAGATTCTGTATGGGACCACCCAACCCAAACGAGTACTGTGTGACGTGCTACCCGGCATGTATTCACCGAGGTAGCCGGCTAGCTCAGTCGGTAGAGCGTCAGACTCTTAATCCCAGGGTCGTGGGTTCGAGCCAGACGCTGGGCGGAACGGAAATTTGTTCCGCTGCAAGTGTAAATTCCAGTTTTTCTGATTAACGAGATTTAATGGAAATAGCAACTTAATACTTTGCCTACGTCTCTGTCAGTCGCAAGGAAGCTGTATTTGAAGGTGAAGGTGATTTTGTAGACATGTGTGAAAGACATGTTCTGAAATGCAAGTGTTGTTGTTTGGAGAGCACATCGGTTACGTGTCAGATGTGTAGTCAAGCAGTAATTTGTCGCCATAGCTGCAAATATTAGCCGGTAATATGAAGTGTTGTCAGCTAAAGTCTGATGATGCAGACGACCGTAAGGACGAAGTACCCAAGAGTACGGCTAGGCCGCGCCTCTTTAGCTCAGTGGTAGAGCACTGGTCTAATAAACCAGGGGTCGTAAGTTCCATCCTCACAGGAGAAAGATGAATTTTGGAAATCAGTTGCGCGTCGTGGCCGTATAGCAAACAGTACCTGTGATGACGAACAATTAGCGACAGGCGTTTTTTTAAGAATCACTCTCAGATGCGATTAAGGCGAATGGCGCAGATAAAGCATTTGCCAAAGCGGTACAGCATAAGGTGGGACGAGGCAGTCTGAATTACATTTTATAGATGTATTTCTCACATATCTCAGAGCCTCTCGCGATATTCGTCGTCGTCGTCGTCGTCGTCGTCGTGGTCGCCGCCGCCGCCGCCGCCGCTTCTGCAGAAGTAGCAAATGGCAATCGTAGCAAATGCGGCGAGGGACGCCCTGCCTTCGATTCCGAATGCACAAAGTGTGTGGTCTTGTTTCTCAGTCTATATTTGGTCGGTCACGTCAGAGGTTGAATGTAACGAATGGGTGGGAAAGAGCAAGGGGCAGCGGCTGTGTAGAACGAAAACACAAATCCTCAGGGGTGTGAGCGTTTCGAGATGAGTCGTATACATGTAAATGTTGGTCGTCAGTGACCGTGTGGCCTAATGGATAAGGCGTCGGACTTCGGATCTGAAGATTACAGGTTCGAATGCTGTCACGCTTGTGTTTTTCCAGTTCTGAAAAAGAAACATAACGTTTTAATGTAGCAATTGAGCAGTACGAAACCGTCTGAATGTTGCTGTTGACCATTTTTTGCTTGGAGATGCTCTTGAGCTTGAAACACACACAACAAGACCGGTGTTAACTAGCGAAATGGTCGGCAGAGTGCCGACACAGCGAGTTTTGACTATCACTTGCACATCTAAAACAACGTCGGAAAGTAACTCGTTCGGCTTTTGAGTCACATAAAGTATGTGCGTTAATTTTGACGCCACTAGCTCTGCATGTTGTCATGCAATTTCTTTACCTCTCAGAAATGATTATGACATAAAAGTGAAGTACGTGACGAGTGTGACGTTAGGAAAACATTAGGCATCATGGAGAGATTCTGTATGGGACCACCCAACCCAAACGAGTACTGTGTGACGTGCTACCCGGCATGTATTCACCGAGGTAGCCGGCTAGCTCAGTCGGTAGAGCGTCAGACTCTTAATCCCAGGGTCGTGGGTTCGAGCCAGACGCTGGGCGGAACGGAAATTTGTTCCGCTGCAAGTGTAAATTCCAGTTTTTCTGATTAACGAGATTTAATGGAAATAGCAACTTAATACTTTGCCTACGTCTCTGTCAGTCGCAAGGAAGCTGTATTTGAAGGTGAAGGTGATTTTGTAGACATGTGTGAAAGACATGTTCTGAAATGCAAGTGTTGTTGTTTGGAGAGCACATCGGTTACGTGTCAGATGTGTAGTCAAGCAGTAATTTGTCGCCATAGCTGCAAATATTAGCCGGTAATATGAAGTGTTGTCAGCTAAAGTCTGATGATGCAGACGACCGTAAGGACGAAGTACCCAAGAGTACCGCTAGGCCGCGCCTCTTTAGCTCAGTGGTAGAGCACTGGTCTAATAAACCAGGGGTCGTAAGTTCCATCCTCACAGGAGAAAGATGAATTTTGGAAATCAGTTGCGCGTCGTGGCCGTATAGCAAACAGTACCTGTGATGACGAACAATTAGCGACAGGCGTTTTTTTAAGAATCACTCTCAGATGCGATTAAGGCGAATGGCGCAGATAAAGCATTTGCCAAAGCGGTACAGCATAAGGTGGGACGAGCCAGTCTGAATTACATTTTATAGATGTATTTCTCACATATCTCAGAGCCTCTCGCGATATTCGTCGTCGTCGTCGTCGTCGTCGTCGTCGTCGCCGCCGCCGCCGCCGCCGCTTCTGCAGAAGTAGCAAATGGCAATCGTAGCAAATGCGGCGAGGGACGCCCTGCCTTCGATTCCGAATGCACAAAGTGTGTGGTCTTGTTTCTCAGTCTATATTTGGTCGGTCACGTCAGAGGTTGAATGTAACGAATGGGTGGGAAAGAGCAAGGGGCAGCGGCTGTGTAGAACGAAAACACAAATCCTCAGGGGTGTGAGCGTTTCGAGATGAGTCGTATACATGTAAATGTTGGTCGTCAGTGACCGTGTGGCCTAATGGATAAGGCGTCGGACTTCGGATCTGAAGATTACAGGTTCGAATGCTGTCACGCTTGTGTTTTTCCAGTTCTGAAAAAGAAACATAACGTTTTAATGTAGCAATTGAGCAGTACGAAACCGTCTTATTGTTGCTGTTGACCATTTTTTGCTTGGAGATGCTCTTGAGCTTGAAACACACACAACAAGACCGGTGTTAACTAGCGAAATGGTCGGCAGAGTGCCGACACAGCGAGTTTTGACTATCACTTGCACATCTAAAACAACGTCGGAAAGTAACTCGTTCGGCTTTTGAGTCACATAAAGTATGTGCGTTAATTTTGACGCCACTAGCTCTGCATGTTGTCATGCAATTTCTTTACCTCTCAGAAATGATTATGACATAAAAGTGAAGTACGTGACGAGTGTGACGTTAGGAAAACATTAGGCATCATGGAGAGATTCTGTATGGGACCACCCAACCCAAACGAGTACTGTGTGACGTGCTACCCGGCATGTATTCACCGAGGTAGCCGGCTAGCTCAGTCGGTAGAGCGTCAGACTCTTAATCCCAGGGTCGTGGGTTCGAGCCAGACGCTGGGCGGAACGGAAATTTGTTCCGCTGCAAGTGTAAATTCCAGTTTTTCTGATTAACGAGATTTAATGGAAATAGCAACTTAATACTTTGCCTACGTCTCTGTCAGTCGCAAGGAAGCTGTATTTGAAGGTGAAGGTGATTTTGTAGACATGTGTGAAAGACATGTTCTGAAATGCAAGTGTTGTTGTTTGGAGAGCACATCGGTTACGTGTCAGATGTGTAGTCAAGCAGTAATTTGTCGCCATAGCTGCAAATATTAGCCGGTAATATGAAGTGTTGTCAGCTAAAGTCTGATGATGCAGACGACCGTAAGGACGAAGTACCCAAGAGTACGGCTAGGCCGCGCCTCTTTAGCTCAGTGGTAGAGCACTGGTCTAATAAACCAGGGGTCGTAAGTTCCATCCTCACAGGAGAAAGATGAATTTTGGAAATCAGTTGCGCGTCGTGGCCGTATAGCAAACAGTACCTGTGATGACGAACAATTAGCGACAGGCGTTTTTTTAAGAATCACTCTCAGATGCGATTAAGGCGAATGGCGCAGATAAAGCATTTGCCAAAGCGGTACAGCATAAGGTGGGACGAGGCAGTCTGAATTACATTTTATAGATGTATTTCTCACATATCTCAGAGCCTCTCGCGATATTCGTCGTCGTCGTCGTCGTCGTCGTCGTCGTCGCCGCCGCCGCCGCCGCCGCTTCTGCAGAAGTAGCAAATGGCAATCGTAGCAAATGCGGCGAGGGACGCCCTGCCTTCGATTCCGAATGCACAAAGTGTGTGGTCTTGTTTCTCAGTCTATATTTGGTCGGTCACGTCAGAGGTTGAATGTAACGAATGGGTGGGAAAGAGCAAGGGGCAGCGGCTGTGTAGAACGAAAACACAAATCCTCAGGGGTGTGAGCGTTTCGAGATGAGTCGTATACATGTAAATGTTGGTCGTCAGTGACCGTGTGGCCTAATGGATAAGGCGTCGGACTTCGGATCTGAAGATTACAGGTTCGAATGCTGTCACGCTTGCGTTTTTCCAGTTCTGAAAAAGAAACATAACGTTTTAATGTAGCAATTGAGCAGTACGAAACCGTCTGAATGTTGCTGTTGACCATTTTTTGCTTGGAGATGCTCTTGAGCTTGAAACACACACAACAAGACCGGTGTTAACTAGCGAAATGGTCGGCAGAGTGCCGACACAGCGAGTTTTGACTATCACTTGCACATCTAAAACAACGTCGGAAAGTAACTCGTTCGGCTTTTGAGTCACATAAAGTATGTGCGTTAATTTTGACGCCACTAGCTCTGCATGTTGTCATGCAATTTCTTTACCTCTCAGAAATGATTATGACATAAAAGTGAAGTACGTGACGAGTGTGACGTTAGGAAAACATTAGGCATCATGGAGAGATTCTGTATGGGACCACCCAACCCAAACGAGTACTGTGTGACGTGCTACCCGGCAGGTATTCACCGAGGTAGCCGGCTAGCTCAGTCGGTAGAGCGTCAGACTCTTAATCCCAGGGTCGTGGGTTCGAGCCAGACGCTGGGCGGAACGGAAATTTGTTCCGCTGCAAGTGTAAATTACCGTTTTTCTGATTAACGAGATTTAATGGAAATAGCAACTTTAAACTTTGCCTACGTCTCTGTCAGTCGCAAGGAAGCTGTATTTGAAGGTGAAGGTGATTTTGTAGACATGTGTGAAAGACATGTTCTGAAATGCAAGTGTTGTTGTTTGGAGAGCACATCGGTTACGTGTCAGATGTGTAGTCAAGCAGTAATTTGTCGCCATAGCTGCAAATATTAGCCGGTAATATGAAGTGTTGTCAGCTAAAGTCTGATGATGCAGACGACCGTAAGGACGAAGTACCCAAGAGTACCGCTAGGCCGCGCCTCTTTAGCTCAGTGGTAGAGCACTGGTCTAATAAACCAGGGGTCGTAAGTTCCATCCTCACAGGAGAAAGATGAATTTTGGAAATCAGTTGCGCGTCGTGGCCGTATAGCAAACAGTACCTATGATGACGAACAATTAGCGACAGGCGTTTTTTTAAGAATCACTCTCAGATGCGATTAAGGCGAATGGCGCAGATAAAGCATTTGCCAAAGCGGTACAGCATAAGGTGGGACGAGGCAGTCTGAATTACATTTTATAGATGTATTTCTCACATATCTCAGAGCCTCTCGCGATATTCGTCGTCGTCGTCGTCGTTGTCGTCGTCGTCGTCGCCGCCGCCGCCGCCGCCGCCGCCGCTTCTGCAGAAGTAGCAAATGGCAATCGTAGCAAATGCGGCGAGGGACGCCCTGCCTTCGATTCCGAATGCACAAAGTGTGTGGTCTTGTTTCTCAGTCTATATTTGGTCGGTCACGTCAGAGGTTGAATGTAACGAATGGGTGGGAAAGAGCAAGGGGCAGCGGCTGTGTAGAACGAAAACACAAATCCTCAGGGGTGTGAGCGTTTCGAGATGAGTCGTATACATGTAAATGTTGGTCGTCAGTGACCGTGAGGCCTAATGGATAAGGCGTCGGACTTCGGATCTGAAGATTACAGGTTCGAATGCTGTCACGCTTGTGTTTTTCCAGTTCTGAAAAAGAAACATAACGTTTTAATGTAGCAATTGAGCAGTACGAAACCGTCTGAATGTTGCTGTTGACCATTTTTTGCTTGGAGATGCTCTTGAGCTTGAAACACACACAACAAGACCGGTGTTAACTAGCGAAATGGTCGGCAGAGTGCCGACACAGCGAGTTTTGACTATCACTTGCACATCTAAAACAACGTCGGAAAGTAACTCGTTCGGCTTTTGAGTCACATAAAGTATGTGCGTTAATTTTGACGCCACTAGCTCTGCATGTTGTCATGCAATTTCTTTACCTCTCAGAAATGATTATGACATAAAAGTGAAGTACGTGACGAGTGTGACATTAGGAAAACATTAGGCATCATGGAGAGATTCTGTATGGGACCACCCAACCCAAACGAGTACTGTGTGACGTGCTACCTGGCAGGTATTCACCGAGGTAGCCGGCTAGCTCAGTCGGTAGAGCGTCAGACTCTTAATCCCATTGTCGTGGGTTCGAGCCAGACGCTGGGCGGAACGGAATTTTGTTCCGCTGCAAGTGTAAATTACCGTTTTTCTGATTAACGAGATTTAATGGAAATAGCAACTTTAAACTTTGCCTACGTCTCTGTCAGTCGCAAGGAAACTGTATTTGAAGGTGAAGGTGATTTTGTAGACATGTGTGAAAGACATGATCTGAAATGCAAGTGTTGTTGTTTGGCGAGCACATCGGTTACGTGTCAGATGTGTAGTCAAGCAGTAATTTGTCGCCATAGCTGCAAATATTAGCCGGTAATATGAAGTGTTGTCAGCTAAAGTCTGATGATGCAGACGACCGTAAGGACGAAGTACCCAAGAGCACCGCTAGGCCGCGCCTCTTTAGCTCAGTGGTAGAGCACTGGTCTAATAAACCAGGGGTCGTAAGTTCCATCCTCACAGGAGAAAGATGAATTTTGGAAATCAGTTGCGCGTCGTGGCCGTATAGCAAACAGTACCTGTGATGACGAACAATTAGCGACAGGCGTTTTTTTAAGAATCACTCTCAGATGCGATTAAGGCGAATGGCGCAGATAAAGCATTTGCCAAAGCGGTACAGCATAAGGTGGGACGAGGCAGTCTGAATTACATTTTATAGATGTATTTCTCACATATCTCAGAGCCTCTCGCGATATTCATCGTCGTCGTCGTCGTTGTCGTCGTCGTCGTCGCCGCCGCCGCCGCCGCCGCCGCCGCCGCCGCTTCTGCAGAAGTAGCAAATGGCAATCGTAGCAAATGCGGCGAGGGACGCCCTGCCTTCGATTCCGAATGCACAAAGTGTGTGGTCTTGTTTCTCAGTCTATATTTGGTCGGTCACGTCAGAGGTTGAATGTAACGAATGGGTGGGAAAGAGCAAGGGGCAGCGGCTGTGTAGAACGAAAACACAAATCCTCAGGGGTGTGAGCGTTTCGAGATGAGTCGTATACATGTAAATGTTGGTCGTCAGTGACCGTGTGGCCTAATGGATAAGGCGTCGGACTTCGGATCTGAAGATTACAGGTTCGAATGCTGTCACGCTTGTGTTTTTCCAGTTCTGAAAAAGAAACATAACGTTTTAATGTACCAATTGAGCAGTACGAAACCGTCTGAATGTTGCTGTTGACCATTTTTTGCTTGGAGATGCTCTTGAGCTTGTAACACACACAACAAGACCGGTGTTAACTAGCGAAATGGTCGGCAGAGTGCCGACACAGCGAGTTTTGACTATCACTTGCACATCTAAAACAACGTCGGAAAGTAACTCGTTCGGCTTTTGAGTCACATAAAGTATGTGCGTTAATTTTGACGCCACTAGCTCTGCATGTTGTCATGCAATTTCTTTACCTCTCAGAAATGATTATGACATAAAAGTGAAGTACGTGACGAGTGTGACGTTAGGAAAACATTAGGCATCATGGGGAGATTCTGTATGGGACCACCCAACCCAAACGAGTACTGTGTGACGTGCTACCCGGCAGGTATTCACCGAGGTAGCCGGCTAGCTCAGTCGGTAGAGCGTCAGACTCTTAATCTCAGGGTCGTGTGTTCGAGCCAGACGCTGGGCGGAACGGAATTTTGTTCCGCTGCAAGTGTAAATTACCGTTTTTCTGATTAACGAGATTTAATGGAAATAGCAACTTTAAACTTTGCCTACGTCTCTGTCAGTCGCAAGGAAGCTGTATTTGAAGGTGAATTAGATTTTGTAGACATGTGTGAAAGACATGATCTGAAATGCAAGTGTTGTTGTTTGGCGAGCACATCGGTTACGTGTCAGATGTGTAGTCAAGCAGTAATTTGTCGCCATAGCTGCAAATATTAGCCGGTAATATGAAGTGTTGTCAGCTAAAGTCTGATGATGCAGACGACCGTAAGGACGAAGTACCCAAGAGCACCGCTAGGCCGCGCCTCTTTAGCTCAGTGGTAGAGCACTGGTCTAATAAACCAGGGGTCGTAAGTTCCATCCTCACAGGAGAAAGATGAATTTTGGAAATCAGTTGCGCGTCGTGGCCGTATAGCAAACAGTACCTGTGATGACGAACAATTAGCGACAGGCGTTTTTTTAAGAATCACTCTCAGATGCGATTAAGGCGAATGGCGCAGATAAAGCATTTGCCAAAGCGGTACAGCATAAGGTGGGACGAGGCAGTCTGAATTACATTTTATAGATGTATTTCTCACATATCTCAGAGCCTCTCGCGATATTCATCGTCGTCGTCGTCGTTGTCGTCGTCGTCGTCGCCGCCGCCGCCGCCGCCGCCGCCGCCGCCGCTTCTGCAGAAGTAGCAAATGGCAATCGTAGCAAATGCGGCGAGGGACGCCCTGCCTTCGATTCCGAATGCACAAAGTGTGTGGTCTTGTTTCTCAGTCTATATTTGGTCGGTCACGTCAGAGGTTGAATGTAACGAATGGGTGGGAAAGAGCAAGGGGCAGCGGCTGTGTAGAACGAAAACACAAATCCTCAGGGGTGTGAGCGTTTCGAGATGAGTCGTATACATGTAAATGTTGGTCGTCAGTGACCGTGTGGCCTAATGGATAAGGCGTCGGACTTCGGATCTGAAGATTACAGGTTCGAATGCTGTCACGCTTGTGTTTTTCCAGTTCTGAAAAAGAAACATAACGTTTTAATGTAGCAATTGAGCAGTACGAAACCGTCTGAATGTTGCTGTTGACCATTTTTTGCTTGGAGATGCTCTTGAGCTTGAAACACACACAACAAGACCGGTGTTAACTAGCGAAATGGTCGGCAGAGTGCCGACACAGCGAGTTTTGACTATCACTTGCACATCTAAAACAACGTCGGAAAGTAACTCGTTCGGCTTTTGAGTCACATAAAGTATGTGCGTTAATTTTGACGCCACTAGCTCTGCATGTTGTCATGCAATTTCTTTACCTCTCAGAAATGATTATGACATAAAAGTGAAGTACGTGACGAGTGTGACGTTAGGAAAACATTAGGCATCATGGAGAGATTCTGTATGGGACCACCCAACCCAAACGAGTACTGTGTGACGTGCTACCCGGCAGGTATTCACCGAGGTAGCCGGCTAGCTCAGTCGGTAGAGCGTCAGACTCTTAATCCCAGGGTCGTGGGTTCGAGCCAGACGCTGGGCGGAACGGAATTTTGTTCCGCTGCAAGTGTAAATTACCGTTTTTCTGATTAACGAGATTTAATGGAAATAGCAACTTTAAACTTTGCCTACGTCTCTGTCAGTCGCAAGGAAACTGTATTTGAAGGTGAAGGTGATTTTGTAGACATGTGTGAAAGACATGTTCTGAAATGCAAGTGTTGTTGTTTGGAGAGCACATCGGTTACGTGTCAGATGTGTAGTCAAGCAGTAATTTGTCGCCATAGCTGCAAATATTAGCCGGTAATATGAAGTGTTGTCAGCTAAAGTCTGATGATGCAGACGACCGTAAGGACGAAGTACCCAAGAGTACCGCTAGGCCGCGCCTCTTTAGCTCAGTGGTAGAGCACTGGTCTAATAAACCAGGGGTCGTAAGTTCCATAATCACAGGAGAAAGATGAATTTTGGAAATCAGTTGCGCGTCGTGGCCGTATAGCAAACAGTACCTATGATGACGAACAATTAGCGACAGGCGTTTTTTTAAGAATCACTCTCAGATGCGATTAAGGCGAATGGCGCAGATAAAGCATTTGCCAAAGCGGTACAGCATAAGGTGGGACGAGGCAGTCTGAATTACATTTTATAGATGTATTTCTCACATATCTCAGAGCCTATCGCGATATTCGTCGTCGTCGTCGTCGTCGTCCTCGTCGTCGTCGCCGCCGCCGCCGCCGCTTCTGCAGAAGTAGCAAATGGCAATCGTAGCAAATGCGGCGAGGGACGCCCTGCCTTCGATTCCGAATGCACAAAGTGTGTGGTCTTGTTTCTCAGTCTATATTTGGTCGGTCACGTCAGAGGTTGAATATAACGAATGGGTGGGAAAGAGCAAGGGGCAGCGGCTGTGTAGAACGAAAACACAAATCCTCAGGGGTGTGAGCGTTTCGAGATGAGTCGTATACATGTAAATGTTGGTCGTCAGTGACCGTGTGGCCTAATGGATAAGGCGTCGGACTTCGGATCTGAAGATTACAGGTTCGAATGCTGTCACGCTTGTGTTTTTCCAGTTCTGAAAAAGAAACATAACGTTTTAATGTAGCAATTGAGCAGTACGAAACCGTCTGAATGTTGCTGTTGACCATTTTTTGCTTGGAGATGCTCTTGAGCTTGAAACACACACAACAAGACCGGTGTTAACTAGCGAAATGGTCGGCAGAGTGCCGACACAGCGAGTTTTGACTATCACTTGCACATCTAAAACAACGTCGGAAAGTAACTCGTTCGGCTTTTGAGTCACATAAAGTATGTGCGTTAATTTTGACGCCACTAGCTCTGCATGTTGTCATGCAATTTCTTTACCTCTCAGAAATGATTATGACATAAAAGTGAAGTACGTGACGAGTGTGACGTTAGGAAAACATTAGGCATCATGGAGAGATTCTGTATGGGACCACCCAACCCAAACGAGTACTGTGTGACGTGCTACCCGGCAGGTATTCACCGAGGTAGCCGGCTAGCTCAGTCGGTAGAGCGTCAGACTCTTAATCCCAGGGTCGTGGGCTCGAGCCAGACGCTGGGCGGAACGGAATTTTGTTCCGCTGCAAGTGTAAATTACCGTTTTTCTGATTAACGAGATTTAATGGAAATAGCAACTTTAAACTTTGCCTACGTCTCTGTCAGTCGCAAGGAAACTGTATTTGAAGGTGAAGGTGATTTTGTAGACATGTGTGAAAGACATGTTCTGAAATGCAAGTGTTGTTGTTTGGAGAGCACATCGGTTACGTGTCAGATGTGTAGTCAAGCAGTAATTTGTCGCCATAGCTGCAAATATTAGCCGGTAATATGAAGTGTTGTCAGCTAAAGTCTGATGATGCAGACGACTGTAAGGACGAAGTACCCAAGAGTACCGCTAGTCCGCGCCTCTTTAGCTCAGTGGTAGAGCACTGGTCTAATAAACCAGGGGTCGTAAGTTCCATCCTCACAGGAGAAAGATGAATTTTGGAAATCAGTTGCGCGTCGTGGCCGTATAGCAAACAGTACCTATGATGACGAACAATTAGCGACAGGCGTTTTTTTAAGAATCACTCTCAGATGCGATTAAGGCGAATGGCGCAGATAAAGCATTTGCCAAAGCGGTACAGCATAAGGTGGGACGAGGCAGTCTGAATTACATTTTATAGATGTATTTCTCACATATCTCAGAGCCTCTCGCGATATTCGTCGTCGTCGTCGTCGTCGTCGTCGTCGTCGTCGTCGCCGCCGCCGCCGCCGCTTCTGCAGAAGTAGCAAATGGCAATCGTAGCAAATGCGGCGAGGGACGCCCTGCCTTCGATTCCGAATGCACAAAGTGTGTGGTCTTGTTTCTCAGTCTATATTTGGTCGGTCACGTCAGAGGTTGAATGTAACGAATGGGTGGGAAAGAGCAAGGGGCAGCGGCTGTGTAGAACGAAAACACAAATCCTCAGGGGTGTGAGCGTTTCGAGATGAGTCGTATACATGTAAATGTTGGTCGTCAGTGACCGTGTGGCCTAATGGATAAGGCGTCGGACTTCGGATCTGAAGATTACAGGTTCGAATGCTGTCACGCTTGTGTTTTTCCAGTTCTGAAAAAGAAACATAACGTTTTAATGTAGCAATTGAGCAGTACGAAACCGTCTGAATGTTGCTGTTGACCATTTTTTGCTTGGAGATGCTCTTGAGCTTGAAACACACACAACAAGACCGGTGTTAACTAGCGAAATGGTCGGCAGAGTGCCGACACAGCGAGTTTTGACTATCACTTGCACATCTAAAACAACGTCGGAAAGTAACTCGTTCGGCTTTTGAGTCACATAAAGTATGTGCGTTAATTTTGACGCCACTAGCTCTGCATGTTGTCATGCAATTTCTTTACCTCTCAGAAATGATTATGACATAAAAGTGAAGTACGTGACGAGTGTGACGTTAGGAAAACATTAGGCATCATGGGGAGATTCTGTATGGGACCACCCAACCCAAACGAGTACTGTGTGACGTGCTACCCGGCAGGTATTCACCGAGGTAACCGGCTAGCTCAGTCGGTAGAGCGTCAGACTCTTAATCTCAGGGTCGTGGGTTCGAGCCAGACGCTGGGCGGAACGGAATTTTGTTCCGCTGCAAGTGTAAATTACCGTTTTTCTGATTAACGAGATTTAATGGAAATAGCAACTTTAAACTTTGCCTACGTCTCTGTCAGTCGCAAGGAAACTGTATTTGAAGGTGAAGGTGATTTTGTAGACATGTGTGAAAGACATGTTCTGAAATGCAAGTGTTGTTGTTTGGAGAGCACATCGGTTACGTGTCAGATGTGTAGTCAAGCAGTAATTTGTCGCCATAGCTGCAAATATTAGCCGGTAATATGAAGTGTTGTCAGCTAAAGTCTGATGATGCAGACGACCGTTAGGACGAAGTACCCAAGAGCACCGCTAGGCCGCGCCTCTTTAGCTCAGTGGTAGAGCACTGGTCTAATAAACCAGGGGTCGTAAGTTCCATCCTCACAGGAGAAAGATGAATTTTGGAAATCAGTTGCGCGTCGTGGCCGTATAGCAAACAGTACCTATGATGACGAACAATTAGCGACAGGCGTTTTTTTAAGAATCACTCTCAGATGCGATTAAGGCGAATGGCGCAGATAAAGCATTTGCCAAAGCGGTACAGCATAAGGTGGGACGAGGCAGTCTGAATTACATTTTATAGATGTATTTCTCACATATCTCAGAGCCTCTCGCGATATTCGTCGTCGTCGTCGTCGTCGTCGTCGTCGCCGCCGCCGCCGCTTCTGCAGAAGTAGCAAATGGCAATCGTAGCAAATGCGGCGAGGGACGCCCTGCCTTCGATTCCGAATGCACAAAGTGTGTGGTCTTGTTTCTCAGTCTATATTTGGTCGGTCACGTCAGAGGTTGAATGTAACGAATGGGTGGGAAAGAGCAAGGGGCAGCGGCTGTGTAGAACGAAAACACAAATCCTCAGGGGTGTGAGCGTTTCGAGATGAGTCGTATACATGTAAATATTGGTCGTCAGTGACCGTGTGGCCTAATGGATAAGGCGTCGGGCTTCGGATCTGAAGATTACAGGTTCGAATGCTGTCACGCTTGTGTTTTTCCAGTTCTGAAAAAGAAACATAACGTTTTAATGTAGCAATTGAGCAGTACGAAACCTTCTGAATGTTGCTGTTGACCATTTTTTGCTTGGAGATGCTCTTGAGCTTGAAACACACACAACAAGACCGGTGTTAACTAGCGAAATGGTCGGCAGAGTGCCGACACAGCGAGTTTTGACTATCACTTGCACATCTAAAACAACGTCGGAAAGTAACTCGTTCGGCTTTTGAGTCACATAAAGTATGTGCGTTAATTTTGACGCCACTAGCTCTGCATGTTGTCATGCAATTTCTTTACCTCTCAGAAATGATTATGACATAAAAGTGAAGTACGTGACGAGTGTGACGTTAGGAAAACATTAGGCATCATGGGGAGATTCTGTATGGGACCACCCAACCCAAACGAGTACTGTGTGACGTGCTACCCGGCAGGTATTCACCGAGGTAGCCGGCTAGCTCAGTCGGTAGAGCGTCAGACTCTTAATCTCAGGGTCGTGGGTTCGAGCCAGACGCTGGGCGGAACGGAATTTTGTTCCGCTGCAAGTGTAAATTACCGTTTTTCTGATTAACGAGATTTAATGGAAATAGCAACTTTAAACTTTGCCTACGTCTCTGTCAGTCGCAAGGAAGCTGTATTTGAAGGTGAAGGTGATTTTGTAGACATGTGTGAAAGACATGTTCTGAAATGCAAGTGTTGTTGTTTGGAGAGCACATCGGTTACGTGTCAGATGTGTAGTCAAGCAGTAATTTGTCGCCATAGCTGCAAACATTAGCCGGTAATATGAAGTGTTGTCAGCTAAAGTCTGATGATGCAGACGATCGTAAGGACGAAGTACCCAAGAGCACCGCTAGGCCGCACCTCTTTAGCTCAGTGGTAGAGCACTGGTCTAATAAACCAGGGGTCGTAAGTTCCATCCTCACAGGAGAAAGATGAATTTTGGAAATCAGTTGCGCGTCGTGGCCGTATAGCAAACAGTACCTGTGATGACGAACAATTAGCGACAGGCGTTTTTTTAAGAATCACTCTCAGATGCGATTAAGGCGAATGGCGCAGATAAAGCATTTGCCAAAGCGGTACAGCATAAGGTGGGACGAGGCAGTCTGAATTACATTTTATAGATGTATTTCTCACATATCTCAGAGCCTCTCGCGATATTCGTCGTCGTCGTCGTCGTTGTCGTCGTCGTCGTCGTCGCCGCCGCCGCCGCCGCCGCCGCCGCCGCCGCCGCCGCCGCTTCTGCAGAAGTAGCAAATGGCAATCGTAGCAAATGCGGCGAGGGACGCCCTGCCTTCGATTCCGAATGCACAAAGTGTGTGGTCTTGTTTCTCAGTCTATATTTGGTCGGTCACGTCAGAGGTTGAATGTAACGAATGGGTGGGAAAGAGCAAGGGGCAGCGGCTGTGTAGAACGAAAACACAAATCCTCAGGGGTGTGAGCGTTTCGAGATGAGTCGTATACATGTAAATGTTGGTCGTCAGTGACCGTGTGGCCTAATGGATAAGGCGTCGGGCTTCGGATCTGAAGATTACAGGTTCGAATGCTGTCACGCTTGTGTTTTTCCAGTTCTGAAAAAGAAACATAACGTTTTAATGTAGCAATTGAGCAGTACGAAACCTTCTGAATGTTGCTGTTGACCATTTTTTGCTTGGAGATGCTCTTGAGCTTGAAACACACACAACAAGACCGGTGTTAACTAGCGAAATGGTCGGCAGAGTGCCGACACAGCGAGTTTTGACTATCACTTGCACATCTAAAACAACGTCGGAAAGTAACTCGTTCGGCTTTTGAGTCACATAAAGTATGTGCGTTAATTTTGACGCCACTAGCTCTGCATGTTGTCATGCAATTTCTTTACTTCTCAGAAATGATTATGACATAAAAGTGAAGTACGTGACGAGTGTGACGTTAGGAAAACATTAGGCATCATGGGGAGATTCTGTATGGGACCACCCAACCCAAACGAGTACTGTGTGACGTGCTACCCGGCAGGTATTCACCGAGGTAGCCGGCTAGCTCAGTCGGTAGAGCGTCAGACTCTTAATCTCAGGGTCGTGGGTTCGAGCCAGACGCTGGGCGGAACGGAATTTTGTTCCGCTGCAAGTGTAAATTACCGTTTTTCTGATTAACGAGATTTAATGGAAATAGCAACTTTAAACTTTGCCTACGTCTCTGTCAGTCGCAAGGAAGCTGTATTTGAAGGTGAAGGTGATTTTGTAGACATGTGTGAAAGACATGTTCTGAAATGCAAGTGTTGTTGTTTGGAGAGCACATCGGTTACGTGTCAGATGTGTAGTCAAGCAGTAATTTGTCGCCATAGCTGCAAACATTAGCCGGTAATATGAAGTGTTGTCAGCTAAAGTCTGATGATGCAGACGATCGTAAGGACGAAGTACCCAAGAGCACCGCTAGGCCGCACCTCTTTAGCTCAGTGGTAGAGCACTGGTCTAATAAACCAGGGGTCGTAAGTTCCATCCTCACAGGAGAAAGATGAATTTTGGAAATCAGTTGCGCGTCGTGGCCGTATAGCAAACAGTACCTGTGATGACGAACAATTAGCGACAGGCGTTTTTTTAAGAATCACTCTCAGATGCGATTAAGGCGAATGGCGCAGATAAAGCATTTGCCAAAGCGGTACAGCATAAGGTGGGACGAGGCAGTCTGAATTACATTTTATAGATGTATTTCTCACATATCTCAGAGCCTCTCGCGATATTCGTCGTCGTCGTCGTCGTTGTCGTCGTCGTCGTCGTCGCCGCCGCCGCCGCCGCCGCCGCCGCCGCCGCTTCTGCAGAAGTAGCAAATGGCAATCGTAGCAAATGCGGCGAGGGACGCCCTGCCTTCGATTCCGAATGCACAAAGTGTGTGGTCTTGTTTCTCAGTCTATATTTGGTCGGTCACGTCAGAGGTTGAATGTAACGAATGGGTGGGAAAGAGCAAGGGGCAGCGGCTGTGTAGAACGAAAACACAAATCCTCAGGGGTGTGAGCGTTTCGAGATGAGTCGTATACATGTAAATGTTGGTCGTCAGTGACCGTGAGGACTAATGGATAAGGCGTCGGACTTCGGATCTGAAGATTACAGGTTCGAATGCTGTCACGCTTGTGTTTTTCCAGTTCTGAAAAAGAAACATAACGTTTTAATGTAGCAATTGAGCAGTACGAAACAGTCTGAATGTTGCTGTTGACCATTTTTTGCTTGGAGATGCTCTTGAGCTTGAAACACACACAACAAGACCGGTGTTAACTAGCGAAATGGTCGGCAGAGTGCCGACACAGCGAGTTTTGACTATCACTTGCACATCTAAAACAACGTCGGAAAGTAACTCGTTCGGCTTTTGAGTCACATAAAGTATGTGCGTTAATTTTGACGCCACTAGCTCTGCACGTTGTCATGCAATTTCTTTACCTCTCAGAAATGATTATGACATAAAAGTGAAGTACGTGACGAGTGTGACGTTAGGAAAACATTAGGCATCATGGAGAGATTCTGTATGGGACCACCCAACCCAAACGAGTACTGTGTGACGTGCTACCCGGCAGGTATTCACCGAGGTAGCCGGCTAGCTCAGTCGGTAGAGCGTCAGACTCTTAATCCCAGCGTCGTGGGTTCGAGCCAGACGCTGGGCGGCACGTAATTTTGTTCCGCTGCAAGTGTAAATTACCGTTTTTCTGATTAACGAGATTTAATGGAAATAGCAACTTTAAACTTTGCCTACGTCTCTGTCAGTCGCAAGGAAGCTGTATTTGAAGGTGAAGGTGATTTTGTAGACATGTGTGAAAGACATGTTCTGAAATGCAAGTGTTGTTGTTTGGAGAGCACATCGGTTACGTGTCAGATGTGTAGCCAAGCAGTAATTTGTCGCCATAGCTGCAAATATTAGCCGGTAATATGAAGTGTTGTCAGCTAAAGTCTGATGATGCAGACGACTGTAAGGCCGAAGTACCCAAGAGTACCGCTAGGCCGCGCGTCTTTAGCTCAGTGGTAGAGCACTGGTATAATAAACCAGGGGTCGTAAGTTCCATCCACACAGGCGAAAGATGAATTTTGGAAATCAGTTGCGCGTCGTGGCCGTATAGCAAACAGTACCTGTGATGACGAACAATTAGCGACAGGCGTTTTTTTAAGAATCACTCTCAGATGCGATTAAGGCGAATGGCGCAGATAAAGCATTTGCCAAAGCGGTACAGCATAAGGTGGGACGAGGCAGTCTGAATTACATTTTATAGATGTATTTCTCACATATCTCAGAGCCTCTCGCGATATTCGTCGTCGTCGTCGTCGTCGTCGTCGTCGTCGTCGTCGTCGTCGCCGCCGCCGCCGCTTCTGCAGAAGTAGCAAATGGCAATCGTAGCAAATGCGGCGAGGGACGCCCTGCCTTCGATTCCGAATGCACAAAGTGTGTGGTCTTGTTTCTCAGTCTATATTTGGTCGGTCACGTCAGAGGTTGAATGTAACGAATGGGTGGGAAAGAGCAAGGGGCAGCGGCTGTGTAGAACGAAAACACAAATCCTCAGGGGTGTGAGCGTTTCGAGATGAGTCGTATACATGTAAATGTTGGTCGTCAGTGACCGTGAGGCCTAATGGATAAGGCGTCGGACTTCGGATCTGAAGATTACAGGTTCGAATGCTGTCACGCTTGTGTTTTTCCAGTTCTGAAAAAGAAACATAACGTTTTAATGTAGCAATTGAGCAGTACGAAACCGTCTGAATGTTGCTGTTGACCATTTTTTGCTTGGAGATGCTCTTGAGCTTGAAACACACACAACAAGACCGGTGTTAACTAGCGAAATGGTCGGCAGAGTGCCGACACAGCGAGTTTTGACTATCACTTGCACATCTAAATCAACGTCGGAAAGTAACTCGTTCGGCTTTTGAGTCACATAAAGTATGTGCGTTAATTTTGACGCCACTAGCTCTGCATGTTGTCATGCAATTTCTTTACCTCTCAGAAATGATTATGACATAAAAGTGAAGTACGTGACGAGTGTGACGTTAGGAAAACATTAGGCATCATGGAGAGATTCTGTATGGTACCACCCAACCCAAACGAGTACTGTGTGACGTGCTACCCGGCAGGTATTCACCGAGGTAGCCGGCTAGCTCAGTCGGTAGAGCGTCAGACTCTTAATCCCAGCGTCGTGGGTTCGAGCCAGACGCTGGGCGGCACGTAATTTTGTTCCGCTGCAAGTGTAAATTCCCGTTTTTCTGATTAACGAGATTTAATGGAAATAGCAACTTTAAACTTTGCCTACGTCTCTGTCAGTCGCAAGGAAGCTGTATTTGAAGGTGAAGGTGATTTTGTAGACATGTGTGAAAGACATGTTCTGAAATGCAAGTGTTGTTGTTTGGAGAGCACATCGGTTACGTGTCAGATGTGTAGCCAAGCAGTAATTTGTCGCCATAGCTGCAAATATTAGCCGGTAATATGAAGTGTTGTCAGCTAAAGTCTGATGATGCAGACGACCGTAAGGCCGAAGTACCCAAGAGTACCGCTAGGCCGCGCGTCTTTAGCTCAGTGGTAGAGCACTGGTCTAATAAACCAGGGGTCGTAAGTTCCATCCTCACAGGAGAAAGATGAATTTTGGAAATCAGTTGCGCGTCGTGGCCGTATAGCAAACAGTACCTGTGATGACGAACAATTAGCGACAGGCGTTTTTTTAAGAATCACTCTCAGATGCGATTAAGGCGAATGGCGCAGATAAAGCATTTGCCAAAGCGGTACAGCATAAGGTGGGACGAGGCAGTCTGAATTACATTTTATAGATGTATTTCTCACATATCTCAGAGCCTCTCGCGATATTCGTCGTCGTCGTCGTCGTCGTCGTCGTCGTCGTCGTCGCCGCCGCCGCCGCTTCTGCAGAAGTAGCAAATGGCAATCGTAGCAAATGCGGCGAGGGACGCCCTGCCTTCGATTCCGAATGCACAAAGTGTGTGGTCTTGTTTCTCAGTCTATATTTGGTCGGTCACGTCAGAGGTTGAATGTAACGAATGGGTGGGAAAGAGCAAGGGGCAGCGGCTGTGTAGAACGAAAACACAAATCCTCAGGGGTGTGAGCGTTTCGAGATGAGTCGTATACATGTAAATGTTGGTCGTCAGTGACCGTGAGGCCTAATGGATAAGGCGTCGGACTTCGGATCTGAAGATTACAGGTTCGAATGCTGTCACGCTTGTGTTTTTCCAGTTCTGAAAAAGAAACATAACGTTTTAATGTAGCAATTGAGCAGTACGAAACCGTCTGAATGTTGGTGTTGACCATTTTTTGCTTGGAGATGCTCTTGAGCTTGAAACACACACAACAAGACCGGTGTTAACTAGCGAAATGGTCGCAGAGTGCCGACACAGCGAGTTTTGACTATCACTTGCACATCTAAAACAACGTCGGAAAGTAACTCGTTCGGCTTTTGAGTCACATAAAGTATGTGCGTTAATTTTGACGCCACTAGCTCTGCATGTTGTCATGCAATTTCTTTACCTCTCAGAAATGATTATGACATAAAAGTGAAGTACGTGACGAGTGTGACGTTAGGAAAACATTAGGCATCATGGAGAGATTCTGTATGGGACCACCCAACCCAAACGAGTACTGTGTGACGTGCTACCCGGCAGGTATTCACCGAGGTAGCCGGCTAGCTCAGTCGGTAGAGCGTCAGACTCTTAATCCCAGGGTCGTGGGTTCGAGCCAGACGCTGGGCGGCACGTAATTTTGTTCCGCTGCAAGTGTAAATTCCCGTTTTTCTGATTAACGAGATTTAATGGAAATAGCAACTTTAAACTTTGCCTACGTCTCTGTCAGTCGCAAGGAAGCTGTATTTGAAGGTGAAGGTGATTTTGTAGACATGTGTGAAAGACATGTTCTGAAATGCAAGTGTTGTTGTTTGGAGAGCACATCGGTTACGTGTCAGATGTGTAGCCAAGCAGTAATTTGTCGCCATAGCTGCAAATATTAGCCGGTAATATGAAGTGTTGTCAGCTAAAGTCTGATGATGCAGACGACCGTAAGGACGAAGTACCCAAGAGTACCGCTAGGCCGCGCCTCTTTAGCTCAGTGGTAGAGCACTGGTCTAATAAACCAGGGGTCGTAAGTTCCATTCTCACAGGAGAAAGATTAATTTTGGAAATTAGTTGCGCGTCGTGGCCGTATAGCAAACAGTACCTGTGATGACGAACAATTAGCGACAGGCGTTTTTTTTAAGAATTACTCTCAGATGCGATTAAGGCAAATGGCGCAGATAAAGCATTTGCCAAAGCGGTACAGCATAAGGTGGGACGAGGCAGTCTGAATTACATTTTATAGATGTATTTCTCACATATCTCAGAGCCTCTCGCGATATTCGACGTCGTCGTCGTCGTCGCCGTCGTCGCCGCCGCCGCCGCTTCTGCAGAAGTAGCAAATGGCAATCGTAGCAAATGCGGCGAGGGACGCCCTGCCTTCGATTCCGAATGCACAAAGTGTGTGGTCTTGTTTCTCAGTCTATATTTGGTCGTTCTCGTCAGAGGTTGAATGTAACGAATGGGTGGGAAAGAGCAAGGGGCAGCGGCTGTGTAGAACGAAAACACAAATCCTCAGGGGTGTGAGCGTTTCGAGATGAGTCGTATACATGTAAATGTTGGTCGTCAGTGACCGTGTGGCCTAATGGATAAGGCGTCGGACTTCGGATCTGAAGATTACAGGTTCGAATGCTGTCACGCTTGTGTTTTTCCAGTTCTGAAAAAGAAACATAACGTTTTAATGTAGCAATTGAGCAGTACGAAACCGTCTGAATGTTGCTGTTGACCATTTTTTGCTTGGAGATGCTCTTGAGCTTGAAACACACACAACAAGACCGGTGTTAACTAGCGAAATGGTCGGCAGAGTGCCGACACAGCGAGTTTTGACTATCACTTGCACATCTAAAACAACGTCGGAAAGTAACTCGTTCGGCTTTTGAGTCACATAAAGTATGTGTGTTAATTTTGACGCCACTAGCTCTGCATGTTGTCATGCAATTTCTGTACCTCTCAGAAATGATTATGACATAAAAGTGAAGTACGTGACGAGTGTGACGTTAGGAAAACATTAGGCATCATGGAGAGTTTCTGTATGGGACCACCCAACGCAAACGAGTACTGTGTGACGTGCTACCCGGCAGGTATTCACCGAGGTAGCCGGCTAGCTCAGTCGATACAGCGTCAGACTCTTAATCCCAGGGTCGTGGGTTCGAGCCAGACGCTGGGCGGAACGGAATTTTGTTCCGCTGCAGGTGTAAATTACCGTTTTTCTGATTAACGAGATTTAATGGAAATAGCAACTTTAAACTTTGCCTACGTCTCTGTCAGTCGCTAGGAAACTGTATTTGAAGGTGAAGGTGATTTTGTAGACATGTGTGAAAGACATGTTCTGAAATGCAAGTGTTGTTGTTTGGACAGCACATCGGTTACGTGTCAGATGTGTAGCCAAGCAGTAATGGGTCGTCATAGCTGCAAATATTAGCTGGTAATATGAAGTGTTGTCAGCTGAAGTCGGATGATGCAGACGACCGTAAGGACGAAGTACCCAAGAGTACCGCTAGGCCGCGCCTCTTTAGCTCAGTGGTAGAGCACTGGTCTAATAAACCAGGGGTCGTAAGTTCCATTCTCACAGGAGAAAGATTAATTTTGGAAATTAGTTGCGCGTCGTGGCCGTATAGCAAACAGTACCTGTGATGACGAACAATTAGCGACAGGCGTTTTTTTAAGAATTACTCTCAGATGCGATTAAGGCAAATGGCGCAGATAAAGCATTTGCCAAAGCGGTACAGCATAAGGTGGGACGAGGCAGTCTGAATTACATTTTATAGATGTATTTCTCACATATCTCAGAGCCTCTCGCGATATTCGTCGTCGTCGTCGTCGCCGTCGTCGCCGCCGCCGCCGCTTCTGCAGAAGTAGCAAATGGCAATCGTAGCAAATGCGGCGAGGGACGCCCTGCCTTCGATTCCGAATGCACAAAGTGTGTGGTCTTGTTTCTCAGTCTATATTTGGTCGTTCTCGTCAGAGGTTGAATGTAACGAATGGGTGGGAAAGAGCAAGGGGCAGCGGCTGTGTAGAACGAAAACACAAATCCTCAGGGGTGTGAGCGTTTCGAGATGAGTCGTATACATGTAAATGTTGGTCGTCAGTGACCGTGTGGCCTAATGGATAAGGCGTCGGACTTCGGATCTGAAGATTACAGGTTCGAATGCTGTCACGCTTGTGTTTTTCCAGTTCTGAAAAAGAAACATAACGTTTTAATGTAGCAATTGAGCAGTACGAAACCGTCTGAATGTTGCTGTTGACCATTTTTTGCTTGGAGATGCTCTTGAGCTTGAAACACACACAACAAGACCGGTGTTAACTAGCGAAATGGTCGGCAGAGTGCCGACACAGCGAGTTTTGACTATCACTTGCACATCTAAAACAACGTCGGAAAGTAACTCGTTCGGCTTTTGAGTCACATAAAGTATGTGTGTTAATTTTGACGCCACTAGCTCTGCATGTTGTCATGCAATTTCTGTACCTCTCAGAAATGATTATGACATAAAAGTGAAGTACGTGACGAGTGTGACGTAAGGAAAACATTAGGCATCATGGAGAGTTTCTGTATGGGACCACCCAACGCAAACGAGTACTGTGTGACGTGCTACCCGGCAGGTATTCACCGAGGTAGCCGGCTAGCTCAGTCGATACAGCGTCAGACTCTTAATCCCAGGGTCGTGGGTTCGAGCCAGACGCTGGGCGGAACGGAATTTTGTTCCGCTGCAGGTGTAAATTACCGTTTTTCTGATTAACGAGATTTAATGGAAATAGCAACTTTAAACTTTGCCTACGTCTCTGTCAGTCGCAAGGAAACTGTATTTGAAGGTGAAGGTGATTTTGTAGACATGTGTGAAAGACATGTTCTGAAATGCAAGTGTTGTTGTTTGGACAGCACATCGGTTACGTGTCAGATGTGTAGCCAAGCAGTAATTTGTCGCCATAGCTGCAAATATTAGCCGGTAATATGAAGTGTTGTCAGCTAAAGTCTGATGATGCAGACGACCGTAAGAACGAAGTATCCAAGAGTACCGCTAGGCCGCGCCTCTTTAGCTCAGTGGTAGAGCACTGGTCTAATAAACCAGGGGTCGTAAGTTCCATTCTCACAGGAGAAAGATTAATTTTGGAAATTAGTTGCGCGTCGTGGCCGTACAGCAAACAGTACCTGTGATGACGAACAATTAGCGACAGGCGTTTTTTTAAGAATTACTCTCAGATGCGATTAAGGCAAATGGCGCAGATAAAGCATTTGCCAAAGCGGTACAGCATAAGGTGGGACGAGGCAGTCTGAATTACATTTTATAGATGTATTTCTCACATATCTCAGAGCCTCTCGCGATATTCGTCGTAGTCGTCGTCGCCGTCGTCGCCGCCGCCGCCGCTTCTGCAGAAGTAGCAAATGGCAATCGTAGCAAATGCGGCGAGGGACGCCCTGCCTTCGATTCCGAATGCACAAAGTGTGTGGTCTTGTTTCTCAGTCTATATTTGGTCGGTCTCGTCAGAGGTTGAATGTAACGAATGGGTGGGAAAGAGCAAGGGGCAGCGGCTGTGTAGAACGAAAACACAAATCCTCAGGGGTGTGAGCGTTTCGAGATGAGTCGTATACATGTAAATGTTGGTCTTCAGTGACCGTGTGGCCTAATGGATAAGGCGTCGGACTTCGGATCTGAAGATTACAGGTTCGAATGCTGTCACGCTTGTGTTTTTCCAGTTCTGAAAAAAAAACATAACGTTTTAATGTAGCAATTGAGCAGTACGAAACCGTCTGAATGTTGCTGTTGACCATTTTTTGCTTGGAGAAGCTCTTGAGCTTGAAACACACACAACAAGACCGGTGTTAACTAGCGAAATGGTCGGCAGAGTGCCGACACAGCGAGTTTTGACTATCACTTGCACATCTAAAACAACGTCGGAAAGTAACTCGTTCGGCTTTTGAGTCACATAAAGTATGTGCGTTAATTTTGACGCCACTAGCTCTGCATGTTGTCATGCAATTTCTTTACCTCTCAGAAATGATTATGACATAAAAGTGAAGTACGTGACGAGTGTGACGTTAGGAAAACATTAGGCATCATGGAGAGATTCTGTATGGGACCACCCAACCCAAACGAGTACTGTGTGACGTGCTACCCGGCAGGCATTCACCGAGGTAGCCGGCTAGCTCAGTCGGTAGAGCGTCACACTCTTAATCCCAGTGTCGTGGGTTCGAGCCAGACGCTGGGCGGAACGGAATTTTGTTCCGCTGCAAGTGTAAATTCCCGTTTTTCTGATTAACGAGATTTAATGGAAATAGCAACTTTAAACTTTGCCTACGTCTCTGTCAGTCGCAAGGAAGCTGTATTTGAAGGTGAAGGTGATTTTGTAGACATGTGTGAAAGACATGTTCTGAAATGCAAGTGTTGTTGTTTGGAGAGCACATCGGTTACGTGTCAGATGTGTAGCCAAGCAGTAATGGGTCGTCATAGCTGCAAATATTAGCTGGTAATATGAAGTGTTGTCAGCTGAAGTCGGATGATGCAGACGACCGTAAGGACGAAGTACCCAAGAGTACCGCTAGGCCGCGCCTCTTTAGCTCAGCGGTAGAGCAGTGTTCTAATAAACCAGGAGTCGTAAGTTCCATCCTAACAGGAGAAAGATTAATTTTGGAAATCAGTTGCGCGTCGTGGCCGTATAGCAAACAGTACCTGTGATGACGAACAATTAGCGACAGGCGTTTTTTTAAGAATTACTTTCAGATGCGATTAAGGCGAATGGCGCAGATAAAGCATTTGCCAAAGCGGCACAGCATAAGGTGGGACGAGGCAGTCTGAATTACATTTTATAGATGTATTTCTCACATATCTCAGAGCCTCTCGCGATATTCGTCGTCGTCGTCGTCGTCGTCGTCGTCGTCGTCGCCGCCGCCGCCGCTTCTGCAGAAGTAGCAAATGGCAATCGTAGCAAATGCGGCGAGGGACGCCCTGCCTTCGATTCCGAATGCACAAAGTGTGTGGTCTTGTTTCTCAGTCTATATTTGGTCGGTCTCGTCAGAGGTTGAATGTAACGAATGGGTGGGAAAGAGCAAGGGGCAGCGGCTGTGTAGAACGAAAACACAAATCCTCAGGGGTGTGAGCGTTTCGAGATGAGTCGTATACATGTAAATGTTGGTCGTCAGTGACCGTGTGGCCTAATGGATAAGGCGTCGGACTTCGGATCTGAAGATTACAGGTTCGAATGCTGTCACGCTTGTGTTTTTTCAGTTCTGAAAAAGAAACATAACGTTTTAATGTAGCAATTGAGCAGTACGAAACCGTCTGAATGTTGCTGTTGACCATTTTTTGCTTGGAGATGCTCTTGAGCTTGAAACACACACAACAAGACCGGTGTTAACTAGCGAAATGGTCGGCAGAGTGCCGACACAGCGAGTTTTGACTATCACTTGCACATCTAAAACAACGTCGGAAAGTAACTCGTTCGGCTTTTGAGTCACATAAAGTATGTGTGTTAATTTTGACGCCACTAGCTCTGCATGTTGTCATGCAATTTCTGTACCTCTCAGAAATGATTATGACATAAAAGTGAAGTACGTGACGAGTGTGACGTTAGGAAAACATTAGGCATCATGGAGAGTTTCTGTATGGGACAACCCAACGCAAACGAGTACTGTGTTACGTGCTACCCGGCAGGTATTCACCGAGGTAGCCGGCTAGCTCAGTCGGTACAGCGTCAGACTCTTAAACCCAGGGTAGTGGGTTCGAGCCAGACGCTGGGCTTAACGGAAGTTTGTTCCGCTGCAGGTGTAAATTACCGTTTTTCTGATTAACGAGATTTAATGGAAATAGCAACTTTAAACTTTGCCTACGTCTCTGTCAGTCGCAAGGAAGCTGTATTTGAAGGTGAAGGTGATTTTGTAGACATGTGTGAAAGACATGTTCTGAAATGCAAGTGTTGTTGTTTGGAGAGCACATCGGTTACGTGTCAGATGTGTAGCCAAGCAGTAATGGGTCGTCATAGCTGCAAATATTAGCTGGTAATATGAAGTGTTGTCAGCTGAAGACGGATGATGCAGACGACCGTAAGGACGAAGTATCCAAGAGTACCGCTAGGCCGCGCCTCTTTAGCTCAGCGGTAGAGCAGTGTTCTAATAAACCAGGAGTCGTAAGTTCCATCCTAACAGGAGAAAGATTAATTTTGGAAATCAATTGCGCGTCGTGGCCGTATAGCAAACAGTACCTATGATGACGAACAATTAGCGACAGGCGTTTTTTTAAGAATTACTTTCAGATGCGATTAAGGCGAATGGCGCAGATAAAGCATTTGCCAAAGCGGTACAGCATAAGGTGGGACGAGGCAGTCTGAATTACATTTTATAGATGTATTTCTCACATATCTCAGAGCCTCTCGCGATATTCGTCGTCGTCGTCGTCACCGTCGTCGCCGCCGCCGCCGCTTCTGCAGAAGTAGCAAATTTCAATCGTAGCAAATGCGGCGAGGGACGCCCTGCCGTCGATTCCGAATGCATAAAGTGTGTGGTCTTGTTTCTCAGTCTATATTTGGTCGGTCTCGTCAGAGGTTGAATGTAACGAATGGGTGGGAAAGAGCAAGGGGCAGCGGCTGTGTAGAACGAAAACACAACACCTCAGGGGTGTGAGCGTTTCGAGATGAGTCGTATACATGTAAATTTTGGTCGTCAGTGATCGTGTGGCCTAATGGATAAGGCGTCGGACTTCGGATCTGAAAATTACAGGTTCGAATGCTGTCACGCTTGTGTTTTTCCAGTTCTGAAAAAGAAACATAACGTTTTAATGTAGCAATTCAGCAGTACGAAACCGTCTGAATGTTGCTGTTGACCATTTTTTGCTTGGAGATGCTCTTGAGCTTGAAACACACACAACAAGACCGGTGTTAACTAGCGAAATGGTCGGCAGAGTGCCGACACAGCGAGTTTTGACTATCACTTGCACATCTAAAACAACGTCGGAAAGTAACTCGTTCGGCTTTTGAGTCACATAAAGTATGTGCGTTAATTTTGACGCCACTAGCTCTGCATGTTGTCATGCAATTTCTTTACCTCTCAGAAATGATTATGACATAAAAGTGAAGTACGTGACGAGTGTGACGTTAGGAAAACATTAGGCATCATGGAGAGATTCTGTATGGGACCACCCAACCCAAACGAGTACTGTGTGACGTGCTACCCGGCAGGTATTCACCGAGGTAGCCGGCTAGCTCAGTCGGTAGAGCGTCACACTCTTAATCCCAGTGTCGTGGGTTCGAGCCAGACGCTGGGCGGAACGGGATTTTGTTCCGCTGCAAGTGTAAATTACCGTTTTTCTGATTAACGAGATTTAATGGAAATAGCAACTTTAAACTTTGCCTACGTCTCTGTCAGTCGCAAGGAAGCTGTATTTGAAGGTGAAGGTGATTTTGTAGACATGTGTGAAAGACATGTTCTGAAATGCAAGTGTTGTTGTTTGGAGAGCACATCGGTTACGTGTCAGATGTGTAGCCAAGCAGTAATGGGTCGTCATAGCTGCAAATATTAGCTGGTAATATGAAGTGTTGTCAGCTGAAGTCGGATGATGCAGACGACCGTAAGGACGAAGTACCCAAGAGTACCGCTAGGCCGCGCCTCTTTAGCTCAGCGGTAGAGCAGTGTTCTAATAAACCAGGAGTCGTAAGTTCCATCCTAACAGGAGAAAGATTAATTTTGGAAATCAGTTGCGCGTCGTGGCCGTATAGCAAACAGTACCTGTGATGACGAACAATTAGCGACAGGCGTTTTTTTAAGAATTACTTTCAGATGCGATTAAGGCGAATGGCGCAGATAAAGCATTTGCCAAAGCGGTACAGCATAAGGTGGGACGAGGCAGTCTGAATTACATTTTATAGATGTATTTCTCACATATCTCAGAGCCTCTCGCGATATTCGTCGTCGTCGTCGTCGCCGTCGTCGCCGCCGCCGCCGCTTCTGCAGAAGTAGCAAATGGCAATCGTAGCAAATGCGGCGAGGGACGCCCTGCCTTCGATTCCGAATGCACAAAGTGTGTGGTCTTGTTTCTCAGTCTATATTTGGTCGGTCTCGTCAGAGGTTGAATGTAACGAATGGGTCGGAAAGAGCAAGGGGCAGCGGCTGTGTAGAACGAAAACACAAATCCTCAGGGGTGTGAGCGTTTCGAGATGAGTCGTATACATGTAAATGTTGGTCGTCAGTGACCGTGTGGCCTAATGGATAAGGCGTCGGACTTCGGATCTGAAGATTACAGGTTCGAATGCTGTCACGCTTGTGTTTTTTCAGTTCTGAAAAAGAAACATAACGTTTTAATGTAGCAATTGAGCAGTACGAAACCGTCTGAATGTTGCTGTTGACCATTTTTTGCTTGGAGATGCTCTTGAGCTTGAAACACACACAACAAGACCGGTGTTAACTAGCGAAATGGTCGGCAGAGTGCCGACACAGCGAGTTTTGACTATCACTTGCACATCTAAAACAACGTCGGAAAGTAACTCGTTCGGCTTTTGAGTCACATAAAGTATGTGTGTTAATTTTGACGCCACTAGCTCTGCATGTTGTCATGCAATTTCTGTACCTCTCAGAAATGATTATGACATAAAAGTGAAGTACGTGACGAGTGTGACGATAGGAAAACATTAGGCATCATGGAGAGTTTCTGTATGGGACAACCCAACGCAAACGAGTACTGTGTTACGTGCTACCCGGCAGGTATTCACCGAGGTAGCCGGCTAGCTCAGTCGGTACAGCGTCAGACTCTTAAACCCAGGGTAGTGGGTTCGAGCCAGACGCTGGGCTTAACGGAAGTTTGTTCCGCTGCAGGTGTAAATTACCGTTTTTCTGATTAACGAGATTTAATGGAAATAGCAACTTTAAACTTTGCCTACGTCTCTGTCAGTCGCAAGGAAGCTGTATTTGAAGGTGAAGGTGATTTTGTAGACATGTGTGAAAGACATGTTCTGAAATGCAAGTGTTGTTGTTTGGAGAGCACATCGGTTACGTGTCAGATGTGTAGCCAAGCAGTAATGGGTCGTCATAGCTGCAAATATTAGCTGGTAATATGAAGTGTTGTCAGCTGAAGACGGATGATGCAGACGACCGTAAGGACGAAGTACCCAAGAGTACCGCTAGGCCGCGCCTCTTTAGCTCAGCGGTAGAGCAGTGTTCTAATAAACCAGGAGTCGTAAGTTCCATCTTAACAGGAGAAAGATTAATTTTGGAAATCAGTTGCGCGTCGTGGCCGTATAGCAAACAGTACCTATGATGACGAACAATTAGCGACAGGCGTTTTTTTAAGAATTACTTTCAGATGCGATTAAGGCGAATGGCGCAGATAAAGCATTTGCCAAAGCGGTACAGCATAAGGTGGGACGAGGCAGTCTGAATTACATTTTATAGATGTATTTCTCACATATCTCAGAGCCTCTCGCGATATTCGTCGTCGTCGTCGTCACCGTCGTCGCCGCCGCCGCCGCTTCTGCAGAAGTAGCAAATTTCAATCGTAGCAAATGCGGCGAGGGACGCCCTGCCGTCGATTCCGAATGCATAAAGTGTGTGGTCTTGTTTCTCAGTCTATATTTGGTCGGTCTCGTCAGAGGTTGAATGTAACGAATGGGTGGGAAAGAGCAAGGGGCAGCGGCTGTGTAGAACGAAAACACACCACCTCAGGGGTGTGAGCGTTTCGAGATGAGTCGTATACATGTAAATTTTGGTCGTCAGTGATCGTGTGGCCTAATGGATAAGGTGTCGGACTTCGGATCTGAAGATTACAGGTTCGAATGCTGTCACGCTTGTGTTTTTCCAGTTCTGAAAAAGAAACATAACGTTTTAATGTAGCAATTGAGCAGTACGAAACCGTCTGAATGTTGCTGTTGACCATTTTTTGCTTGGAGATGCTCTTGAGCTTGAAACACACACAACAAGACCGGTGTTAACTAGCGAAATGGTCGGCAGAGTGCCGACACAGCGAGTTTTGACTATCACTTGCACATCTAAAACAACGTCGGAAAGTAACTCGTTCGGCTTTTGAGTCACATAAAGTATGTGTGTTAATTTTGACGCCACTAGCTCTGCATGTTGTCATGCAATTTCTGTACCTCTCAGAAATGATTATGACATAAAAGTGAAGTACGTGACGAGTGTGACGTTAGGAAAACATTAGGCATCATGGAGAGTTTCTGTATGGGACCACCCAACGCAAACGAGTACTGTGTTACGTGCTACCCGGCAGGTATTCACCGAGGTAGCCGGCTAGCTCAGTCGGTACAGCGTCAGACTCTTAATGCCAGTGTCGTGGGTTCGAGCCAGACGCTGGGCTTAACGGAATTTTGTTCCGCTGCAGGTGTAAATTACCGTTTTTCTGATTAACGAGATTTAATGGAAATAGCAACTTTAAACTTTGCCTACGTCTCTGTCAGTCGCAAGGAAACTGTATTTGAAGGTGAAGGTGATTTTGTAGACATGTGTGAAAGACATGTTCTGAAATGCAAGTGTTGTTGTTTGGACAGCACATCGGTTACGTGTCAGATGTGTAGCCAAGCAGTAATTTGTCGCCATAGCTGCAAATATTAGCCGGTAATATGAAGTGTTGTCAGCTAAAGTCTGATGATGCAGACGACCGTAAGGACGAAGTACCCAAGAGTACCGCTAGGCCGCGCCTCTTTAGCTCAGTGGTAGAGCACTGGTCTAATAAACCAGGGGTCGTAAGTTCCATTCTCACAGGAAAAAGATTAACTTTGGAAATTAGTTGCGCGTCGTGGCCGTATAGCAAACAGTACCTGTGATGACGAACAATTAGCGACAGGCGTTTTTTTAAGAATTACTCTCAAATGCGATTAAGGCAAATGGCGCAGATAAAGCATTTGCCAAAGCGGTACAGCATAAGTTGGGACGAGGCAGTCTGAATTACATTTTATAGATGTATTTCTCACATATCTCAGAGCCTCTCGCGATATTCGTCGTCGTCGTCGTCGTCGTCATCGCCGCCGCCGCCGCCGCCGCCGCTTCTGCAGAAGTAGCAAATGGCAATCGTAGCAAATGCGGCGAGGGACGCCCTGCCTTCGATTCCGAATGCACAAAGTGTGTGGTCTTGTTTCTCAGTCTATATTTGGTCGGTCTCGTCAGAGGTTGAATGTAACGAATGGGTGGGAAAGAGCAAGGGGCAGCGGCTGTGTAGAACGAAAACACAAATCCTCAGGGGTGTGAGCGTTTCGAGATGAGTCGTATACATGTAAATGTTGGTCGTCAGTGACCGTGTGGCCTAATGGATAAGGCGTCGGACTTCGGATCTGAAGATTACAGGTTCGAATGCTGTCACGCTTGTGTTTTTCCAGTTCTGAAAAAGAAACATAACGTTTTAATGTAGCAATTGAGCAGTACGAAACCGTCTGAATGTTGCTGTTGACCATTTTTTGCTTGGAGATGCTCTTGAGCTTGAAACACACACAACAAGACCGGTGTTAACTAGCGAAATGGTCGGCAGAGTGCCGACACAGCGAGTTTTGACTATCACTTGCACATCTAAAACAACGTCGGAAAGTAACTCGTTCGGCTTTTGAGTCACATAAAGTATGTGCGTTAATTTTGACGCCACTAGCTCTGCATGTTGTCATGCAATTTCTTTACCTCTCAGAAATGATTATGACATAAAAGTGAAGTACGTGACGAGTGTGACGTTAGGAAAACATTAGGCATCATGGAGAGATTCTGTGTGGGACCACCCAACCCAAACGAGTACTGTGTGACGTGCTACCCGGCAGGTATTCACTGAGGTAGCCGGCTAGCTCAGTCGGTAGAGCGTCAGACTCTTAATCCCAGTGTCGTGGTTTCGAGCCAGACGCTGGGCGGAACGGAATTTTGTTCCGCTGCAAGTGTAAATTACCGTTTTTCTGATTAACGAGATTTAATGGAAATAGCAACTTTAAACTTTGCCTACGTCTCTGTCAGTCGCAAGGAAGCTGTATTTGAAGGTGAAGGTGATTTTGTAGACATGTGTGAAAGACATGTTCTGAAATGCAAGTGTTGTTGTTTGGAGAGCACATCGGTTACGTGTCAGATGTGTAGCCAAGCAGTAATTTGTCGCCATAGCTGCAAACATTAGCCGGTAATATGAAGTGTTGTCAGCTAAAGTCTGATGATGCAGACGACCGTAAGGACGAAGTACCCAAGAGTACCGCTAGGCCGCGCCTCTTTAGCTCAGCGGTAGAGCAGTGTTCTAATAAACCAGGAATCGTAAGTTCCATCCTAACAGGAGAAAGATTAATTTTGGAAATCAGTTGCGCGTCGTGGCCGTATAGCAAACAGTACCTGTGATGACGAACAATTAGCGACAGGCGTTTTTTTAAGAATTACTTTCAGATGCGATTAAGGCGAATGGCGCAGATAAAGCATTTGCCAAAGAGGTACAGCATAAGGTGGGACGAGGCAGTCTGAATTACATTTTATAGATGTATTTCTCACATATCTCAGAGCCTCTCGCGATATTCGTCGTCGTCGTCGTCGTCGCCGTCTTCGCCGCCGCCGCCGCTTCTGCAGAAGTAGCAAATGGCAATCGTAGCAAATGCGGCGAGGGACGCCCTGCCTTCGATTCCGAATGCACAAAGTGTGTGGTCTTGTTTCTCAGTCTATATTTGGTCGGTCACGTCAGAGGTTGAATGTAACGAATGGGTGGGAAAGAGCAAGGGGCAGCGGCTGTGTAGAACGAAAACACAAATCCTCAGGGGTGTGAGCGTTTCGAGATGAGTCGTATACATGTAAATGTTGGTCGTCAGTGACCGTGTGGCCTAATGGATAAGGCGTCGGACTTCGGATCTGAAGATTACAGGTTCGTATGCTGTCACGCTTGTGTTTTTCCAGTTCTGAAAAAGAAACATAACGTTTTAATGTAGCAATTGAGCAGTACGAAACCGTCTGAATGTTGCTGTTGACCATTTTTTGCTTGGAGATGCTCTTGAGCTTGAAACACACACAACAAGACCGGTGTTAACTAGCGAAATGGTCGGCAGAGTGCCGACACAGCGAGTTTTGACTATCACTTGCACATCTAAAACAACGTCGGAAAGTAACTCGTTCGGCTTTTGAGTCACATAAAGTATGTGTGTTAATTTTGACGCCACTAGCTCTGCATGTTGTCATGCAATTTCTGTACCTCACAGAAATGATTATGACATAAAAGTGAAGTACGTGACGAGTGTGACGATAGGAAAACATTAGGCATCATGGAGAGTTTCTGTATGGGACCACCCAACGCAAACGAGTACTGTGTGACGTGCTACCCGGCAGGTATTCACCGAGGTAGCCGGCTAGCTCAGTCGGTACAGCGTCAGACTCTTAATGCCAGTTTCGTGGGTTCGAGCCAGACGCTGGGCGGAACGGAATTTTGTTCCACTGCAGGTGTAAATTACCGTTTTTCTGATTAACGAGATTTAATGGAAATAGCAACTTTAAACTTTGCCTACGTCTCTGTCAGTCGCAAGGAAACTGTATTTGAAGGTGAAGGTGATTTTGTAGACATGTGTGAAAGACATGTTCTGAAATGCAAGTGTTGTTGTTTGGACAGCACATCGGTTACGTGTCAGATGTGTAGCCAAGCAGTAATTTGTCGCCATAGCTGCAAATATTAGCCGGTAATATGAAGTGTTGTCAGCTAAAGTCTGATGATGCAGACGACCGTAAGGACGAAGTACCCAAGAGTACCGCTAGGCCGCGCCTCTTTAGCTCAGTGGTAGAGCAGTGGTCTAATAAACCAGGGGTCGTAAGTTCCATTCTCACAGGAGAAAGATTAACTTTGGAAATTAGTTGCGCGTCGTGGCCGTATAGCAAACAGTACCTGTGATGACGAACAATTAGCGACAGGCGTTTTTTTAAGAATTACTCTCAAATGCGATTAAGGCAAATGGCGCAGATAAAGCATTTGCCAAAGCGGTACAGCATAAGTTGGGACGAGGCAGTCTGAATTACATTTTATAGATGTATTTCTCACATATCTCAGAGCCTCTCGCGATATTCGTCGTCGTCGTCGTCGTCGTCATCGCCGCCGCCGCCGCCGCCGCCGCTTCTGCAGAAGTAGCAAATGGCAATCGTAGCAAATGCGGCGAGGGACGCCCTGCCTTCGATTCCGAATGCACAAAGTGTGTGGTCTTGTTTCTCAGTCTATATTTGGTCGGTCACGTCAGAGGTTGAATGTAACGAATGGGTGGGAAAGAGCAAGGGGCAGCGGCTGTGTAGAACGAAAACACAAATCCTCAGGGGTGTGAGCGTTTCGAGATGAGTCGTATACATGTAAATGTTGGTCGTCAGTGACCGTGTGGCCTAATGGATAAGGCGTCGGACTTCGGATCTGAAGATTACAGGTTCGAATGCTGTCACGCTTGTGTTTTTCCAGTTCTGAAAAAGAAACATAACGTTTTAATGTAGCAATTGAGCAGTACGAAACCGTCTGAATGTTGCTGTTGACCATTTTTTGCTTGGAGATGCTCTTGAGCTTGAAACACACACAACAAGACCGGTGTTAACTAGCGAAATGGTCGGCAGAGTGCCGACACAGCGAGTTTTGACTATCACTTGCACATCTAAAACAACGTCGGAAAGTAACTCGTTCGGCTTTTGAGTCACATAAAGTATGTGTGTTAATTTTGACGCCACTAGCTCTGCATGTTGTCATGCAATTTCTGTACCTCACAGAAATGATTATGACATAAAAGTGAAGTACGTGACGAGTGTGACGTTAGGAAAACATTAGGCATCATGGAGAGTTTCTGTATGGGACCACCCAACGCAAACGAGTACACTGTGACGTGCTACCCGGCAGGTATTCACCGAGGTAGCCGGCTAGCTCAGTCGGTACAGCGTCAGACTCTTAATGCCAGTGTCGTGGGTTCGAGCCAGACGCTGGGCGGAACGGAATTTTGGTCCGCTGCAAGTGTAAATTACCGTTTTTCTGATTAACGAGATTTAATGGAAATAGCAACTTTAAACTTTGCCTACGTCTCTGTCAGTCGCAAGGAAGCTGTATTTGAAGGTGAAGGTGATTTTGTAGACATGTGTGAAAGACATGTTCTGAAATGCAAGTGTTGTTGTTTGGACAGCACATCGGTTACGTGTCAGATGTGTAGCCAAGCAGTAATTTGTCGCCATAGCTGCAAATATTAGCCGGTAATATGAAGTGTTGTCAGCTGAAGTCGGATGATGCAGACGACCGTAAGGACGAAGTACCCAAGAGTACCGCTAGGCCGCGCATCTTTAGCTCAGCGGTAGAGCAGTGTTCTAATAAACCAGGAGTCGTAAGTTCCATCCTAACAGGAGAAAGATTAATTTTGGAAATCAGTTGCGCGTCGTGGCCGTATAGCAAACAGTACCTGTGATGACGAACAATTAGCGACAGGCGTTTTTTTAAGAATTACTTTCAGATGCGATTAAGGCGAATGGCGCAGATAAAGCATTTGCCAAAGCGGCACAGCATAAGGTGGGACGAGGCAGTCTGAATTACATTTTATAGATGTATTTCTCACATATCTCAGAGCCTCTCGCGATATTCGTCGTCGTCGTCGTCGTCGTCGTCGTCGCCGCCGCCGCCGATTCTGCAGAAGTAGCAAATGGCAATCGTAGCAAATGCGGCGAGGGACGCCCTGCCTTCGATTCCGAATGCACAAAGTGTGTGGTCTTGTTTCTCAGTCTATATTTGGTCGGTCTCGTCAGAGGTTGAATGTAACGAATGGGTGGGAAAGAGCAAGGGGCAGCGGCTGTGTAGAACGAAAACACAAATCCTCAGGGGTGTGAGCGTTTCGAGATGAGTCGTATACATGTAAATGTTGGTCGTCAGTGACCGTGTGGCCTAATGGATAAGGCGTCGGACTTCGGATCTGAAGATTACAGGTTCGAATGCTGTCACGCTTGTGTTTTTCCAGTTCTGAAAAAGAAACATAACGTTTTAATGCAGCAATTGAGCACTACGAAACCGTCTGAATGTTGCTGTTGACCATTTTTTGCTTGGAGATGCTCTTGAGCTTGAAACACACACAACAAGACCGGTGTTAACTAGCGAAATGGTCGGCAGAGTGCCGACACAGCGAGTTTTGACTATCACTTGCACATCTAAAACAACGTCGGAAAGTAACTCGTTCGGCTTTTGAGTCACATAAAGTATGTGCGTTAATTTTGACGCCACTAGCTCTGCATGTTGTCATGCAATTTCTTTACCTCTCAGAAATGATTATGACATAAAAGTGAAGTACGTGACGAGTGTGACGTTAGGAAAACATTAGGCATCATGGAGAGATTCTGGATGGGACCACCCAACCCAAACGAGTACTGTGTGACGTGCTACCCGGCCGGTATTCACCGAGGTAGCCGGCTAGCTCAGTCGGTAGAGCGTCAGACTCTTAATCGCAGTGTCGTGGGTTCGATCCAGACGCTGGGCGGAACGGAATTTTGTTCCGCTGCAAGTGTAAATTACCGTTTTTCTGATTAACGAGATTTAATGGAAATAGCAACTTTAAACTTTGCCTACGTCTCTGTCAGTCGCAAGGAAGCTGTATTTGAAGGTGAAGGTGATTTTGTAGACATGTGTGAAAGACATGTTCTGAAATGCAAGTGTTGTTGTTTGGAGAGCACATCGGTTACGTGTCAGATGTGTAGCCAAGCAGTAATGAGTCGTCATAGCTGCAAATATTAGCCGGTAATATGAAGTGTTGTCAGCTGAAGTCGGGTGATGCAGACGACCGTAAGGACGAAGTACCCAAGAGTACCGCTAGGCCGCGCCTCTTTAGCTCAGCGGTAGAGCAGTGTTCTAATAAACCAGGAGTCGTAAGTTCCATCCTAACAGGAAAAAGATTAATTTTGGAAATCAGTTGCGCGTCGTGGCCGTATAGCAAACAGTACCTGTGATGACGAACAATTAGCGACAGGCGTTTTTTTAAGAATTACTTTCAGATGCGATTAAGGCGAATGGCGCAGATAAAGCATTTGCCAAAGCGGTACAGCATAAGGTGGGACGAGGCAGTCTGAATTACATTTTATAGATGTATTTCTCACATATCTCAGAGCCTCTCGCGATATTCGTCGTCGTCGTCGTCGCCGTCGTCGCCGCCGCCGCCGCTTCTGCAGAAGTAGCAAATGGCAATCGTAGCAAATGCGGCGAGGGACGCCCTGCCTTCGATTCCGAATGCACAAAGTGTGTGGTCTTGTTTCTCAGTCTATATTTGGTCGGTCTCGTCAGAGGTTGAATGTAACGAATGGGTGGGAAAGAGCAAGGGGCAGCGGCTGTGTAGAACGAAAACACAAATCCTCACGGGTGTGAGCGTTTCGAGATGAGTCGTATACATGTAAATGTTGGTCGTCAGTGACCGTGTGGCCTAATGGATAAGGCGTCGGACTTCGGATCTGAAGATTACAGGTTCGAATGCTGTCACGCTTGTGTTTTTCCAGTTCTGAAAAAGAAACATAACGTTTTAATGTAGCAATTGAGCAGTACGAAACCGTCTGAATGTTGCTGTTGACCATTTTTTGCTTGGAGATGCTCTTGAGCTTGAAACACACACAACAAGACCGGTGTTAACTAGCGAAATGGTCGGCAGAGTGCCGACACAGCGAGTTTTGACTATCACTTGCACATCTAAAACAACGTCGGAAAGTAACTCGTTCGGCTTTTGAGTCACATAAAGTATGTGCGTTAATTTTGACGCCACTAGCTCTGCATGTTGTCATGCAATTTCTTTACCTCTCAGAAATGATTATGACATAAAAGTGAAGTACGTGACGAGTGTGACGTTAGGAAAACATTAGGCATCATGGAGAGATTCTGTATGGGACCACCCAACCCAAACGAGTACTGTGTGACGTGCTACCCGGCAGGTATTCACCGAGGTAGCCGGCTAGCTCAGTCGGTAGAGCGTCAGACTCTTAATCCCAGTGTCGTGGTTTCGAGCCAGACGCTGGGCGGAACGGAATTTTGTTCCGCTGCAAGTGTAAATTACCGTTTTTCTGATTAACGAGATTTAATGGAAATAGCAACTTTAAACTTTGCCTACGTCTCTGTCAGTCGCAAGGAAGCTGTATTTGAAGGTGAAGGTGATTTTGTAGACATGTGTGAAAGACATGTTCTGAAATGCAAGTGTTGTTGTTTGGAGAGCACATCGGTTACGTGTCAGATGTGTAGCCAAGCAGTAATGGGTCGTCATAGCTGCAAATATTAGCTGGTAATATGAAGTGTTGTCAGCTGAAGTCTGATGATGCAGACGACCGTAAGGACGAAGTACCCAAGAGTACCGCTAGGCCGCGCCTCTTTAGCTCAGCGGTAGAGCAGTGTTCTAATAAACCAGGAGTCGTAAGTTCCATCCTAACAGGAGAAAGATTAATTTTGGAAATCAGTTGCGCGTCGTGGCCGTATAGCAAACAGTACCTGTGATGACGAACAATTAGCGACAGGCGTTTTTTTAAGAATTACTTTCAGATGCGATTAAGGCGAATGGCGCAGATAAAGCATTTGCCAAAGAGGTACAGCATAAGGTGGGACGAGGCAGTCTGAATTACATTTTATAGATGTATTTCTCACATATCTCAGAGCCTCTCGCGATATTCGTCGTCGTCGTCGTCGTCGCCGTCTTCGCCGCCGCCGCCGCTTCTGCAGAAGTAGCAAATGGCAATCGTAGCAAATGCGGCGAGGGACGCCCTGCCTTCGATTCCGAATGCACAAAGTGTGTGGTCTTGTTTCTCAGTCTATATTTGGTCGGTCACGTCAGAGGTTGAATGTAACGAATGGGTGGGAAAGAGCAAGGGGCAGCGGCTGTGTAGAACGAAAACACAAATCCTCAGGGGTGTGAGCGTTTCGAGATGAGTCGTATACATGTAAATGTTGGTCGTCAGTGACCGTGTGGCCTAATGGATCACATTCTCGCTTCGCGCGTCGGTCGACTAGGTCGTGCTCTTAGTTCCGCCTCTACCGTAGCGCAGCGTGTTTTCCTCCTGTCAGTCTAGTGCCGTGTTGGTCTCCGTGCGCGTCGCATCGCTGGTTGTCGGCTGGTGTTTGGTGTTCGTGCGGCCCTTCCTGTCGCGGCGTCGTCTCTCGCCGTGATGTCCACCATGGTTCCCACGAAAGTTCCGCGTACAGGTACAGTCAGTTTTATCTTTGACAAATCCACGCGTCACGTCCAGCCCGGTTCTTTGGAGATACATGACTGGTTAGTCGATACAGTTAAGGTCACTACTGATCAGGTGCATACCGCATATTTCGACAGCGAATTATATGTGTTTTTTGTTAAGTTTCTTGACCCGCTCCAGGTTGATAGGCTACTTTCTCGTCATGGTTCTCAGGTACCCTTTACGCACCGTGATGGTTCCACTAGTATGGTTCTCTTGGCCAATGCAGAAGTGGTATATACGAATGTTCGGGTATTTAACCTTCCGCCCGAGGTTGACGACTCTTTTCTGAAGTCCGTTTTGCTTCCTTATGGGGACGTACGCCATATTCGAAAGGAACGCTGGTCTGCTCAGCACCGCTTACAGGTATATAGTGGTATTCGGTCGGTGGAAATGGTGGTCAAAAAACCTATTCCTTCTCACCTACAGGTATGTGGTTATAGGGTCCATATCACGTACAGTGGCCAGGAAGGAACATGTTATTATTGTAATGAAACTGGTCATTTCCGTACTAATTGTCCGCGGCGTGTGGTGGTATTAAAACCTACATACGAACAGCGTAAAAAATTGACTTTAGCTGATCTTCTCCCGCAAGGATCTCGGACTGAATCGCTCACTGTTACTGAGGGACGCAGTGATCCGTTACCCGACAACGGCCGTGATTTTCCCCCGTTGTCCTTGAGTAGGGATGTTGCTGCCCATAATTCCGATGTTCCCGCGCTGATTTCTCACAACAAGCGTCGGCGAACACAGGATGATGCGGCTGATGAATCTTCCTTATTGGCTCGCCCTTCCGATGGGCCTCCGGTAAAGGACTCTCTTTCTCAGTCGGAAATCGTGGATGAGGAAGCCACAGGTGCTATCACGCCTTTGCAGAAGCTCCCTGACACCTTATCTGACGTTGTTCCTGCTACCGCGGCAGCCTCTTCGGAGACGCCCGTGACGGAACCTGCTTCTGGTTGCCACGTGTCTTCTCCGGTGCTCTGACACTTCTCCTATTGACTCTGTTTCGCATCCCCCTTCTGGAATTTCTGTCGCCCCCTCTGGGTCACAGCCTCCTCCCATTAAACAACTGATTGATTCTCCAGAGCCAGTGGATCCCGTTGTTATTCACCAACTGTCCCACCGTGAACCCATGTCTGCGGACGAGTGGGATGTAGAGGCCTCTCTCTCGCAATCTGACACGGAATGTCTACATGATGCTCCTACGCAGCCGAACGCTGCAGCGTCGGCACCGCGGAGCCGCAGTCGAATCCGTAAACAGCCACGGAGAGCCGCGTCACGGCCGAAGAAAAAGCAGTGGGAAGATGAGGGTTCTGTTTCGTAGTTTTTCTCTCTGTGGTTCAGCGCTTGTTTCTGGTATGATTACTTGTATGCTGCTCCGTCAGCTGACGGCTCTCTACCGATCTTTGTTTTTCTTGTAGGTTGAAGTTCCATGCAAGCATATACATTTCTTACTCTGAATATTAACAGAATATGTTCTGAGCTTCGGCTCGCCGCTTTGCGACAGTTTATCTATCAGTCTGGGTCAGATGTTGTTTTTTTACAGGAAGTCCTATTCGACCAGTTTTCCATTCCTGGGTTCTCGACGTTTTTTAATGTCGCTTCCGAACTTTCTACGGGCACTGCCTTGTTTTATAGAGAAGGCATTCCGTTGATGAATTTCGAAGTACTTGACAGTGGAAGGGGGATCGGGTGCACGTTTTATGATCTCAGTTTACTCCTTCTTTATGCCCCTTCTGGTTCGGGTTGTACTACCGCACGCTCGAGTTTCTATAAAGAAGAAGTCATTTACCTGCTTCGTAAATCCCCGACAAAGATAATTTTAGGTGGGGACTTCAATTGTGTTCTACGGCCGGTAGATCAGTCTCCTAATTTTAATTTCAGTAAAGAACTCGACGACCTTGTGCGCTCCTTGCACCTGCGTGACGTGTGGGTTTCTCGCAATCCTACACTTGTGCGACATACCTACTTTACTCCCACGTCTAGCAGTCGCCTCGATCGCTTTTACCTTTCCGATTCCTTGTGTGGGCAACTTCTGGCTGTTGATGTGATACCAGCCTGTTTTACTGATCATTGCGCTGTAGCCGTTACGTTTAATTACGAGCGACAACCGGTAAAATTGTTTCGTCCTCCTTGGATGCTCAATATCGCGTATTTGCAAGATACCTCCCTTGGTATCGTCCTGGAGGACATTTGGACACGTTGTTCTCGTACTATGGACCGGTACCCGTCTATCGTGGCATGGTGGACACTGTATGCAAAACCTCACATCCGTAGGGCTCTCATGCGTTTTGGGGCTGCGAAGGTGGCAGAAGATCGACGAACGCAAGAATTTTACTATTCTGTCTTACGTCAACTGTACGATAGTGCTACGCATGCTCCCCTCCGGGTTACTGATATACAGCGCATCAAAGCCAAATTGCTGCAGCTCAAACGCATTCAAATGGAGGGCCTGCGGACGAGGTCTCAACCACGTTCCCTTCTACAAGAGGAACTGACGTCACTCTACCATCTAGTCCGTTTACGGTCGCGCCGGAAACGTGGGTGCCTTGCCTCCCTCACAACCGCTGACGGCCGCGTGTTCACCTCTCACCGTGACATTTCTGACTTCGTTTACACCTATTTTACTGATCTGTACGATACTCATGTCCCGGCGGAAACCTCTCTTGACGACTTTACCTCCTTGCTGCCTCGCGTCGTCACTCCTCAATTAAACGACGCCTTTCTGCGTCCCTTTCAGAAGGATGACATATATGATGTTGTTGCAGGATCGCAGTCCCGCAAGTCGCCTGGATTAGATGGTATTCCTAAGGAGTTCTATGTTCAATTTTGGCCGCTCATTGGTGACACCTTAACGTCAATGGTAAATGAAGTGATGCGGGGAGTCTCACTTCCTGCTCCTTTTCAGGAAGGCAGAATGGTCCTCCTCCCGAAATCCACAGGTCGACCTGCAATTGATTCCCTCCGTCCTATTACTCTCCTTAACTTTGATTATAAACTTGTCGCTCGAGCAATTAATATCCGTCTCTCTAAGCTGCTCGATACCATTATTGCCGCCCACCAAAGCTGTGTGCCTGGACGCACGATACTGACTTCCGTTCTCGAATGTCGCGATGTAATCTCGGTGGCGGCTGCCGCTAATATCCCAGGGGCTTTGCTTTTTCTTGATTTCCAAAAAGCGTTCGATCGCGTCAGCCATGATTTTTTATCGAGAGTGCTCACCGCTGTCGGCTTTAATAATGATGCTCGACAAGTATTAACTAATCTTTTTACCGGTATCAGTGTCTCGGTGATTGTGAACGGTCACCCTACCCCCCGGATATCGATCAGACGGGGGTTACCCCAGGGAAGCCCCTTATCCATGTCACTTTTTGTTCTATCCTTAGAGCCCTTACTTCGCCATCTCACCATGCACTTACGTGGCTGGAATATATTGGGGGAAATTTTTGCAGTCCGTGCATACGCCGATGACGTCATGGTTTTAGTACGACATGCCGAGGATATACCGCGGCTTAAGGATACCTTGAATTCATTTTGTGGTCTTGCTGGTGCTCGCATTAATGATCGCAAATGCACGTTCCTGCCGTTGAGAGGCTTTGATCATGTCGTCATTCCTTGGGCGACGGTTGTCGATCGCCATAAGACCTTGGGGATCATAGTGGATCGTAATCCGATCAAAATGGCGGCACTAAATTGGCGTGAGGTTACGAGTCGTGTTCACGGGGCGATCCTTGAACATGACCGCCGTTCCCTTAGCCTCCTTCACAAGGCACGGGTTTTAGAGACCTATGTCTTCAGTAAAATATACTACGTTGCGCAGGTCTTCCCGCTTCCCGCGATGATGGCCCGCAGGCTGAAACAGCTGTCTAGTCGATTTCTGTGGCGCCGCCATGTCTTCCGTGTCCGATATGAAGTTGTGGCCAGGCCTCGGAAGCTTGGAGGATTGGGTCTTTCAGATATCAAAGTGAAGACGTCCATCTTATTTGCCCGCCGCAATGTTTTAACCTGTACGCGGGCTCCGCATTCAGTCACCTCTCGTTTACTTTCCCGCCTCCGGCCGGCCAGTCTGACCCCTCCTGTTGATGTTGGACGGATTAATCCTAAATTGCGGCACATTCGTGAATACTTTGTACTTGTCGGTATTCTGGGTGCTGATATACTTTCTATGACGCATATAACTACCAACATGCTACAAATCCGTTGGGGTACAGCATGTTTCCCTTCTTCTGTTGAACTTGCTTCCCCGTCAACGTCATGGAAAACGGTCTGGTCTCATCTTAGTCCTCCCATTTTGCCGATGGAGATTGTTTCAACGTGGTATAAGGTCATTTACCGTCTGATACCTACTGGTGATCGTCTTTTTCGTATTGGCCTTCGTCCGACTGACCAGTGTGAGGAATGTCATCAAACTGACACCTTACTTCACAGGCTAGTTGCTTGCGGACGGGATCATTGGCTCTGGGTCCGCCGTCAATTAGCTTTTCTTACTAGAGGGCCTGAAACCGCATTCCCAGACGACATCTTCTTACATCCGGACATCTCTTATTTTCCTCAGACGAAAACGAACACGATTGTTTGGCTCTTGGGTTACTATGTCCATTACGTCATTGAAGGCGGTAATGACCCAGATCCCCGCGTTTTTCACCATTATTTGTCAACTGCGCATTGGAAATGGCAGCGGTTACCACAGTACCGAACGCTTTTTGCGAATATGCTTTTTCTTGTGTTTAACCGTCAAGGGGTTGGTTAAGTTCCCCTGTGATTCCTGTTTTCTTCCCTGAGCTCGAGTCCCCTCCCTTGTTGTATTTTTTCGTAATTTTTTTTTCTCTCTCTCTTTTGCATGTATATATATACACCCAAAATTCATACGGGTGGGGTAACGGGTTGGTCTTCCCCTTCAGAAGAAATGTTTTATTTGTGTTTCACCTAATTTGTTGATTTTCTTTTTGCAGCTAATATTAAATGATGATTTGACTATGGTTGTCTGAATTCTCGTGAAATATACCAAGTCAATCTGATAATAAAAAAAAAAAAAAAATGGATAAGGCGTCGGACTTCGGATCTGAAGATTACAGGTTCGAATGCTGTCACGCTTGTGTTTTTCCAGTTCTGAAAAAGAAACATAACGTTTTAATGTAGCAATTGAGCAGTACGAAACCGTCTGAATGTTGCTGTTGACCATTTTTTGCTTGGAGATGCTCTTGAGCTTGAAACACACACAACAAGACCGGTGTTAACTAGCGAAATGGTCGGCAGAGTGCCGACACAGCGAGTTTTGACTATCACTTGCACATCTAAAACAACGTCGGAAAGTAACTCTTTCGGCTTTTGAGTCACATAAAGTATGTGTGTTAATTTTGACGCCACTAGCTCTGCATGTTGTCATGCAATTTCTGTACCTCACAGAAATGATTATGACATAAAAGTGAAGTACGTGACGAGTGTGACGATAGGAAAACATTAGGCATCATGGAGAGTTTCTGTATGGGACCACCCAACGCAAACGAGTACTGTGTGACGTGCTACCCGGCAGGTATTCACCGAGGTAGCCGGCTAGCTCAGTCGGTACAGCGTCAGACTCTTAATGCCAGTGTCGTGGGTTCGAGCCAGACGCTGGGCGGAACGGAATTTTGTTCCGCTGCAGGTGTAAATTACCGTTTTTCTGATTAACGAGATTTAATGGAAATAGCAACTTTAAACTTTGCCTACGTCTCTGTCAGTCGCAAGGAAACTGTATTTGAAGGTGAAGGTGATTTTGTAGACATGTGTGAAAGACATGTTCTGAAATGCAAGTGTTGTTGTTTGGACAGCACATCGGTTACGTGTCAGATGTGTAGCCAAGCAGTAATTTGTCGCCATAGCTGCAAATATTAGCCGGTAATATGAAGTGTTGTCAGCTAAAGTCTGATGATGCAGACGACCGTAAGGACGAAGTACCCAAGAGTACCGCTAGGCCGCGCCTCTTTAGCTCAGTGGTAGAGCAGTGGTCTAATAAACCAGGGGTCGTAAGTTCCATTCTCACAGGAGAAAGATTAACTTTGGAAATTAGTTGCGCGTCGTGGCCGTATAGCAAAAAGTACCTGTGATGACGAACAATTAGCGACAGGCGTTTTTTTAAGAATTACTCTCAAATGCGATTAAGGCGAATGGCGCAGATAAAGCATTTGCCAAAGCGGTACAGCATAAGTTGGGACGAGGCAGTCTGAATTACATTTTATAGATGTATTTCTCACATATCTCAGAGCCTCTCGCGATATTCGTCGTCGTCGTCGTCGTCGTCATCGCCGCCGCCGCCGCTTCTGCAGAAGTAGCAAATGGCAATCGTAGCAAATGCGGCGAGGGACGCCCTGCCTTCGATTCCGAATGCACAAAGTGTGTGGTCTTGTTTCTCAGTCTATATTTGGTCGGTCACGTCAGAGGTTGAATGTAACGAATGGGTGGGAAAGAGCAAGGGGCAGCGGCATGTAGAACGAAAACACAAATCCTCAGGGGTGTGAGCGTTTCGAGATGAGTCGTATACATGTAAATGTTGGTCGTCAGTGACCGTGTGGCCTAATGGATAAGGCGTCGGACTTCGGATCTGAAGATTACAGGTTCGAATGCTGTCACGCTTGTGTTTTTCCAGTTCTGAAAAAGAAACATAACGTTTTAATGTAGCAATTGAGCAGTACGAAACCGTCTGAATGTTGCTGTTGACCATTTTTTGCTTGGAGATGCTCTTGAGCTTGAAACACACACAACAAGACCGGTGTTAACTAGCGAAATGGTCGGCAGAGTGCCGACACAGCGAGTTTTGACTATCACTTGCACATCTAAAACAACGTCGGAAAGTAACTCGTTCGGCTTTTGAGTCACATAAAGTATGTGTGTTAATTTTGACGCCACTAGCTCTGCATGTTGTCATGCAATTTCTGTACCTCACAGAAATGATTATGACATACAAGTGAAGTACGTGACGAGTGTGACGATAGGAAAACATTAGGCATCATGGAGAGTTTCTGTATGGGACCACCCAACGCAAACGAGTACTGTGTGACGTGCTACCCGGCAGGTATTCACCGAGGTAGCCGGCTAGCTCAGTCGGTAGAGCGTCAGACTCTTAATGCCAGTGTCGTGGGTTCGAGCCAGACGCTGGGCGGAACGGAATTTTGTTCCGCTGCAGGTGTAAATTACCGTTTTTCTGAGTAACGAGATTTAATGGAAATAGCAACTTTAAACTTTGCCTACGTCTCTGTCAGTCGCAAGGAAACTGTATTTGAAGGTGAAGGTGATTTTGTAGACATGTGTGAAAGACATGTTCTGAAATGCAAGTGTTGTTGTTTGGACAGCACATCGGTTACGTATCAGATGTGTAGCCAAGCAGTAATTTGTCGCCATAGCTGCAAATATTAGCCGGTAATATGAAGTGTTGTCAGCTAAAGTCTGATGATGCAGACGACCGTAAGGACGAAGTACCCAAGAGTACCGCTAGGCCGCGCCTCTTTAGCTCAGTGGTAGAGCAGTGGTCTAATAAACCAGGGGTCGTAAGTTCCATTCTCACAGGAGAAAGATTAACTTTGGAAATTAGTTGCGCGTCGTGGCCGTATAGCAAAAAGTACCTGTGATGACGAACAATTAGCGACAGGCGTTTTTTTAAGAATTACTCTCAAATGCGATTAAGGCGAATGGCGCAGATAAAGCATTTGCCAAAGCGGTACAGCATAAGTTGGGACGAGGCAGTCTGAATTACATTTTATAGATGTATTTCTCACATATCTCAGAGCCTCTCGCGATATTCGTCGTCGTCGTCGTCGTCGTCATCGCCGCCGCCGCCGCCGCCGCCGCTTCTGCAGAAGTAGCAAATGGCAATCGTAGCAAATGCGGCGAGGGACGCCCTGCCTTCGATTCCGAATGCACAAAGTGTGTGGTCTTGTTTCTCAGTCTATATTTGGTCGGTCACGTCAGAGGTTGAATGTAACGAATGGGTGGGAAAGAGCAAGGGGCAGCGGCATGTAGAACGAAAACACAAATCCTCAGGGGTGTGAGCGTTTCGAGATAAGTCGTATACATGTAAATGTTGGTCGTCAGTGACCGTGTGGCCTAATGGATAAGGCGTCGGACTTCGGATCTGAAGATTACAGGTTCGAATGCTGTCACGCTTGTGTTTTTCCAGTTCTGAAAAAGAAACATAACGTTTTAATGTAGCAATTGAGCAGTACGAAACCGTCTGAATGTTGCTGTTGACCATTTTTTGCTTGGAGATGCTCTTGAGCTTGAAACACACACAACAAGACCGGTGTTAACTAGCGAAATGGTCGGCAGAGTGCCGACACAGCGAGTTTTGACTATCACTTGCACATCTAAAACAACGTCGGAAAGTAACTCGTTCGGCTTTTGAGTCACATAAAGTATGTGTGTTAATTTTGACGCCACTAGCTCTGCATGTTGTCATGCAATTTCTGTACCTCACAGAAATGATTATGACATAAAAGTGAAGTACGTGACGAGTGTGACGATAGGAAAACATTAGGCATCATGGAGAGTTTCTGTATGGGACCACCCAACGCAAACGAGTACTGTGTGACGTGCTACCCGGCAGGTATTCACCGAGGTAGCCGGCTAGCTCAGTCGGTACAGCGTCAGACTCTTAATGCCAGTGTCGTGGGTTCGAGCCAGACGCTGGGCGGAACGGAATTTTGTTCCGCTGCAGGTGTAAATTACCGTTTTTCTGAGTAACGAGATTTAATGGAAATAGCAACTTTAAACTTTGCCTACGTCTCTGTCAGTCGCAAGGAAACTGTATTTGAAGGTGAAGGTGATTTTGTAGACATGTGTGAAAGACATGTTCTGAAATGCAAGTGTTGTTGTTTGGACAGCACATCGATTACGTGTCAGATGTGTAGCCAAGCAGTAATTTGTCGCCATAGCTGCAAATATTAGCCGGTAATATGAAGTGTTGTCAGCTAAAGTCTGATGATGCAGACGACCGTAAGGACGAAGTACCCAAGAGTACCGCTAGGCCGCGCCTCTTTAGCTCAGTGGTAGAGCAGTGGTCTAATAAACCAGGGGTCGTAAGTTCCATTCTCACAGGAGAAAGATTAACTTTGGAAATTAGTTGCGCGTCGTGGCCGTATAGCAAACAGTACCTGTGATGACGAACAATTAGCGACAGGCGTTTTTTTAAGAATTACTCTCAAATGCGATTAAGGCAAATGGCGCAGATAAAGCATTTGCCAAAGCGGTACAGCATAAGTTGGGACGAGGCAGTCTGAATTACATTTTATAGATGTATTTCTCACATATCTCAGAGCCTCTCGCGATATTCGTCGTCGTCGTCGTCGTCGTCGTCGTCGTCGTCGTCGTCGCCGCCGCCGCCGCCGCTTCTGCAGAAGTAGCAAATGGCCATCGTAGCAAATGCGGCGAGGGACGCCCTGCCTTCGATTCCGAATGCACAAAGTGTGTGGTCTTGTTTCTCAGTCTATATTTGGTCGGTCTCGTCAGAGGTTGAATGTAACGAATGGGTGGGAAAGAGCAAGGGGCAGCGGCTGTGTAGAACGAAAACACAAATCCTCAGGGGTGTGAGCGTTTCGAGATGAGTCGTATACATGTAAATGTTGGTCGTCAGTGACCGTGTGGCCTAATGGATAAGGCGTCGGACTTCGGATCTGAAGATTACAGGTTCGAATGCTGTCACGCTTGTGTTTTTCCAGTTCTGAAAAAGAAACATAACGTTTTAATGCAGCAATTGAGCACTACGAAACCGTCTGAATGTTGCTGTTGACCATTTTTTGCTTGGAGATGCTCTTGAGCTTGAAACACACACAACAAGACCGGTGTTAACTAGCGAAATGGTCGGCAGAGTGCCGACACAGCGAGTTTTGACTATCACTTGCACATCTAAAACAACGTCGGAAAGTAACTCGTTCGGCTTTTGAGTCACATAAAGTATGTGCGTTAATTTTGACGCCACTAGCTCTGCATGTTGTCATGCAATTTCTTTACCTCTCAGAAATGATTATGACATAAAAGTGAAGTACGTGACGAGTGTGACGTTAGGAAAACATTAGGCATCATGGAGAGATTCTGGATGGGACCACCCAACCCAAACGAGTACTGTGTGACGTGCTACCCGGCCGGTATTCACCGAGGTAGCCGGCTAGCTCAGTCGGTAGAGCGTCAGACTCTTAATCGCAGTGTCGTGGGTTCGATCCAGACGCTGGGCGGAACGGAATTTTGTTCCGCTGCAAGTGTAAATTACCGTTTTTCTGATTAACGAGATTTAATGGAAATAGCAACTTTAAACTTTGCCTACGTCTCTGTCAGTCGCAAGGAAGCTGTATTTGAAGGTGAAGGTGATTTTGTAGACATGTGTGAAAGACATGTTCTGAAATGCAAGTGTTGTTGTTTGGAGAGCACATCGGTTACGTGTCAGATGTGTAGCCAAGCAGTAATGAGTCGTCATAGCTGCAAATATTAGCCGGTAATATGAAGTGTTGTCAGCTGAAGTCGGATGATGCAGACGACCGTAAGGACGAAGTACCCAAGAGTACGCTAGGCCGCGCCTCTTTAGCTCAGCGGTAGAGCAGTGTTCTAATAAACCAGGAGTCGTAAGTTCCATCCTAACAGGAGAAAGATTAATTTTGGAAATCAGTTGCGCGTCGTGGCCGTATAGCAAACAGTACCTGTGATGACGAACAATTAGCGACAGGCGTTTTTTTAAGAATTACTTTCAGATGCGATTAAGGCGAATGGCGCAGATAAAGCATTTGCCAAAGCGGTACAGCATAAGGTGGGACGAGGCAGTCTGAATTACATTTTATAGATGTATTTCTCACATATCTCAGAGCCTCTCGCGATATTCGTCGTCGTCGTCGTCGTCGTCGTCGTCGCCGCCGCCGCCGCTTCTGCAGAAGTAGCAAATGGCCATCGTAGCAAATGCAGCGAGGGACGCCCTGCCTTCGATTCCGAATGCACAAAGTGTGTGGTCTTGTTTCTCAGTCTATATTTGGTCGGTCACGTCAGAGGTTGAATGTAACGAATGGGTGGGAAAGAGCAATGGGCAGCGGCTGTGTAGAACGAAAACACAAATCCTCAGGGGTGTGAGCGTTTCGAGATGAGTCGTATACATGTAAATGTTGGTCGTCAGTGACCGTGTGGCGTAATGGATAAGGCGTCGGACTTCGGATCTGAAGATTACAGGTTCGAATGCTGTCACGCCTGTGTTTTTCCAGTTCTGAAAAAGAAACATAACGTTTTAATGTAGCAATTGAGCAGTACGAAACCGTCTGAATGTTGCTGTTGACCATTTTTTGCTTGGAGATGCTCTTGAGCTTGAAACACACACAACAAGACCGGTGTTAACTAGCGAAATGGTCGGCAGAGTGCCGACACAGCGAGTTTTGACTATCACTTGCACATCTAAAACAACGTCGGAAAGTAACTCGTTCGGCTTTTGAGTCACATAAAGTATGTGCGTTAATTTTGACGCCACTAGCTCTGCATGTTGTCATGCAATTTCTTTACCTCTCAGAAATGATTATGACATAAAAGTGAAGTACGTGACGAGTGTGACGTTAGGAAAACATTAGGCATCATGGAGAGATTCTGTATGGGACCACCCAACCCAAACGAGTACTGTGTGACGTGCTACCCGGCAGGTATTCACCGAGGTAGCCGGCTAGCTCAGTCGGTAGAGCGTCAGACTCTTAATTCCAGTGTCGTGGGTTCGAGCCAGACGTTGGGCGGAACGGAATTTTGTTCCGCTGCAAGTGTAAATTACCGTTTTTCTGATTAACGAGATTTAATGGAAATAGCAACTTTAAACTTTGCCTACGTCTCTGTCAGTCGCAAGGAAGCTGTATTTGAAGGTGAAGGTGATTTTGTAGACATGTGTGAAAGACATGTTCTGAAATGCAAGTGTTGTTGTTTGGAGAGCACATCGGTTACGTGTCAGATGTGTAGCCAAACAGTAATGGGTCGTCATAGCTGCAAATATTAGCTGGTAATATGAACTGTTGTCAGCTGAAGTCGGATGATGCAGACGACCGTAAGGACGAAGTACTCAAGAGTACCGCTAGGCCGTGCCTCTTTAGCTCAGCGGTAGAGCAGTGTTCTAATACACCAGGAGTCGTAAGTTCCATCCTCACAGGAGAAAGATGAATTTTGGAAATCAGTTGCTCGTCGTGGCCGTATAGCAAACAGTATCTGTGATGACGAACAATTAGCGACAGGCGTTTTTTTAAGAATTACTTTCAGATGCGATTAAGGCGAATGGCGCAGATAAAGCATTTGCCAAAGCGGTACAGCATAAGTTGGGACGAGGCAGTCTGAATTACATTTTATAGATGTATTTCTCACATATCTCAGAGCCTCTCGCGATATTCGTCGTCGTCGTCGTCGTCGTCGTCGTCGTCGCCGCCGCCGCTTCTGCAGAAGTAGCAAATGGCCATCGTAGCAAATGCGGCGAGGGACGCCCTGCCTTCGATTCCGAATGCACAAAGTGTGTGGTCTTGTTTCTCAGTCTATATTTGGTCGGTCACGTCAGAGGTTGAATGTAACGAATGGGTGGGAAAGAGCAAGGGGCAGCGGCTGTGTAGAACGAAAACACAAATCCTCAGGGGTGTGAGCGTTTCGAGATGAGTCGTATACATGTAAATGTTGGTCGTCAGTGACCGTGTGGCCTAATGGATAAGGCGTCGGACTTCGGATCTGAAGATTACAGGTTCGAATGCTGTCACGCTTGTGTTTTTCCAGTTCTGAAAAAGAAACATAACGTTTTAATGCAGCAATTGAGCAGTACGAAACCGTCTGAATGTTGCTGTTGACCATTTTTTGCTTGGAGATGCTCTTGAGCTTGAAACACACACAACAAGACCGGTGTTAACTAGCGAAATGGTCGGCAGAGTGCCGACACAGCGAGTTTTGACTATCACTTGCACATCTAAAACAACGTCGGAAAGTAACTCGTTCGGCTTTTGAGTCACATAAAGTATGTGCGTTAATTTTGACGCCACTAGCTCTGCATGTTGTCATGCAATTTCTTTACCTCTCAGAAATGATTATGACATAAAAGTGAAGTACGTGACGAGTGTGACGTTAGGAAAACATTAGGCATCATGGAGAGATTCTGGATGGGACCACCCAACCCAAACGAGTACTGTGTGACGTGCTACCCGGCCGGTATTCACCGAGGTAGCCGGCTAGCTCAGTCGGTAGAGCGTCAGACTCTTAATCGCAGTGTCGTGGGTTCGATCCAGACGCTGGGCGGAACGGAATTTTGTTCCGCTGCAAGTGTAAATTACCGTTTTTCTGATTAACGAGATTTAATGGAAATAGCAACTTTAAACTTTGCCTACGTCTCTGTCAGTCGCGAGGAAGCTGTATTTGAAGGTGAAGGTGATTTTGTAGACATGTGTGAAAGACATGTTCTGAAATGCAAGTGTTGTTGTTTGGAGAGCACATCGGTTACGTGTCAGATGTGTAGCCAAGCAGTAATGAGTCGTCATAGCTGCAAATATTAGCCGGTAATATGAAGTGTTGTCAGCTGAAGTCGGATGATGCAGACGACCGTAAGGACGAAGTACCCAAGAGTACGCTAGGCCGCGCCTCTTTAGCTCAGCGGTAGAGCAGTGTTCTAATAAACCAGGAGTCGTAAGTTCCATCCTAACAGGAGAAAGATTAATTTTGGAAATCAGTTGCGCGTCGTGGCCGTATAGCAAACAGTACCTGTGATGACGAACAATTAGCGACAGGCGTTTTTTTAAGAATTACTTTCAGATGCGATTAAGGCGAATGGCGCAGATAAAGCATTTGCCAAAGCGGTACAGCATAAGGTGGGACGAGGCAGTCTGAATTACATTTTATAGATGTATTTCTCACATATCTCAGAGCCTCTCGCGATATTCGTCGTCGTCGTCGTCGTCGACGTCGTCGTCGCCGCCGCCGCCGCTTCTGCAGAAGTAGCAAATGGCCATCGTAGCAAATGCAGCGAGGGACGCCCTGCCTTCGATTCCGAATGCACAAAGTGTGTGGTCTTGTTTCTCAGTCTATATTTGGTCGGTCACGTCAGAGGTTGAATGTAACGAATGGGTGGGAAAGAGCAATGGGCAGCGGCTGTGTAGAACGAAAACACAAATCCTCAGGGGTGTGAGCGTTTCGAGATGAGTCGTATACATGTAAATGTTGGTCGTCAGTGACCGTGTGGCGTAATGGATAAGGCGTCGGACTTCGGATCTGAAGATTACAGGTTCGAATGCTGTCACGCTTGTGTTTTTCCAGTTCTGAAAAAGAAACATAACGTTTTAATGTAGCAATTGAGCAGTACGAAACCGTCTGAATGTTGCTGTTGACCATTTTTTGCTTGGAGATGCTCTTGAGCTTGAAACACACACAACAAGACCGGTGTTAACTAGCGAAATGGTCGGCAGAGTGCCGACACAGCGAGTTTTGACTATCACTTGCACATCTAAAACAACGTCGGAAAGTAACTCGTTCGGCTTTTGAGTCACATAAAGTATGTGCGTTAATTTTGACGCCACTAGCTCTGCATGTTGTCATGCAATTTCTTTACCTCTCAGAAATGATTATGACATAAAAGTGAAGTACGTGACGAGTGTGACGTTAGGAAAACATTAGGCATCATGGAGAGATTCTGTATGGGACCACCCAACCCAAACGAGTACTGTGTGACGTGCTACCCGGCAGGTATTCACCGAGGTAGCCGGCTAGCTCAGTCGGTAGAGCGTCAGACTCTTAATTCCAGTGTCGTGGGATCGAGCCAGACGTTGGGCGGAACGGAATTTTGTTCCGCTGCAAGTGTAAATTACCGTTTTTCTGATTAACGAGATTTAATGGAAATAGCAACTTTAAACTTTGCCTACGTCTCTGTCAGTCGCAAGGAAGCTGTATTTGAAGGTGAAGGTGATTTTGTAGACATGTGTGAAAGACATGTTCTGAAATGCAAGTGTTGTTGTTTGGAGAGCACATCGGTTACGTGTCAGATGTGTAGCCAAACAGTAATGGGTCGTCATAGCTGCAAATATTAGCTGGTAATATGAACTGTTGTCAGCTGAAGTCGGATGATGCAGACGACCGTAAGGACGAAGTACTCAAGAGTACCGCTAGGCCGTGCCTCTTTAGCTCAGCGGTAGAGCAGTGTTCTAATACACCAGGAGTCGTAAGTTCCATCCTAACAGGAGAAAGATGAATTTTGGAAATCAGTTGCGCGTCGTGGCCGTATAGCAAACAGTATCTGTGATGACGAACAATTAGCGACAGGCGTTTTTTTAAGAATTACTTTCAGATGCGATTAAGGCGAATGGCGCAGATAAAGCATTTGCCAAAGCGGTACAGCATAAGGTGGGACGAGGCAGTCTGATTTACATTTTATAGATGTATTTCTCACATATCTCAGAGCCTCTCGCGATATTCGTCGTCGTCGTCGTCGTCGTCGTCGCCGCCGCCGCCGCTTCTGCAGAAGTAGCAAATGGCCATCGTAGCAAATGCGGCGAGGGACGCCCTGCCTTCGATTCCGAATGCACAAAGTGTGTGGTCTTGTTTCTCAGTCTATATTTGGTCGGTCACGTCAGAGGTTGAATGTAACGAATGGGTGGGAAAGAGCAATGGGCAGCGGCTGTGTAGAACGAAAACACAAATCCTCAGGGGTGTGAGCGTTTCGAGATGAGTCGTATACATGTAAATGTTGGTCGTCAGTGACCGTGTGGCCTAATGGATAAGGCGTCGGACTTCGGATCTGAAGATTACAGGTTCGAATGCTGTCACGCTTGTGTTTTTCCAGTTCTGAAAAAGAAACATAACGTTTTAATGCAGCAATTGAGCAGTACGAAACCGTCTGAATGTTGCTGTTGACCATTTTTTGCTTGGAGATGCTCTTGAGCTTGAAACACACACAACAAGACCGGTGTTAACTAGCGAAATGGTCGGCAGAGTGCCGACACAGCGAGTTTTGACTATCACTTGCACATCTAAAACAACGTCGGAAAGTAACTCGTTCGGCTTTTGAGTCACATAAAGTATGTGCGTTAATTTTGACGCCACTAGCTCTGCATGTTGTCATGCAATTTCTTTACCTCTCAGAAATGATTATGACATAAAAGTGAAGTACGTGACGAGTGTGACGTTAGGAAAACATTAGGCATCATGGAGAGATTCTGTATGGGACCACCCAACCCAAACGAGTACTGTGTGACGTGCTACCCGGCCGGTATTCACCGAGGTAGCCGGCTAGCTCAGTCGGTAGAGCGTCAGACTCTCAATCGCAGTGTTGTGGGTTCGATCCAGACGCTGGGCGGAACGGAATTTTGTTCCGCTGCAAGTGTAAATTACCGTTTTTCTGATTAACGAGATTTAATGGAAATAGCAACTTTAAACTTTGCCTACGTCTCTGTCAGTCGCAAGGAAGCTGTATTTGAAGGTGAAGGTGATTTTGTAGACATGTGTGAAAGACATGTTCTGAAATGCAAGTGTTGTTGTTTGGAGAGCACATCGGTTACGTGTCAGATGTGTAGCCAAGCAGTAATGGGTCGTCATAGCTGCAAATATTAGCTGGTAATATGAACTGTTGTCAGCTGAAGTCGGATGATGCAGACGACCGTAAGGACGAAGTAACCAAGAGTACCGCTAGGCCGCGCCTCTTTAGCTCAGCGGTAGAGCAGTGTTCTAATAAACCAGGAGTCGTAAGTTCCATCCTAACAGGAGAAAGATTAATTTTGGAAATCAGTTGCGCGTCGTGGCCGTATAGCAAACAGTACCTGTGATGACGAACAATTAGCGACAGGCGTTTTTTTAAGAATTACTTTCAGATGCGATTAAGGCGAATGGCGCAGATAAAGCATTTGCCAAAGCGGTACAGCATAAGGTGGGACGAGGCAGTCTGAATTACATTTTATAGATGTATTTCTCACATATCTCAGAGCCTCTCGCGATATTCGTCGTCGTCGTCGTCGCCGTCGTCGCCGCCGCCGCCGCTTCTGCAGAAGTAGCAAATGGCAATCGTAGCAAATGCGGCGAGGGACGCCCTGCCGTCGATTCCGAATGCATAAAGTGTGTGGTCTTGTTTCTCAGTCTATATTTGGTCGGTCTCGTCAGAGGTTGAATGTAACGAATGGGTGGGAAAGAGCAAGGGGCAGCGGCTGTGTAGAACGAAAACACAACACCTCAGGGGTGTGAGCTTTTCGAGATGAGTCGTATACATGTAAATTTTGGTCGTCAGTGATCGTGTGGCCTAATGGATAAGGCGTCGGACTTCGGATCTGAAGATTACAGGTTCGAATGCTGTCACGCTTGTGTTTTTCCAGTTCTGAAAAAGAAACATAACGTTTTAATGTAGCAATTGAGCAGTACGAAACCGTCTGAATGTTGCTGTTGACCATTTTTTGCTTGGAGATGCTCTTGAGCTTGAAACACACACAACAAGACCGGTGTTAACTAGCGAAATGGTCGGCAGAGTGCCGACACAGCGAGTTTTGACTATCACTTGCACATCTAAAACAACGTCGGAAAGTAACTCGTTCGGCTTTTGAGTCACATAAAGTATGTGTGTTAATTTTGACGCCACTAGCTCTGCATGTTGTCATGCAATTTCTGTACCTCTCAGAAATGATTATGACATAAAAGTGAAGTACGTGACGAGTGTGACGTTAGGAAAACATTAGGCATCATGGAGAGTTTCTGTATGGGACCACCCAACGCAAACGAGTACTGTGTTACGTGCTACCCGGCAGGTATTCACCGAGGTAGCCGGCTAGCTCAGTCGGTACAGCGTCAGACTCTGAATCCCAGGGTCGTGGGTTCGAGCCAGACGCTGGGCTTAACGGAATTTTGTTCCGCTGCAGGTGTAAATTACCGTTTTTCTGATTAACGAGATTTAATGGAAATAGCAACTTTAAACTTTGCCTACGTCTCTGTCAGTCGCAAGGAAACTGTATTTGAAGGTGAAGGTGATTTTGTAGACATGTGTGAAAGACATGTTCTGAAATGCAAGTGTTGTTGTTTGGAGAGCACATCGGTTACGTGTCAGATGTGTAGCCAAGCAGTAATGGGTCGTCATAGCTGCAAATATTAGCTGGTAATATGAAGTGTTGTCAGCTGAAGTCGGATGATGCAGACGACCGTAAGGACGAAGTACCCAAGAGTACCGCTAGGCCGCGCCTCTTTAGCTCAGCGATAGAGCAGTGTTCTAATAAACCAGGAGTCGTAAGTTCCATCCTAACAGGAGAAAGATTAATTTTGGAAATCAGTTGCGCGTCGTGGCCGTATAGCAAACAGTACCTGTGATGACGAACAATTAGCGACAGGCGTTTTTTTAAGAATTACTTTCAGATGCGATTAAGGCGAATGGCGCAGATAAAGCATTTGCCAAAGCGGTACAGCATAAGGTGGGACGAGGCAGTCTGAATTACATTTTATAGATGTATTTCTCACATATCTCAGAGCCTCTCGCGATATTCGTCGTCGTCGTCGTCGCCGTCGTCGCCGCCGCCGCCGCTTCTGCAGAAGTAGCAAATGGCAATCGTAGCAAATGCGGCGAGGGACGCCCTGCCGTCGATTCCGAATGCATAAAGTGTGTGGTCTTCTTTCTCAGTCTATATTTGGTCGGTCTCGTCAGAGGTTGAATGTAACGAATGGGTGGGAAAGAGCAAGGGGCAGCGGCTGTGTAGAACGAAAACACAACACCTCAGGGGTGTGAGCGTTTCGAGATGAGTCGTATACAGGTAAATTTTGGTCGTCAGTGATCGTGTGGCCTAATGGATAAGGCGTCGGACTTCGGATCTGAAGATTACAGGTTCGAATGCTGTCACGCTTGTGTTTTTCCAGTTCTGAAAAAGAAACATAACGTTTTAATGTAGCAATTGAGCAGTACGAAACCGTCTGAATGTTGCTGTTGACCATTTTTTGCTTGGAGATGCTCTTGAGCTTGAAACACACACAACAAGACCGGTGTTAACTAGCGAAATGGTCGGCAGAGTGCCGACACAGCGAGTTTTGACTATCACTTGCACATCTAAAACAACGTCGGAAAGTAACTCGTTCGGCTTTTGAGTCACATAAAGTATGTGTGTTAATTTTGACGCCACTAGCTCTGCATGTTGTCATGCAATTTCTGTACCTCTCAGAAATGATTATGACATAAAAGTGAAGTACGTGACGAGTGTGACGTTAGGAAAACATTAGGCATCATGGAGAGTTTCTGTATGGGACCACCCAACGCAAACGAGTACTGTGTGACGTGCTACCCGGCAGGTATTCACCGAGGTAGCCGGCTAGCTCAGTCGGTACAGCGTCAGACTCTTAATCCCATTGTAGGGGGTTCGAGCCAGACGCTGGGCTTAACGGAATTTTGTTCCGCTGCAGGTGGAAATTACCGTTTTTCTGATTAACGAGATTTAATGGAAATAGCAACTTTAAACTTTGCCTACGTCTCTGTCAGTCGCAAGGAAACTGTATTTGAAGGTGAAGGTGATTTTGTAGACATGTGAGAAAGACATGTTCTGAAATGCAAGTGTTGTTGTTTGGACAGCACATCGGTTACGTGTCAGATGTGTAGCCAAGCAGTAATTTGTCGTCATAGCTGCAAATATTAGCCGGTAATATGAAGTGTTGTCAGCTAAAGTCTGATGATGCAGACGACCGTAAGGACGAAGTACCCAAGTGTACAGCTAGGCCGTGCCTCTTTAGCTCAGTGGTAGAGCACTGGTCTAATAAACCAGGAGTCGTAAGTTCCATTCTCACAGGAGAAAGATTAATTTTGGAAATTAGTTGCGCGTCGTGGCCGTATAGCAAACAGTACCTGTGATGACGAACAATTAGCGACAGGCGTTTTTTTAAGAATTACTTTCAGATGCGATTAAGGCGAATGGCGCAGATAAAGCATTTGCCAAAGCGGTACAGCATAAGGTGGGACGAGGCAGTCTGAATTACATTTTATAGATGTATTTCTCACATATCTCAGAGCCTCTCGCGATATTCGTCGTCGTCGTCGTCGCCGTCGTCGCCGCCGCCGCCGCTTCTGCAGAAGTAGCAAATGGCAATCGTAGCAAATGCGGCGAGGGACGCCCTGCCTTCGATTCCGAATGCACAAAGTGTGTGGTCTTGTTTCTCAGTCTATATTTGGTCGGTCTCGTCAGAGGTTGAATGTAACGAATGGGTGAGAAAGAGCAAGGGGCAGCGGCTGTGTAGAACGAAAACACAAATCCTCAGGGGTGTGAGCGTTTCGAGATGAGTCGTATACATGTAAATGTTGGTCGTCAGTGACCGTGTGGCCTAATGAATAAGGCGTCGGACTTCGGATCTGAAGATTACAGGTTCGAATGCTGTCACGCTTGTGTTTTTCCAGTTCTGAAAAAGAAACATAACGTTGTAATGTAGCAATTGAGCAGTACGAAACCGTCTGAATGTTGCTGTTGACCATTTTTTGCGTTGAGATGCTCTTGAGCTTGAAACACACACAACAAGACCGGTGTTAACTAGCGAAATGGTCGGCAGAGTGCCGACACAGCGAGTTTTGACTATCACTTGCACATCTAAAACAACGTCGGAAAGTAACTCGTTCGGCTTTTGAGTCACATAAAGTATGTGCGTTAATTTTGACGCCACTAGCTCTGCATGTTGTCATGCAATTTCTTTACCTCTCAGAAATGATTATGACATAAAAGTGAAGTACGTGACGAGTGTGACGTTAGGAAAACATTAGGCATCATGGAGAGATTCTGTATGGGACCACCCAACCCAAACGTGTACTGTGTGACGTGCTACCCGGCAGGTATTCACCGAGGTAGCCGGCTAGCTCAGTCGGTAGAGCGTCAGACTCTTAATCCCAGTGTCGTGGGTTCGAGCCAGACGCTGGGCGGAACGGAATTTTGTTCCGCTGCAAGTGTAAATTACCGTTTTTCTGATTAACGAGATTTAATGGAAATAGCAACTTTAAACTTTGCCTACGTCTCTGTCAGTCGCAAGGAAGCTGTATTTGAAGGTGAAGGTGATTTTGTAGACATGTGTGAAAGACATGTTCTGAAATGCAAGTGTTGTTGTTTGGAGAGCACATCGGTTACGTGTCAGATGTGTAGCCAAGCAGTAATGGGTCGTCATAGCTGCAAATATTAGCTGGTAATATGAAGTGTTGTCAGCTGAAGTCGGATGATGCAGACGACCGTAAGGACGAAGTACCCAAGAGTACCGCTAGGCCGCGCCTCCTTAGCTCAGCGGTAGAGCACTGGTCTAACAAACCAGGAGTCGTAAGTTCCATCCTAACAGGAGAAAGATTAATTTTGGAAATCAGTTGCGCGTCGTGGCCGTATAGCAAACAGTACCTGTGATGACGAACAATTAGCGACAGGCGTTTTTTTAAGAATTACTTTCAGATGCGATTAAGGCGAATGGCGCAGATAAAGCATTTGCCAAAGCGGTACAGCATAAGGTGGGACGAGGCAGTCTGAATTACATTTTATAGATGTATTTCTCACATATCTCAGAGCCTCTCGCGATATTCGTCGTCGTCGTCGTCGCCGTCGTCGCCGCCGCCGCCGCTTCTGCAGAAGTAGCAAATGGCAATCGTAGCAAATGCGGCGAGGGACGCCCTGCCTTCGATTCCGAATGCACAAAGTGTGTGGTCTTGTTTCTCAGTCTATATTTGGTCGGTCTCGTCAGAGGTTGAATGTAACGAATGGGTGAGAAAGAGCAAGGGGCAGCGGCTGTGTAGAACGAAAACACAAATCCTCAGGGGTGTGAGCGTTTCGAGATGCGTCGTATACATGTAAATGTTGGTCGTCAGTGACCGTGTGGCCTAATGGATAAGGCGTCGGACTTCGGATCTGAAGATTACAGGTTCGAATGCTGTCACGCTTGTGTTTTTCCAGTTCTGAAAAAGAAACATAACGTTGTAATGTAGCAATTGAGCAGTACGAAACCGTCTGAATGTTGCTCTTGACCATTTTTTGCGTGGAGATGCTCTTGAGCTTGAAACACACACAACAAGACCGGTGTTAACTAGCGAAATGGTCGGCAGAGTGCCGACACAGCGAGTTTTGACTATCACTTGCACATCTAAAACAACGTCGGAAAGTAACTCGTTCGGCTTTTGAGTCACATAAAGTATGTGCGTTAATTTTGACGCCACTAGCTCTGCATGTTGTCATGCAATTTCTTTACCTCTCAGAAATGATTATGACATAAAAGTGAAGTACGTGACGAGTGTGACGTTAGGAAAACATTAGGCATCATGGAGAGATTCTGTATGGGACCACCCAACCCAAACGAGTACTGTGTGACGTGCTACCCGGCAGGTACTCACCGAGGTAGCCGGCTAGCTCAGTCGGTAGAGCGTCAGACTCTTAATCCTAGTGTCGTGGGTTCGAGCCATATGCTGGGCGGAACGGAATTTTGTTCCGCTGCAAGTGTAAATTACCGTTTTTCTGATTAACGAGATTTAATGGAAATAGCTACTTTAAACTTTGCCTACGTCTCTGTCAGTCGCAAGGAAGCTGTATTTGAAGGTGAAGGTGATTTTGTAGACATGTGTGAAAGACATCTTCTGAAATGCAAGTGTTGTTGTTTGGAGAGCACATCGGTTACGTGTCAGATGTGTAGCCAAGCAGTAATGGGTCGTCATAGCTGCAAATATTAGCTGGTAATATGAAGTGTTGTCAGCTGAAGTCGGATGATGCAGACGACCGTAAGGACGAAGTACCCAAGAGTACCGCTAGGCCGCGCCTCTTTAGCTCAGCGGTAGAGCAGTGTTCTAATAAACCAGGAGTCGTAAGTTCCATCCTAACAGGAGAAAGATTAATTTTGGAAATCAGTTGCGCGTCGTGGCCGTATAGCAAACAGTACCTGTGATGACGAACAATTAACGACAGGCGTTTTTTTAAGAATTACTTTCAGATGCGATTAAGGCGAATGGCGCAGATAAAGCATTTGCCAAAGCGGTACAGCATAAGGTGGGACGAGGCAGTCTGAATTACATTTTATAGATGTATTTCTCACATATCTCAGAGCCTCTCGCGATATTCGTCGTCGTCGTCGTCGCCGTCGTCGCCGCCGCCGCCGCTTCTGCAGAAGTAGCAAATGGCAATCGTAGCAAATGCGGCGAGGGACGCCCTGCCTTCGATTCCGAATGCACAAAGTGTGTGGTCTTGTTTCTCAGTCTATATTTGGTCGGTCACGTCAGAGGTTGAATGTAACGAATGGGTGGGAAAGAGCAAGGGGCAGCGGCTGTGTAGAACGAAAACACAAATCCTCAGGGGTGTGAGCGTTTCGAGATGAGTCGTATACATGTAAATGTTGGTCGTCAGTGACCGTGTGGCCTAATGGATAAGGCGTCGGACTTCGGATCTGAAGATTACAGGTTCGAATGCTGTCACGCTTGTGTTTTTCCAGTTCTGAAAAAGAAACATAACGTTTTAATGTAGCAATTGAGCAGTACGAAACCGTCTGAATGTTGCTGTTGACCATTTTTTGCTTGGAGATGCTCTTGAGCTTGAAACACACACAACAAGACCGGTGTTAACTAGCGAAATGGTCGGCAGAGTGCCGACACAGCGAGTTTTGACTATCACTTGCACATCTAAAACAACGTCGGAAAGTATCTCGTTCGGCTTTTGAGTCACATAAAGTATGTGCGTTAATTTTGACGCCACTAGCTCTGCATGTTGTCATGCAATTTCTTTACCTCTCAGAAATGATTATGACATAAAAGTGAAGTACGTGACGAGTGTGACGTTAGGAAAACATTAGGCATCATGGAGAGAAGCTGTATGGGACCACCCAACCCAAACAAGTACTGTGTGACGTGCTACCCGGCAGGTATTCACCGAGGTAGCCGGCTAGCTCAGTCGGTACAGCGTCAGACTCTTAATCCCAGGGTCGTGGGTTCGAGCCAGACGCTGGGCTTAACGGAATTTTGTTCCGCTGCAGGTGTAAATTACCGTTTTTCTGATTAACGAGATTTAATGGAAATAGCAACTTTAAACTTTGCCTACGTCTCTGTCAGTCGCAAGGAAACTGTATTTGAAGGTGAAGGTGATTTTGTAGACATGTGTGAAAGACATGTTCTGAAATGCAAGTGTTGTTGTTTGGAGAGCACATCGGTTACGTGTCAGATGTGTAGCCAAGCAGTAATGGGTCGTCATAGCTGCAAATATTAGCTGGTAATATGAAGTGTTGTCAGCTGAAGTCGGATGATGCAGACGACCGTAAGGACGAAGTACCCAAGAGTACCGCTAGGCCGCGCCTCTTTAGCTCAGCGGTAGAGCAGTGTTCTAATAAACCAGGGGTTCGTAAGTTCCATCCTAACAGGAGAAAGATTAATTTTGGAAATCAGTTGCGCGTCGTGGCAGTATAGCAAACAGTACCTGTGATGACGAACAATTAGCGACAGGCGTTTTTTTAAGAATTACTTTCAGATGCGATTAAGGCGAATGGCGCAGATAAAGCATTTGCCAAAGCGGTACAGCATAAGGTGGGACGAGGCAGTCTGAATTACATTTTATAGATGTATTTCTCACATATCTCAGAGCCTCTCGCGATATTCGTCGTCGTCGTCGTCGTCGCCGTCGTCGCCGCCGCCGCCGCTTCTGCAGAAGTAGCAAATGGCAATCGTAGCAAATGCGGCGAGGGACGCCCTGCCTTCGATTCCGAATGCACAAAGTGTGTGGTCTTGTTTCTCAGTCTATATTTGGTCGTTCTCGTCAGAGGTTGAATGTAACGAATGGGTGGGAAAGAGCAAGGGGCAGCGGCTGTGTAGAACGAAAACACAAATCCTCAGGGGTGTGAGCGTTTCGAGATCAGTCGTATACATGTAAATGTTGGTCGTCAGTGATCGTGTGGCCTAATGGATAAGGCGTCGGACTTCGGATCTGAAGATTACAGGTTCGAATGCTGTCACGCTTGTGTTTTTCCAGTTCTGAAAAAGAAACATAACGTTTTAATGTAGCAATTGAGCAGTACGAAACCGTCTGAATGTTGCTGTTGACCATTTTTTGCTTGGAGATGCTCTTGAGCTTGAAACACACACAACAAGACCGGTGTTAACTAGGGAAATGGTCGGCAGAGTGCCGACACAGCGAGTTTTGACTATCACTTGCACATCTAAAACAACGTCGGAAAGAAACTCGTTCGGCTTTTGAGTCACATAAAGTATGTGTGTTAATTTTGACGCCACTAGCTCTGCATGTTGTCATGCAATTTCTGTACCTCTCAGAAATGATTATGACATAAAAGTGAAGTACGTGACGAGTGTGACGTTAGGAAAACATTAGGCATCATGGAGAGTTTCTGTATGGGACCACCCAACGCAAACGAGTACTGTGTTACGTGCTACCCGGCAGGTATTCACCGAGGTAGCCGGCTAGCTCAGTCGGTACAGCGTCAGACTCTGAATCCCAGGGTCGTGGGTTCGAGCCAGACGCTGGGCTTAACGGAATTTTGTTCCGCTGCAGGTGTAAATTACCGTTTTTCTGATTAACGAGATTTAATGGAAATAGCAACTTTAAACTTTGCCTACGTCTCTGTCAGTCGCAAGGAAACTGTATTTGAAGGTGAAGGTGATTTTGTAGACATGTGTGAAAGACATGTTCTGAAATGCAAGTGTTGTTGTTTGGACAGCACATCGGTTACGTGTCAGATGTGTAGCCAAGCAGTAATTTGTCGCCATAGCTGCAAATATTAGCCGGTAATATGAAGTGTTGTCAGCTAAAGTCTGATGATGCAGACGACCGTAAGGACGAAGTACCCAAGAGTACCGCTAGGCCGCGCCTCTTTAGCTCAGTGGTAGAGCAGTGGTCTAATAAACCAGGGGTCGTAAGTTCCATTCTCACAGGAGAAAGATTAATTTTGGAAATTAGTTGCGCGTCGTGGCCGTATAGCAAACAGTACCTGTGATGACGAACAATTAGCGACAGGCGTTTTTTTAAGAATTACTCTCAGATGCGATTAAGGCAAATGGCGCAGATAAAGCATTTGCCAAAGCGGTACAGCATAAGGTGGGACGAGGCAGTCTGAATTACATTTTATAGATGTATTTCTCACATATCTCAGAGCCTCTCGCGATATTCGTCGTCGTCGTCGTCGTCGCCACCGCCGCCGCCGCCGCTTCTGCAGAAGTAGCAAATGGCAATCGTAGCAAATGCGGCGAGGGACGCCCTGCCTTCGATTCCGAATGCACAAAGTGTGTGGTCTTGTTTCTCAGTCTATATTTGGTCGGTCTCGTCAGAGGTTGAATGTAACGAATGGGTGGGAAAGAGCAAGGGGCAGCGGCTGTGTAGAACGAAAACACAAATCCTCAGGGGTGTGAGCGTTTCGAGATGAGTCGTATACATGTAAATGTTGGTCGTCAGTGACCGTGTGGCCTAATGGATAAGGCTTTGGACTTCGGATCTGAAGATTACAGGTTCGAATGCTGTCACGCTCGTGTTTTTCCAGTTCTGAAAAAGAAACATACCGTTTTAATGTAGCAATTGAGCACTACGAAACCGTCTGAATGTTGCTGTTGACCATTTTTTGCTTGGAGATGCTCTTGAGCTTCAAACACACACAACAAGACCGGTGGTAACTAGCGAAATGGTCGGCAGAGTGCCGACACAGCGAGTTTTGACTGGCACTTGCACATCTAAAACAATGTCGGAAAGTAACTCGTTCGGCTTTTGAGTCACATAAAGTATGTGTGTTAATTTTGACGCCACTAGCTCTGCATGTTGTCATGCAATTTCTTTACCTCTCAGAAATGATTATGACATAAAAGTGAAGTACGTGACGAGTGTGACGTTAGGAAAACGTTAGGCATCATGGAGAGATTCTGTATGGGACCACCCACCCCAAACGAGTACTGTGTGACGTGCTACCCGGCAGGTATTCACCGATGTAGCCGGCTAGCTCAGTCGGTAGAGCGTCAGACTGTTAATCCCAGGGTCGTGGGTTCGAGCCAGACGCTGGGCGGAACGGAATTTTGTTCCGCTGCAGGTGTAAATTACCGTTTTTCTGATTAACGAGATTTAATGGAAATAGCAACTTTAAACTTTGCCTACGTCTCTGTCAGTCGTAAGGAAACTGTATTTGAAGGTGAAGGTGATTTTGTAGACATGTGTGAAAGACATGTTCTGAAATGCAAGTGTTGTTGTTTGGAGAGAACATTGGTTACGTGTCAGATGTGTAGCTAAGCAGTAATGGGTCGTCATAGCTGCAAATATTAGCCGGTAATATGAAGTGTTGTCAGCTGAAGTCGGATGATGCAGACGACCGTAAGGACGAAGTACCCAACAGTACCGCTAGGCCGCGCCTCTTTAGCTCAGCGGTAGAGCACTGTTCTAATAAACCAGGAATTGTAAGTTCCATCCTAACAGGAGAAAGATGAATTTTGGGAATCAGTTGTGCGTCGTGGCCGTATAGCAAACAGTATCTGTGATGACGAACAATTAGCGACAGGCGTTTTTTTAAGAATTACTCTCAGATGTGATTAAGGCGAATGGCGCAGATAAAGCATTTACCAAAGCGGTACAGCATACGATGGGACGAGGCAGTCTGAATTACTTTTTATAGATGTATTTCTCACATATCTCAGAGCCTCTCGCGGTCGTCGTCGTCGTCGTCGTCGTCGTCGTCGGCGCCGCCGCTTCTGCAGAAGTAGCAAATGGCCAGCGTAGCAAATCCGGCGAGGGACGCCCTGCCTTCGATTCCGAATGCACAAAGTGTGTGGTCTTGTTTCTCTGTCTATATTTGGTCGGTCTCGTAAGAGGTTGAATGTACCGAGTGGGTGGGAAAGAGCAAGCGGCAGCGGCTGTGTAGAACGAAAACACAAATCCTCAGGGGTGTGAGCGTTTCAAGATGAGTCGTATACATGTTATAGCTAGTCGTCAGTGACCGTGTGGCCTAATGGATAAGGCGTCGGACTTAGGATCTGAAGATTACAGGTTCGAATGCTGTCACGGTCGTGTTTTTCCAGTTCTGAAAAAGAAACATACCGTTTTAATGTAGCAATTGAGCACTACGAAACCGTCTGAATGTTGCTGTTGACCATATTTTGCTTGGAGATGCTCTTGAGCTTGAAACACACACAACAAGACCGGTGTTAACTAGCGAAATGGTCGGCAGAGTGCCGACACCGCGAGTTTTGACTGGCACTTACACATCTAAAACAACGTCGGAAAGTAACTCGTTCGGCTTTTGAGTCACATAAAGTATGTGTGTTAATTTTGACGCCACTAGCTCTGCATGTTGTCATGCCATTTCTTTACCTCTCAGAAATGATTATGACATAAAAGTGACGTACGTGACGAGTGTGACGTTAGGAAAACATTAGGCAGCATGGAGAGATTCTGTATGGGACCACCCAACCCAAACGAGTACTGTGTGACGTGCTACCCGGCAGGTATTCGCCGAGGTAGCCGGCTAGCGCAGTCGGTAGAGCGTCAGACTCTTAATCCCAGGGTCGTGGGTTCGAGCCACACGCTGGGAAGAACGGAATTTTGTTCCGCTGCAGATTTAAATTACCGTTTTTCTGATTACCGAGATGTAATGGAAAAAGCAACTTTAAACTTTGCCTATGTCTCTGTCAGTCACATGAAAACTGTATTTGAAGGTGAAGGTGATTTTGTAGACATGTGTGAAAGACATGTTCTGAAATGCAAGTGTTGTTGTTTGGAGAGAACATTGGTTACGTGTCAGATGTGTAGCTAAGCAGTAATGGGTCGTCATAGCTGCAAATATTAGCCGGTAATATGAAGTGTTGTCAGCTGAAGTCGGATGATGCAGACGACCGTAAGGACGAAGTACCCAAGAGTACCGCTAGGCCGCGCCACTTTAGCTCAGCGGTAGTGCAGTGTTCTAATAAACCAGAAATCGTAAGTTCCATCCTAACAGGAGAAAGATGAATTTTGGAAATCAGTTGCGCGTCGTGGCCGTATAGCAAACAGTATCTGTGATGACGAACAATTAGCGACAGGCGTTTTTTTAAGAATTACTCGCCGCCGCCGCCGCTTCTGCAGAAGTAGCAAATGGCCAGCGTAGCAAATCCGGCGAGGGACGCCCTGCCTTCGATTCCGAATGCACAAAGTGTGTGGTCTTGTTTCTCTGTCTATATTTGGTCGGTCTCGTAAGAGGTTGAATGTACCGAGTGGGTGGGAAAGAGCAAGCGGCAGCGGCTGTGTAGAACGAAAACACAAATCCTCAGGGGTGTGAGCGTTTCAAGATGAGTCGTATACATGTTATAGCTAGTCGTCAGTGACCGTGTGGCCTAATGGATAAGGCGTCGGACTTAGGATCTGAAGATTACAGGTTCGAATGCTGTCACGGTCGTGTTTTTCCAGTTCTGAAAAAGAAACATACCGTTTTAATGTAGCAATTGAGCACTACGAAACCGTCTGAATGTTGCTGTTGACCATATTTTGCTTGGAGATGCTCTTGAGCTTGAAACACACACAACAAGACCGGTGTTAACTAGCGAAATGGTCGGCAGAGTGCCGACACCGCGAGTTTTGACTGGCACTTACACATCTAAAACAACGTCGGAAAGTAACTCGTTCGGCTTTTGAGTCACATAAAGTATGTGTGTTAATTTTGACGCCACTAGCTCTGCATGTTGTCATGCCATTTCTTTACCTCTCAGAAATGATTATGACATAAAAGTGACGTACGTGACGAGTGTGACGTTAGGAAAACATTAGGCAGCATGGAGAGATTCTGTATGGGACCACCCAACCCAAACGAGTACTGTGTGACGTGCTACCCGGCAGGTATTCGCCGAGGTAGCCGGCTAGCGCAGTCGGTAGAGCGTCAGACTCTTAATCCCAGGGTCGTGGGTTCGAGCCACACGCTGGGAAGAACGGAATTTTGTTCCGCTGCAGATTTAAATTACCGTTTTTCTGATTACCGAGATGTAATGGAAAAAGCAACTTTAAACTTTGCCTATGTCTCTGTCAGTCACATGAAAACTGTATTTGAAGGTGAAGGTGATTTTGTAGACATGTGTGAAAGACATGTTCTGAAATGCAAGTGTTGTTGTTTGGAGAGAACATTGGTTACGTGTCAGATGTGTAGCTAAGCAGTAATGGGTCGTCATAGCTGCAAATATTAGCCGGTAATATGAAGTGTTGTCAGCTGAAGTCGGATGATGCAGACGACCGTAAGGACGAAGTACCCAAGAGTACCGCTAGGCCGCGCCACTTTAGCTCAGCGGTAGTGCAGTGTTCTAATAAACCAGAAATCGTAAGTTCCATCCTAACAGGAGAAAGATGAATTTTGGAAATCAGTTGCGCGTCGTGGCCGTATAGCAAACAGTATCTGTGATGACGAACAATTAGCGACAGGCGTTTTTTTAAGAATTACTCGCCGCCGCCGCCGCTTCTGCAGAAGTAGCAAATGGCCAGCGTAGCAAATCCGGCGAGGGACGCCCTGCCTTAGATTCCGAATGCACAAAGTGTGTGGTCTTGTTTCTCAGTCTATATTTGGTCGGTCTCGTAAGAGGTTGAATGTACCGAGTGGGTGGGAAAGAGCAAGCGGCAGCGGCTGTGTAGAACGAAAACACAAATCCTCAGGGGTGTGAGCGTTTCAAGATGAGTCGTATACATGTTATAGCTAGTCGTCAGTGACCGTGTGGCCTAATGGATAAGGCGTCGGACTTAGGATCTGAAGATTACAGGTTCGAATGCTGTCACGGTCGTGTTTTTCCAGGTCTGAAAAAGAAACATACCGTTTTAATGTAGCAATTGAGCACTACGAAACCGTCTGAATGTTGCTGTTGACCATTTTTTGCTTGGAGATGCTCTTGAGCTTGAAACACACACAACAAGACCGGTGTTAACTAGCGAAATGATCGGCAGAGTGCCGACACCGCGAGTTTTGACTGGCACTTACACATCTAAAACAACGTCGGAAAGTAACTCGTTCGGCTTTTGAGTCACATAAAGTATGTGTGTTAATTTTGACGCCACTAGCTCTGCATGTTGTCATGCCATTTCTTTACCTCTCAGAAATGATTATGACATAAAAGTGACGTACGTGACGAGTGTGACGTTAGGAAAACATTAGGCAGCATGGAGAGATTCTGTATGGGACCACCCAACCCAAACGAGTACTGTGTGACGTGCTACCCGGCAGGTATTCGCCGAGGTAGCCGGCTAGCGCAGTCGGTAGAGCGTCAGACTCTTAATCCCAGGGTCGTGGGTTCGAGCCACACGCTGGGAGGAACGGAATTTTGTTCCGCTGCAGATGTAAATTACCGTTTTTCTGATTACCGAGATGTAATGGAAAAAGCAACTTTAAACTTTGCCTATGTCTCTGTCAGTCACAAGAAAACTGTATTTGAAGGTGAAGGTGATTTTGTAGACATGTGTGAAAGACATGTTCTGAAATGCAAGTGTTGTTGTTTGGAGAGAACATTGGTTACGTGTCAGATGTGTAGCTAAGCAGTAATGGGTCGTCATAGCTGCAAATATTAGCCGGTAATATGAAGTGTTGTCAGCTGAAGTCGGATGATGCAGACGACCGTAAGGACGAAGTACCCAAGAGTACCGCTAGGCCGCGCCTCTTTAGCTCAGCGGTAGAGCAGTGTTCTACTAAACCAGGAGTCGTAAGTTCCATCCTAACAGGAGAAAGATGAATTTTGGAAATCAGTTGTGCGTCGTGGCCGTATAGCAAACAGTATCTGTGATGACGAACAATTACCGACAGGCGTTTTTTTAAGAATTACTCTCAGATGTGATTAAGGCGAATGGCGCAGATAAAGCATATACCAAAGCGGTACAGCATACGGTGGGACGAGGCAGTCTGAATTACATTTTATAGATGTATTTCTCACATATCTCAGAGCCTCTCGCGGTCGTCGTCGTCGTCGTCGTCGTCGTCGTCGGCGCTTCTGCAGAAGTAGCAAATGGCCAGCGTAGCAAATCCGGCGAGGGACGCCCTGCCTTCGATTCCGAATGCACAAAGTGTGTGGTCTTGTTTCTCAGTCTATATTTGGTCGGTCTCGTAAGAGGTTGAATGTACCGAGTGGGTGGGAAAGAGCAAGCGGCAGCGGCTGTGTAGAACGAAAACACAAATCCTCAGGGGTGTGAGCGTTTCGAGATGAGTCGTATACATGTTATAGTTGGTCGTCAGTGACCGTGTGGCCTAATGGATAAGGCGTCGGACTTCGGATCTGAAGATTACAGGTTCGAATGCTGTCACGGTCGTGTTTTTCCAGTTCTGAAAAAGAAACATACCGTTTTAATGTAGCAATTGAGCACTACGAAACCGTCTGAATGTTGCTGTTGACCATTTTTTGCTTGGAGATGCTCTTGAGCTTGAAACACACGCAACAAGACCGGTGTTAACTAGCGAAATGGTCGGCAGAGTGCCGACACCGCGAGTTTTGACTGGCACTTACACATCTGAAACAACGTCGGAAAGTAACTCGTTCGGCTTTTGAGTCACATAAAGTATGTGTGTTAATTTTGACGCAACTAGCTCTGCATGTTGTCATGCAATTTCCTTACCTCTCGGAAATGATTATGACATAAAAGTGAAGTACGTGTCGAGTGTGACGTTAGGAAAACATTAGGCAGCATGGAGAGATTCTGTATGGGACCACCCAACCCAAACGAGTACTATGTGACATGCAACCTGGCAGGTATTCGCCGAGGTAGCCGGCTAGCGCAGTCGGTAGAGCGTCAGACTCTTAATCCCAGGGTCGTGGGTTCGAGCCACACGCTGGGAGGAACGGAATTTTGTTCCGCTGCAGATGTAAATTACCGTTTTTCTGATTACCGAGATGTAATCTAAAAAGCAACTTTAAACTTTGCCTATGTCTCTGTCAGTCACAAGAAAACTGTATTTGAAGGTGAAAGTGATTTTGTAGACATGTGTGAAAGACATGTTCTGAAATGCAAGTGTTGTTGTTTGGAGAGAACATTGGTTACGTGTCAGATGTGTAGCTAAGCAGTAATGGGTCGTCATAGCTGCAAATATTAGCCGGTAATATGAAGTGTTGTCAGCTGAAGTCGGATGATGCAGACGGCCGTAAGGACGAAGTACCCAAGAGTACCGCTAGGCCGCGCCTCTTTAGCTCAGCGGTAGAGCAGTGTTCTAATAAACCAGGAGTCGTAAGTTCCGTCCTAACAGGAGAAAGATGAATTTTGGAAATCAGTTGTGCGTCGTGGCCGTATAGCAAACAGTATCTGTGATGACGAACAATTAGCGACAGGCGTTTTTTTAAGAATTACTCTCAGATGTGATTAAGGCGAATGGCGCAGATAAAGCATTTACCAAAGCGGTACAGCATACGGTGGGACGAGGCAGTCTGAATTACATTTTATAGATGTATTTCTCACATATCTCAGAGCCTCTCGCGGTCGTCGTCGTCGTCGTCGTCGTCGTCGTCGGCGCTTCTGCAGAAGTAGCAAATGGCCAGCGTAGCAAATCCGGCGAGGGACGCCCTGCCTTCGATTCCGAATGCACAAAGTGTGTGGTCTTGTTTCTCAGTCTATATTTGGTCGGTCTCGTAAGAGGTTGAATGTACCGAGTGGGTGGGAAAGAGCAAGCGGCAGCGGCTGTGTAGAACGAAAACACAAATCCTCAGGGGTGTGAGCGTTTCGAGATGAGTCGTATACATGTTATAGTTGGTCGTCAGTGACCGTGTGGCCTAATGGATAAGGCGTCGGACTTCGGATCTGAAGATTACAGGTTCGAATGCTGTCACGGTCGTGTTTTTCCAGTTCTGAAAAAGAAACATACCGTTTTAATGTAGCAATTGAGCACTACGAAACCGTCTGAATGTTGCTGTTGACCATTTTTTGCTTGGAGATGCTCTTGAGCTTGAAACACACACAACAAGACCGGTGCTAACTAGTGAAATGGTCGGCAGAGTGCCGACACCGCGAGTTTTAACTGGCACTTACACATCTGAAACAACGTCGGAAAGTAACTCGTTCGGCTTTTGAGTCACATAAAGTATGTGTGTTAATTTTGACGCAACTAGCTCTGCATGTTGTCATGCAATTTCTTTACCTCTCAGAAATGATTATGACATAAAAGTGAAGTACGTGACGAGTGTGACGTTAGGAAAACATTAGGCAGCATGGAGAGATTCTGTATGGGACCACCCAACCCAAACGAGTACTGTGTGACGTGCTACCCGGCAGGTTTCGCAGAGGTAGCCGGCTAGCGCAGTCGGTAGAGCGTCAGACTGTTAATCCCAGGGTCGTGGGTTCGAGCCACACGCTGGGAGGAACGGAATTTTGTTCCGCTGCAGATGTAAATTACCGTTTTTCTGATTACCGAGATGTAATCTAAAAAGCAACTTTAAACTTTGCCTATGTCTCTGTCAGTCACAAGAAAACTGTATTTGAAGGTGAAAGTGATTTTGTAGACATGTGTGAAAGACATGTTCTGAAATGCAAGTGTTGTTGTTTGGAGAGAACATTGGTTACGTGTCAGATGTGTAGCTAAGCAGTAATGGGTCGTCATAGCTGCAAATATTAGCCGGTAATATGAAGTGTTGTCAGCTGAAGTCGGATGATGCAGACGGCCGTAAGGACGAAGTACCCAAGAGTACCGCTAGGCCGCGCCTCTTTAGCTCAGCGGTAGAGCAGTGTTCTAATAAACCAGGAGTCGTAAGTTCCATCCTAGCAGGAGAAAGATGAATTTTGGAAATCAGTTGTGCGTCGTGGCCGTATAGCAAACAGTATCTGTGATGACGAACAATTAGCGACAGGCGTTTTTTTAAGAATTACTCTCAGATGTGATTAAGGCGAATGGCGCAGATAAAGCATTTACCAAAGCGGTACAGCATACGGTGGGACGAGGCAGTCTGAATTACATTTTATAGATGTATTTCTCACATATCTCAGAGCCTCTCGCGGTCGTCGTCGTCGTCGTCGTCGTCGTCGTCGTCGTCGTCGGCGCTTCTGCAGAAGTAGCAAATGGCCAGCGTAGCAAATCCGGCGAGGGACGCCCTGCCTTCGATTCCGAATGCACAAAGTGTGTGGTCTTGTTTCCCAGTCTATATTTGGTCGGTCTCGTAAGAGGTTGAATGTACCGAGTGGGTGGGAAAGAGCAAGCGGCAGCGGCTGTGTAGAACGAAAACACAAATCCTCAGGGGTGTGAGCGTTTCGAGATGAGTCGTATACATGTTATAGTTGGTCGTCAGTGACCGTGTGGCCTAATGGATAAGGCGTCGGACTTCGGATCTGAAGATTACAGGTTCGAATGCTGTCACAGTCGTGTTTTTCCAGTTCTGAAAAAGAAACATACCGTTTTAATGTAGCAATTGAGCACTACGAAACCGTCTGAATGTTGCTGTTGACCATTTTTTGCTTGGAGATGCTCTTGAGCTTGAAACACACACAACAAGACCGGTGCTAACTAGTGAAATGGTCGGCAGAGTGCCGACACCGCGAGTTTTAACTGGCACTTACACATCTGAAACAACGTCGGAAAGTAACTCGTTCGGCTTTTGAGTCACATAAAGTATGTGTGTTAATTTTGACGCAACTAGCTCTGCATGTTGTCATGCAATTTCTTTACCTCTCAGAAATGATTATGACATAAAAGTGAAGTACGTGACGAGTGTGACGTTAGGAAAACATTAGGCAGCATGGAGAGATTCTGTATGGGACCACCCAACCCAAACGAGTACTGTGTGACGTGCTACCCGGCAGGTTTCGCAGAGGTAGCCGGCTAGCGCAGTCGGTAGAGCGTCAGACTGTTAATCCCAGGGTCGTGGGTTCGAGCCACACGCTGGGAGGAACGGAATTTTGTTCCGCTGCAGATGTAAATTACCGTTTTTCTGATTACCGAGATGTAATCTAAAAAGCAACTTTAAACTTTGCCTATGTCTCTGTCAGTCACAAGAAAACTGTATTTGAAGGTGAAAGTGATTTTGTAGACATGTGTGAAAGACATGTTCTGAAATGCAAGTGTTGTTGTTTGGAGAGAACATTGGTTACGTGTCAGATGTGTAGCTAAGCAGTAATGGGTCGTCATAGCTGCAAATATTAGCCGGTAATATGAAGTGTTGTCAGCTGAAGTCGGATGATGCAGACGGCCGTAAGGACGAAGTACCCAAGAGTACCGCTAGGCCGCGCCTCTTTAGCTCAGCGGTAGAGCAGTGTTCTAATAAACCAGGAGTCGTAAGTTCCATCCTAGCAGGAGAAAGATGAATTTTGGAAATCAGTTGTGCGTCGTGGCCGTATAGCAAACAGTATCTGTGATGACGAACAATTAGCGACAGGCGTTTTTTTAAGAATTACTCTCAGATGTGATTAAGGCGAATGGCGCAGATAAAGCATTTACCAAAGCGGTACAGCATACGGTGGGACGAGGCAGTCTGAATTACATTTTATAGATGTATTTCTCACATATCTCAGAGCCTCTCGCGGTCGTCGTCGTCGTCGTCGTCGTCGTCGTCGTCGTCGTCGTCGTCGCCGCCGCCGCTTCTGCAGAAGTAGCAAATGGCCAGCGTAGCAAATCCGGCGAGGGACGCCCTGCCTTCGATTCCGAATGCACAAAGTGTGTGGTCTTGTTTCTCAGTCTATATTTGGTCGGTCTCGTAAGAGGTTGAATGTACCGAGTGGGTGGGAAAGAGCAAGCGGCAGCGGCTGTGTAGAACGAAAACACAAATCCTCAGGGGTGTGAGCGTTTCGAGATGAGTCGTATACATGTTATAGTTGGTCGTCAGTGACCGTGTGGCCTAATGGATAAGGCGTCGGACTTCGGATCTGAAGATTACAGGTTCGAATGCTGTCACGGTCGTGTTTTTCCAGTTCTGAAAAAGAAACATACCGTTTTAATGTAGCAATTGAGCACTACGAAACCGTCTGAATGTTGCTGTTGACCATTTTTTGCTTGGAGATGCTCTTGAGCTTGAAACACACACAACAAGACCGGTGCTAACTAGTGAAATGGTCGGCAGAGTGCCGACACCGCGAGTTTTGACTGGCACTTACACATCTGAAACAACGTCGGAAAGTAACTCGTTCGGCTTTTGAGTCACATAAAGTATGTGTGTTAATTTTGACGCAACTAGCTCTGCATGTTGTCATGCAATTTCTTTACCTCTCAGAAATGATTATGACATAAAAGTGAAGTACGTGACGAGTGTGACGTTAGGAAAACATTAGGCAGCATGGAGAGATTCTGTATGGGACCACCCAACCCAAACGAGTACTGTGTGACGTGCTACCCGGCAGGTTTCGCAGAGGTAGCCGGCTAGCGCAGTCGGTAGAGCGTCAGACTCTTAATCCCAGGGTCGTGGGTTCGAGCCACACGCTGGGAGGAACGGAATTTTGTTCCGCTGCAGATGTAAATTACCGTTTTTCTGATTACCGAGATGTAATCTAAAAAGCAACTTTAAACTTTGCCTATGTCTCTGTCAGTCACAAGAAAACTGTATTTGAAGGTGAAAGTGATTTTGTAGACATGTGTGAAAGACATGTTCTGAAATGCAAGTGTTGTTGTTTGGAGAGAACATTGGTTACGTGTCAGATGTGTAGCTAAGCAGTAATGGGTCGTCATAGCTGCAAATATTAGCCGGTAATATGAAGTGTTGTCAGCTGAAGTCGGATGATGCAGACGGCCGTAAGGACGAAGTACCCAAGAGTACCGCTAGGCCGCGCCTCTTTAGCTCAGCGGTAGAGCAGTGTTCTAATAAACCAGGAGTCGTAAGTTCCATCCTAGCAGGAGAAAGATGAATTTTGGAAATCAGTTGTGCGTCGTGGCCGTATAGCAAACAGTATCTGTGATGACGAACAGTTAGCGACAGGCGTATTTTTAAGAATTACTCTCAGATGTGATTAAGGCGAATGGCGCAGATAAAGCATTTACCAAAGCGGTACAGCATACGGTGGGACGAGGCAGTCTGAATTACATTTTATAGATGTATTTCTCACATATCTCAGAGCCTCTCGCGGTCGTCGTCGTCGTCGTCGTCGTCATCGTCGTCATCGTCGTCGTCGTCGTCGTCGTCGTCGTCGTCGTCGTCGGCGCCGCCGCCGCCGCTTCTGCAGAAGTAGCAAATGGCCAGCGTAGCAAATCCGGCGAGGGACGCCCTGCCTTCGATTCCGAATGCACAAAGTGTGTGGTCTTGTTTCTCAGTCTATATTTGGTCGGTCTCGTAAGAGGTTGAATGTACCGAGTGGGTGGGAAAGAGCAAGCGGCAGCGGCTGTGTAGAACGAAAACACAAATCCTCAGGGGTGTGAGCGTTTCGAGATGAGTCGTATACATGTTATAGTTGGTCGTCAGTGACCGTGTGGCCTAATGGATAAGGCGTCGGACTTCGGATCTGAAGATTACAGGTTCGAATGCTGTCACGCTCGTGTTTTTCCGGTTCTGAAAAAGAAACATACCGTTTTAATGTAGCAATTGAGCACTACGAAACCGTCTGAATGTTGCTGTTGACCATTTTTTGCTTGGAGATGCTCTTGAGCTTGAAACACACACAACAAGACCGGTGTTAACTAGTGAAATGGTCGGCAGAGTGCCGACACCGCGAGTTTTGACTGGCACTTACACATCTGAAACAACGTCGGAAAGTAACTCGTTCGGCTTTTGAGTCACATAAAGTATGTGTGTTAATTTAGACGCAACTAGCTCTGCATGTTGTCATGCAATTTCCTTACCTCTCAGAAATGATTATGACATAAAAGTGAAGTACGTGACGAGTGTGACGTTAGGAAAACATTAGGCAGCATGGAGAGATTCTGTATGGGACCACCCAACCCAAACGAGTACTGAGTGACGTGCTACCCGGCAGGTATTCGCCGAGGTAGCCGGCTAGCGCAGTCGGTGGAGCGTCAGACTCTTAATCCCAGGGTCGTGGGTTCGAGCCACACGCTGGGAGGAACGGAATTTTGTTCCGCTGCAGATGTAAATTACCGTTTTTCTGATTACCGAGATGTAATGGAAAAAGCAACTTTAAACTTTGCCTATGTCTCTGCAGTCACAAGAAAACTGTATTTGAAGGTGAAAGTGATTTTGTAGACATGTGTGAAAGACATGTTCTGAAATGCAAGTGTTGTTGTTTGGAGAGAACATTGGTTACGTGTCAGATGTGTAGCTAAGCAGTAATGGGTCGTCATAGCTGCAAATATTAGCCGGTAGTATGAAGTGTTGTCAGCTGAAGTCGGATGATGCAGACGGCCGTAAGGACGAAGTACCCAAGCGTACCGCTAGGCCGCGCCTCTTTAGCTCAGCGGTAGAGCAGTGTTCTAATAAACCAGGGGTCGTAAGTTCCATCCTAACAGGAGAAAGATGAATTTTGGAAATCAGTTGTGCGTCGTGGCCGTATAGCAAACAGTATCTATGATGACGAACAATTAGCGACAGGCGTTTTTTTAAGAATTACTCTCAGATGTGATTAAGGCGAATGGCGCAGATAAAGCATTTACCAAAGCGGTACAGCATACGGTGGGACGAGGCAGTCTGAATTACATTTTATAGATGTATTTCTCACATATCTCAGATCCTCTCGCGGTCGTCGTCGTCGTCGTCGTCGCCGCCGCCGCCGCCGCTTCTGCAGAAGTAGCAAATGGCCAGCGTAGCAAATCCGGCGAGGGACGCCCTGCCTTCGATTCCGAATGCACAAAGTGTGTGGTCTTGTTTCTCAGTCTATATTTGGTCGGTCTCGTAAGAGGTTGAATGTACCGAGTGGGTGGGAAAGAGCAAGCGGCAGCGGCTGTGTAGAACGAAAACACAAATCCTCAGGGGTGTGAGCGTTTCGAGATGAGTCGTATACATGTTATAGTTGGTCGTCAGTGACCGTGTGGCCTAATGGATAAGGCGTCGGACTTCGGATCTGAAGATTACGGGTTCGAATGCTGTCACGCTCATGTTTTTCCAGTTCCGAAAAAGAAACATACCGTTTTAATGTAGCAATTGAGCACTACGAAACCGTCTGAATGTTGCTGTTGACCATTTTTTGCTTGGAGATGCTCTTGAGCTTGAAACACACACAACAAGACCGGTGTTAACTAGTGAAATGGTCGGCAGAGTGCCGACACCGCGAGTTTTGACTGGCACTTACACATCTGAAACAACGTCGGAAAGTAACTCGTTCGGCTTTTGAGTCACATAAAGTATGTGTGTTAATTTAGACGCAACTAGCTCTGCATGTTGTCATGCAATTTCCTTACCTCTCAGAAATGATTATGACATAAAAGTGAAGTACGTGACGAGTGTGACGTTAGGAAAACATTAGGCAGCATGGAGAGATTCTGTATGGGACCACCCAACCCAAACGAGTACTGTGTGACGTGCTACCCGGCAGGTATTCGCCGAGGTAGCCGGCTAGCGCAGTCGGTAGAGCGTCAGACTCTTAATCCCAGGGTCGTGGGTTCGAGCCACACGCTGGGAGGAACGGAATTTTGTTCTGCTGCAGATGTAAATTACCGTTTTTCTGATTAACGAGATGTAATGGAAAAAGCAACTTTAAACTTTGCCTATGTCTCTGTCAGTCACAAGAAAACTGTATTTGAAGGTGAAGGTGATTTTGTAGACATGTGTGAAAGACATGTTCTGAAATGCAAGTGTTGTTGTTTGGAGAGAACATTGGTTACGTGTCAGATGTGTAGCTAAGCAGTAATGGGTCGTCATAGCTGCAAATATTAGCCGGTAATATGAAGTGTTGTCAGCTGAAGTCGGATGATGCAGACGACCGTAAGGACGAAGTACCCAAGAGTACCGCTAGGCCGCGCCTCTTTAGCTCAGCGGTAGAGCAGTGTTCTAATAAACCAGGAGTCGTAAGTTCCATCCTAACAGGAGAAAGATGAATTTTGGAAATCAGTTGCGCGTCGTGGCCGTATAGCAAACAGTATCTGTGATGACGAACTATTAGCGACAGGGGTTTTTTTAAGAATTACTCTCAGATGTGATTAAGGCGAATGGCGCAGATAAAGCATTTACCAAAGCGGTACAGCATACGGTGGGACGAGGCAGTCTGAATTACATTTTATAGATGTATTTCTCACATATCTCAGATCCTCTCGCGGTCGTCGTCGTCGTCGTCGTCGGTCGTCGTCGTCGTCGTCGCCGCCGCCGCCGCTTCTGCAGAAGTAGCAAATGGCCAGCGTAGCAAATCCGGCGAGGGACGCCCTGCCTTCGATTCCGAATGCACAAAGTGTGTGGTCTTGTTTCTCAGTCTATATTTGGTCGGTCTCGTAAGAGGTTGAATGTACCGAGTGGGTGGGAAAGAGCAAGCGGCAGCGGCTGTGTAGAACGAAAACACAAATCCTCAGGGGTGTGAGCGTTTCGAGATGAGTCGTATACATGTTATAGTTGGTCGTCAGTGACCGTGTGGCCTAATGGATAATGCGTCGGACTTCGGATCTGAAGATTACAGGTTCGAATGCTGTCACGCTCGTGTTTTTCCAGTTCTGAAAAAGAAACATACCGTTTTAATGTAGCAATTGAGCACTACGAAACCGTCTGAATGTTGCTGTTGACCATTTTTTGCTTGGAGATGCTCTTGAGCTTGAAACACACACAACAAGACCGGTGTTAACTAGTGAAATGGTCGGCAGAGTGCCGACACCGCGAGTTTTGAATGGCACTTACACATCTAAAACAACGTCGGAAAGTAACTCGTTCGGCTTTTGAGTCACATAAAGTATGTGTGTTAATTTTGACGCAACTAGCTCTGCATGTTGTCATGCAATTTCCTTACCTCTCAGAAATGATTATGACATAAAAGTGAAGTACGTGACGAGTGTGACGTTAGGAAAACGTTAGGCAGCATGGAGAGATTCTGTATGGGACCACCCAACCCAAACGAGTACTGTGTGACGTGCTACCCGGGAGGTATTCGCCGAGGTAGCCGGCTAGCGCAGTCGGTAGAGCGTCAGACTCTTAATCCCAGGGTCGTGGGTTCGAGCCACACGCTGGGAGGAACGGAATTTTGTTCCGCTGCAGATGTAAATTACCGTTTTTCTGATTAACGAGATGTAATGGAAAAAGCAACTTTAAACTTTGCCTATGTCTCTGTCAGTCACAAGAAAACTGTATTTGAAGGTGAAGGTGATTTTGTAGACATGTGTGAAAGACATGTTCTGAAATGCAAGTGTTGTTGTTTGGAGAGAACATTGGCTACGTGTCAGATGTGTAGCTAAGCAATAATGGGTCGTCATAGCTGCAAATATTAGCCAGTAATATGAAGTGTTGTCAGCTGAAGTCGGATGATGCAGACGACCGTAAGGACGAAGTACCCAACAGTACCGCTAGGCCGCGCCTCTTTAGCTCAGCGGTAGAGCAGTGCTCTAATAAACCAGGAGTCGTAAGTTCCATCCTAACAGGAGAAAGATGAATTTTGGAAATCAGTTGCGCGTCGTGGCCGTATAGCAAACAGTATCTGTGATGACGAACTATTAGCGACAGACGTTTTTTTAAGAATTACTCTCAGATGTGATTAAGGCGAATGGCGCAGATAAAGCATTTACCAAAGCGGTACAGCATACGGTGGGACGAGGCAGTCTGAATTACATTTTATAGATGTATTTCTCACATATCTCAGAGCCTCTCGCGGTCGTCGTCGTCGTCGTCGTCGTCGTCGTCGTCGGCGCTTCTGCAGAAGTAGCAAATGGCCAGCGTAGCAAATCCGGCGAGGGACGCCCTGCCTTCGATTCCGAATGCACAAAGTGTGTGGTCTTGTTTCTCAGTCTATATTTGGTCGGTCTCGTAAGAGGTTGAATGTACCGAGTGGGTGGGAAAGAGCAAGCGGCAGCGGCTGTGTAGAACGAAAACACAAATCCTCAGGGGTGTGAGCGTTTCGAGATGAGTCGTATACATGTTATTGTTGGTCGTCAGTGACCGTGTGGCCTAATGGATAAGGCGTCGGACTTCGGATCTGAAGATTACGGGTTCGAATGCTGTCACGCTCATGTTTTTCCAGTTCTGAAAAAGAAACATACCGTTTTAATGTAGCAATTGAGCACTACGAAACCGTCTGAATGTTGCTGTTGACCATTTTTTGCTTGGAGATGCTCTTGAGCTTGAAACACACACAACAAGACCGGTGTTAACTAGTGAAATGGTCGGCAGAGTGCCGACACCGCGATTTTTGACTGGCACTTACACATCTGAAACAACGTCGTAAAGTAACTCGTTCGGCTTTTGAGTCACATAAAGTATGTGTGTTAATTTAGACGCAACTAGCTCTGCATGTTGTCATGCAATTTCCTTACCTCTCAGAAATGATTATGACATAAAAGTGAAGTACGTGACGAGTGTGACGTTAGGAAAACATTAGGCAGCATGGAGAGATTCTGTATGGGACCACCCAACCCAAACGAGTACTGTGTGACGTGCTACCCGGCAGGTATTCGCCGAGGTAGCCGGCTAGCGCAGTCGGTAGAGGGTCAGACTCTTAATCCCAGGGTCGTGGGTTCGAGCCACACGCTGGGAGGAACGAAATTTTGTTCTGCTGCAGATGTAAATTACCGTTTTTCTGATTAACGAGATGTAATGGAAAAAGCAACTTTAAACTTTGCCTATGTCTCTGTCAGTCACAAGAAAACTGTATTTGAAGGTGAAGGTGATTTTGTAGACATGTGTGAAAGACATGTTCTGAAATGCAAGTGTTGTTGTTTGGAGAGAACATTGGTTACGTGTCAGATGTGTAGCTAAGCAGTAATGGGTCGTCATAGCTGCAAATATTAGCCGGTAATATGAAGTGTTGTCAGCTGAAGTCGGATGATGCAGACGACCGTAAGGACGAAGTACCCAAGAGTACCGCTAGGCCGCGCCTCTTTAGCTCAGCGGTAGAGCAGTGTTCTAATAAACCAGGAGTCGTAAGTTCCATCCTAACAGGAGAATGATGAATTTTGGAAATCAGTTGCGCGTCGTGGCCGTATAGCAAACAGTATCTGTGATGACGAACTATTAGCGACAGGGGTTTTTTTAAGAATTACTCTCAGATGTGATTAAGGCGAATGGCACAGATAAAGCATTTACCAAAGCGGTACAGCATACGGTAGGACGAGGCAGTCTGAATTACATTTTATAGATGTATTTCTCACATATCTGAGATCCTCTCGCGGTCGTCGTCGTCGTCGTCGTCGGTCGTCGGTCGTCGGTCGTCGTCGCCGCCGCCGCCGCTTCTGCAGAAGTAGCAAATGGCCAGCGTAGCAAATCCGGCGAGGGACGCCCTGCCTTCGATTCCGAATGCACAAAGTGTGTGGTCTTGTTTCTCAGTCTATATTTGGTCGGTCTCGTAAGAGGTTGAATGTACCGAGTGGGTGGGAAAGAGCAAGCGGCAGCGGCTGTGTAGAACGAAAACACAAATCCTCAGGGGTGTGAGCGTTTCGAGATGAGTCGTATACATGTTATAGTTGGTCGTCCGTGACCGTGTGGCCTAATGGATAAGGCGTCGGACTTCGGATCTGAAGATTACAGGTTCGAATGCTGTCACGCTCGTGTTTTTCCAGTTCTGAAAAAGAAACATACCGTTTTAATGTAGCAATTGAGCACTACGAAACCGTCTGAATGTTGCTGTTGACCATTTTTTGCTTGGAGATGCTCTTGAGCTTGAAACACACACAACAAGACCGGTGTTAACTAGCGAAATGGTCGGCAGAGTGCCGACACCGCGAGTTTTGACTGGCACTTACACATCTAAAACAACGTCGGAAAGTAACTCGTTCGGCTTTTGAGTCACATAAAGTATGTGTGTTAATTTTGACGCAACTAGCTCTGCATGTTGTCATGCAATTTCCTTACCTCTCAGAAATGATTATGACATAAAAGTGAAGTACGTGACGAGTGTGACGTTAGGAAAACATTAGGCAGCATGGAGAGATTCTGTATGGGACCACCCAACCCAAACGAGTACTGTGTGACGTGCTACCCGGGAGGTATTCGCCGAGGTAGCCGGCTAGCGCAGTCGGTAGAGCGTTAGACTCTTAATCCCAGGGTCGTGGGTTCGAGCCACACGCTGGGAGGAACGGAATTTTGTTCCGCTGCAGATGTAAATTACCGTTTTTCTGATTAACGAGATGTAATGGAAAAAGCAACTTTAAACTTTGCCTATGTCTCTGTCAGTCACAAGAAAACTGTATTTGAAGGTGAAGGTGATTTTGTAGACATGTGTGAAAGACATGTTCTGAAATGCAAGTGTTGTTGTTTGGAGAGAACATTGGTTACGTGTCAGATGTGTAGCTAAGCAGTAATGGGTCGTCATAGCTGCAAATATTAGCCGGTAATATGAAGTGTTGTCAGCTGAAGTCGGATGATGCAGACGACCGTAAGGATGAAGTACCCAACAGTACCGCTAGGCCGCGCCTCTTTAGCTCAGCGGTAGAGCAGTGTTCTAATAAACCAGGAGTCGTAAGTTCCATCCTAACAGGAGAAAGATGAATTTTGGAAATCAGTTGCGCGTCGTGGCCGTGTAGCAAACAGTATCTTTGATGACGAACAATTAGCGACAGGCGTTTTTTTAAGAATTACTCTCAGATGTGATTAAGGCGAATGGCGCAGATAAAGCATTTACCAAAGCGGTACAGCATACGGTGGGACGAGGCAGTCTGAATTACATTTTATAGATGTATTTCTCACATATCTCAGAGCCTCTCGCGGTCGTCGTCGTCGTCGTCGTCGGCGTTTCTGCAGAAGTAGCAAATGGATAGCGTAGCAAATCCGGCGAGGGACGCCTTGCCTTCGATTCCGAATGCACAAAGTGTGTGGTCTTGTTTCTCAGTCTATATTTGGTCGGTCTCGTAAGAGGTTGAATGTACCGAGTGGGTGGGAAAGAGCAAGCGGCAGCGGCTGTGTAGAACGAAAACACAAATCCTCAGGGGTGTGAGCGTTTCGAGATGAGTCGTATACATGTTATAGTTGGTCGTCAGTGACCGTGTGGCCTAATGGATAAGGCGTCGGACTTCGGATCTGAAGATTACAGGTTCGAATGCTGTCACGCTCGTGTTTTTCCAGTTCTGTAAAAGAAACATACCGTTTTATTGTAGCAATTGAGCACTACGAAACCGTCTGAATGTTGCTGTTGACCATTTTTTGCTTGGAGATGCTCTTGAGCTTGAAACACACACAACAAGACCGGTGTTAACTAGCGAAATGGTCGGCAGAGTGCCGACACCGCGAGTTTTGACTGGCACTTACACATCTAAAACGGAAAGTAACTCGTTCGGCTTTTGAGTCACATAAAGTATGTGTGTTAATTTTGACGCAACTAGCTCTGCATGTTGTCATGCAATTTCCTTACCTCTCAGAAATGATTATGACATAAAAGTGAAGTACGTGACGAGTGTGACGTTAGGAAAACATTAGGCAGCATGGAGAGATTCTGCATGGGACCACCCAACCCAAACGAGTACTGTGTGAAGTGCTACCCGGCAGGTATTCGCCGAGGTAGCCGGCTAGCGCAGTCGGTAGAGCGTCAGACTCTTAATCCCAGGGTCGTGGGTTCGAGCCACACGCTGGGAGGAACGGAATTTTGTTCCGCTGCAGATGTAAATTACCGTTTTTCTGATTAACGAGATGTAATGGAAAAAGCAACTTTAAACTTTGCCTATGTCTCTGTCAGTCACAAGAAAACTGTATTTGAAGGTGAAGGTGATTTTGTAGACATGTGTGAAAGACATGTTCTGAAATGCAAGTGTTGTTGTTTGGAGAGAACATTGGCTACGTGTCAGATGTGTAGCTAAGCAGTAATGGGTCGTCATAGCTGCAAATATTAGCCGGTAATATGAAGTGTTGTCAGCTGAAGTCGGATGATGCAGACGACCGTAAGGCCGCTAGGCCGCGCCTCTTTAGCTCAGCGGTAGAGCAGTGCTCTAATAAACCAGGAGTCGTAAGTTCCATCCTAACAGGAGAAAGATGAATTTTGGAAATCAGTTGCGCATCGTGGCCGTATAGCAAACAGTATCTGTGATGACGAACAATTAGCGACAGGCGTTTTTTTAAGAATTACTCTCAGATGTGATTAAGGCGAATGGCGCAGATAAAGCATTTACCAAAGCGGTACAGCATACGGTGGGACGAGGCAGTCTGAATTACATTTTATAGATGTATTTCTCACATATCTCAGAGCCTCTCGCGGTCGTCGTCGTCGTCGTCGGCGCTTCTGCAGAAGTAGCAAATGGCCAGCGTAGCAAATCCGGCGAGGGACGCCCTGCCTTCGATTCCGAATGCACAAAGTGTGTGGTCTTGTTTCTCAGTCTATATTTGGTCTGTCTCGTAAGAGGTTGAATGTACCGAGTGGGTGGGAAAGAGCAAGCGGCAGCGGCTGTGTAGAACGAAAACACAAATCCTCAGGGGTGTGAGCGTTTTGAGATGAGTCGTATACATGTTATAGTTGGTCGTCAGTGACCGTGTGGCCTAATGGATAAGACGTCGGACTTCGGATCTGAAGATTACAGGTTCGAATGCTGTCACGCTCGTGTTTTTCCAGTTCTGAAAAAGAAACATACCGTTTTAATGTAGCAATTGAGCACTACGAAACCGTCTGAATGTTGCTGTTGACCATTTTTTGCTTGTAGATGCTCTTGAGCTTGAAACACACACAACAAGACCGGTGTTAACTAGCGAAATGGTCGGCAGAGTGCCGACACCGCGAGTTTTGACTGGCACTTACACATATGAAACAACGTCGGAAAGTAACTCGTTCGGCTTTTGAGTCACATAAAGTATGTGTGTTAATTTTGACACAACTAGCTCTGCATGTTGTCATGCAATTTCCTTACCTCTCAGAAATGATTATGACATAAAAGTGAAGTACGTGACGAGTGTGACGTTAGGAAAACATTAGGCATCATGGAGAGATTCTGTATGGGACCACCCAACCCAAACGAGTACTGTGTGACGTGCTACCCGGCAGGTATTCGCCGAGGTAGCCGGCTAGCGCAGTCGGTAGAGCGTCAGACTCTTAATCCCAGGGTCGTGGGTTCGAGCCACACGCTGGGAAGAACGGAATTTGTTCCGCTGCAGATGTAAATTACCGTTTTTCTGATTAACGAGATGTAATGGAAAAAGCAACTTTAAACTTTGCCTATGTCTCTGTCAGTCACAAGAAAACTGTATTTGAAGGTGAAGGTGATTTTGTAGACATGTGTGAAAGACATGTTCTGAAATGCAAGTGTTGTTGTTTGGAGAGAACATTGGTTACGTGTCAGATGTGTAGCTAAGCAGTAATGGGTCGTCATAGCTGCAAATATTAGCCGGTAATATGAAGTGTTGTCAGCTGAAGTCGGATGATGCAGACGACCGTAAGGACGAAGTACCCAAGAGTACCGCTAGGCCGCGCCTCTTTAGCTCAGCGGTAGAGCAGTTTTCTAATAAATCAGGAGTCGTAAGTTCCATCCTAACAGGAGAAAGATGAATTTTGGAAATCAGTTGTGCGTCGTGCCCGTATAGCAAACAGTATCTGTGATGACGAACAATTAGCGACAGGCGTTTTTTTAAGAATTACTCTCAGATGTGATTAAGGCGAATGGCGCAGATAAAGCATTTACCAAAGCGGTACAGCATACGGTGGGACGAGGCAGTCTGAATTACATTTTATAGATGTATTTCTCACATATCTCAGAGCCTCTCGCGGTCGTCGTCGTCGGCGGCGTTTCTGCAGAAGTAGCAAATGGATAGCGTAGCAAATCCGGCGAGGGACGCCTTGCCTTCGATTCCGAATGCACAAAGTGTGTGGTCTTGTTTCTCAGTCTATATTTGGTCGGTCTCGTAAGAGGTTGAATGTACCGAGTGGGTGGGAAAGAGCAAGCGGCAGCGGCTGTGTAGAACGAAAACACAAATCCTCAGGGGTGTGAGCGTTTCGAGATGAGTCGTATACATGTTATAGTTGGTCGTCAGTGACTGTGTGGCCTAATGGATAAGGCGTCGGACTTCGGATCTGAAGATTACAGGTTCGAATGCTGTCACGCTCGTGTTTTTCCAGTTCTGAAAAAGAAACATACCGTTTTAATGTAGCAATTGAGCACTACGAAACCGTCTGAATGTTGCTGTTGACCATTTTTTGCTTGGAGATGCTCTTGAGCTTGAAACACACACAACAAGACCGGTGTTAACTAGCGAAATGGTCGGCAGAGTGCCGACACCGCGAGTTTTGACTGGCACTTACACATCTAAAACGGAAAGTAACTCGTTCGGCTTTTGAGTCACATAAAGTATGTGTGTTAATTTTGACGCAACTAGCTCTGCATGTTGTCATGCAATTTCCTTACCTCTCAGAAATGATTATGACATAAAAGTGAAGTACGTGACGAGTGTGACGTTAGGAAAACATTAGGCAGCATGGAGAGATTCTGTATGGGACCACCCAACCCAAACGAGTACTGTGTGACGTGCTACCCGGCAGGTATTCGCCGAGGTAGCCGGCTAGCGCAGTCGGTAGAGCGTCAGACTCTTAATCCCAGGGTCGTGGGTTCGAGCCACACGCTGGGAGGAACGGAATTTTGTTCCGCTGCAGATGTAAATTACCGTTTTTCTGATTACCGAGATGTAATGGAAAAAGCAACTTTAAACTTTGCCTTTGTCTCTGCAGTCACAAGAAAACTGTATTTGAAGGTGAAAGTGATTTTGTAGACATGTGTGAAAGACATGTTCTGAAATGCAAGTGTTGTTGTTTGGAGAGAACATTGGTTACGTGTCAGATGTGTAGCTAAGCAGTAATGGGTCGTCATAGCTGCAAATATTAGCCGGTAGTATGAAGTGTTGTCAGCTGAAGTCGGATGATGCAGACGGCCGTAAGGACGAAGTACCCAAGCGTACCGCTAGGCCGCGCCTCTTTAGCTCAGCGGTAGAGCAGTGTTCTAATAAACCAGGGGTCGTAAGTTCCATCCTAACAGGAGAAAGATGAATTTTGGAAATCAGTTGTGCGTCGTGGCCGTATAGCAAACAGTATCTATGATGACGAACAATTAGCGACAGGCGTTTTTTTAAGAATTACTCTCAGATGTGATTAAGGCGAATGGCGCAGATAAAGCATTTACCAAAGCGGTACAGCATACGGTGGGACGAGGCAGTCTGAATTACATTTTATAGATTATTTCTCACATATCTCAGAGCCTCTCGCGGTCGTCGTCGTCGTCGTCGACGGCGGCGGCGTCGTCGGCGCCGCCGCCGCCGCTTCTGCAGAAGTAGCAAATGGCCAGCGTAGCAAATCCGGCGATTGACGCCTTGCCTTCGATTCCGAATGCACAAAGTGTGTGGTCTTGTTTCTCAGTCTATATTTGGTCGGTCTCGTAAGAGGTTGAATGTACCGAGTGGGTGGGAAAGAGCAAGCGGCAGCGGCTGTGTAGAACGAAAACACAAATCCTCAGGGGTGTGAGCGTTTCGAGATGAGTCGTATACATGTTATAGTTGGTCGTCAGTGACCGTGTGGCCTAATGGATAAGGCGTCGGACTTCGGATCTGAAGATTACGGGTTCGAATGCTGTCACGCTCATGTTTTTCCAGTTCTGAAAAAGAAACATACCGTTTTAATGTAGCAATTGAGCACTACGAAACCGTCTGAATGTTGCTGTTGACCATTTTTTGCTTGGAGATGCTCTTGAGCTTGAAACACACACAACAAGACTGGTGTTAACTAGTGAAATGGTCGGCAGAGTGCCGACACCGCGATTTTTGACTGGCACTTACACATCTGAAACAACGTCGGAAGTAACTCGTTCGGCTTTTGAGTCACATAAAGTATGTGTGTTAATTTAGACGCAACTAGCTCTGCATGTTGTCATGCAATTTCCTTACCTCTCAGAAATGATTATGACATAAAAGTGAAGTACGTGACGAGTGTGCCGTTAGGAAAACATTAGGCAGCATGGAGAGATTCTGTATGGGACCACCCAACCCAAACGAGTACTGTGTGACGTGCTACCCGGCAGGTATTCGCCGAGGTAGCCGGCTAGCGCAGTCGGTAGAGCGTCAGACTCTTAATCCCAGGGTCGTGGGTTCGAGCCACACGCTGGGAGGAACGGAATTTTGTTCTGCTGCAGATGTAAATTACCCTTTTTCTGATTAACGAGATGTAATGGAAAAAGCAACTTTAAACTTTGCCTATGTCTCTGTCAGTCACAAGAAAACTGTATTTGAAGGTGAAGGTGATTTTGTAGACATGTGTGAAAGACATGTTCTGAAATGCAAGTGTTGTTGTTTGGAGAGAACATTGGTTACGTGTCAGATGTGTAGCTAAGCAGTAATGGGTCGTCATAGCTGCAAATATTAGCCGGTAATATGAAGTGTTGTCAGCTGAAGTCGGATGATGCAGACGACCGTAAGGACGAAGTACCCAAGAGTACCGCTAGGCCGCGCCTCTTTAGCTCAGCGGTAGAGCAGTGTTCTAATAAACCAGGAGTCGTAAGTTTCATCCTAACAGGAGAAAGATGAATTTTGGAAATCAGTTGCGCGTCGTGGCCGTATAGCAAACAGTATCTGTGATGACGAACTATTAGCGACAGGGGTTTTTTTAAGAATTACTCTCAGATGTGATTAAGGCGAATGGCGCAGATAAAGCATTTACCAAAGCGGTACAGCATACGGTGGGACGAGGCAGTCTGAATTACATTTTATAGATGTATTTCTCACATATCTCAGATCCTCTCGCGGTCGTCGTCGTCGTCGTCGTCGTCGTCGTCGTCGGTCGTCGTCGTCGTCGTCGTCGTCGCCGCCGCCGCTTCTGCAGAAGTAGCAAATGGCCAGCGTAGCAAATCCGGCGAGGGACGCCCTGCCTTCGATTCCGAATGCACAAAGTGTGTGGTCTTGTTTCTCAGTCTATATTTGGTCGGTCTCGTAAGAGGTTGAATGTACCGAGTGGGTGGGAAAGAGCAAGCGGCAGCGGCTGTGTAGAACGAAAACACAAATCCTCAGGGGTGTGAGCGTTTCGAGATGAGTCGTATACATGTTATAGTTGGTCGTCAGTGACCGTGTGGCCTAATGGATAATGCGTCGGACTTCGGATCTGAAGATTACAGGTTCGAATGCTGTCACGCTCGTGTTTTTCCAGTTCTGAAAAAGAAACATACCGTTTTAATGTAGCAATTGAGCACTACGAAACCGTCTGAATGTTGCTGTTGACCATTTTTTGCTTGGAGATGCTCTTGAGCTTGAAACACACACAACAAGACCGGTGTTAACTAGTGAAATGGTCGGCAGAGTGCCGACACCGCGAGTTTTGAATGGCACTTACACATCTAAAACAACGTCGGAAAGTAACTCGTTCGGCTTTTGAGTCACATAAAGTATGTGTGTTAATTTTGACGCAACTAGCTCTGCATGTTGTCATGCAATTTCCTTACCTCTCAGAAATGATTATGACATAAAAGTGAAGTACGTGACGAGTGTGACGTTAGGAAAACATTAGGCAGCATGGAGAGATTCTGTATGGGACCACCCAACCCAAACGAGTACTGTGTGACGTGCTACCCGGGAGGTATTCGCCGAGGTAGCCGGCTAGCGCAGTCGGTAGAGCGTTAGACTCTTAATCCCAGGGTCGTGGGTTCGAGCCACACGCTGGGAGGAACGGAATTTTGTTCCGCTGCATATGTAAATTACCGTTTTTCTGATTAACGAGATGTAATGGAAAAAGCAACTTTAAACTTTGCCTATGTCTCTGTCAGTCACAAGAAAACTGTATTTGAAGGTGAAGGTGATTTTGTAGACATGTGTGAAAGACATGTTCTGAAATGCAAGTGTTGTTGTTTGGAGAGAACATTGGTTACGTGTCAGATGTGTAGCTAAGCAGTAATGGGTCGTCATAGCTGCAAATATTAGCCGGTAATATGAAGTGTTGTCAGCTGAAGTCGGATGATGCAGACGACCGTAAGGATGAAGTACCCAACAGTACCGCTAGGCCGCGCCTCTTTAGCTCAGCGGTAGAGCAGTGTTCTAATAAACCAGGAGTCGTAAGTTCCATCCTAACAGGAGAAAGATGAATTTTGGAAATCAGTTGCGCGTCGTGGCCGTGTAGCAAACAGTATCTGTGATGACGAACAATTAGCGACAGGCGTTTGTTTAAGAATTACTCTCAGATGTGATTAAGGCGAATGGCGCAGATAAAGCATTTACCAAAGCGGTACAGCATACGGTGGGACGAGGCAGTCTGAATTACATTTTATAGATGTATTTCTCACATATCTCAGAGCCTCTCGCGGTCGTCGTCGTCGTCGGCGTTTCTGCAGAAGTAGCAAATGGATAGCGTAGCAAATCCGGCGAGGGACGCCTTGCCTTCGATTCCGAATGCACAAAGTGTGTGGTCTTGTTTCTCAGTCTATATTTGGTCGGTCTCGTAAGAGGTTGAATGTACCGAGTGGGTGGGAAAGAGCAAGCGGCAGCGGCTGTGTAGAACGAAAACACAAATCCTCAGGGGTGTGAGCGTTTCGAGATGAGTCGTATACATGTTATAGTTTGTCGTCAGTGACCGTGTGGCCTAATGGATAAGGCGTCGGACTTCGGATCTGAAGATTACAGGTTCGAATGCTGTGACGCTCGTGTTTTTCCAGTTCTGAAAAAGAAACATACCGTTTTAATGTAGCAATTGAGCACTACGAAACCGTCTGAATGTTGCTGTTGACCATTTTTTGCTTGGAGATGCTCTTGAGCTTGAAACACACACAACAAGACCGGTGTTAACTAGCGAAATGGTCGGCAGAGTGCCGACACCGCGAGTTTTGACTGGCACTTACACATCTAAAACGGAAAGTAACTCGTTCGGCTTTTGAGTCACATAAAGTATGTGTGTTAATTTTGACGCAACTAGCTCTGCATGTTGTCATGCAATTTCCTTACCTCTCAGAAATGATTATGACATAAAAGTGAAGTACGTGACGAGTGTGACGTTAGGAAAACATTAGGCAGCATGGAGAGATTCTGTATGGGACCACCCAACCCAAACGAGTACTGTGTGACGTGCTACCCGGCAGGTATTCGCCGAGGTAGCCGGCTAGCGCAGTCGGTAGAGCGTCAGACTCTTAATCCCAGGGTCGTGGGTTCGAGCCACACGCTGGGAGGAACGGAATTTTGTTCTGCTGCAGATGTAAATTACCCTTTTTCTGATTAACGAGATGTAATGGAAAAAGCAACTTTAAACTTTGCCTATGTCTCTGTCAGTCACAAGAAAACTGTATTTGAAGGTGAAGGTGATTTTGTAGACATGTGTGAAAGACATGTTCTGAAATGCAAGTGTTGTTGTTTGGAGAGAACATTGGTTACGTGTCAGATGTGTAGCTAAGCAGTAATGGGTCGTCATAGCTGCAAATATTAGCCGGTAATATGAAGTGTTGTCAGCTGAAGTCGGATGATGCAGACGACCGTAAGGACGAAGTACCCAAGAGTACCGCTAGGCCGCGCCTCTTTAGCTCAGCGGTAGAGCAGTGTTCTAATAAACCAGGAGTCGTAAGTTCCATCCTAACAGGAGAAAGATGAATTTTGGAAATCAGTTGCGCGTCGTGGCCGTATAGCAAACAGTATCTGTGATGACGAACTATTAGCGACAGGGGTTTTTTTAAGAATTACTCTCAGATGTGATTAAGGCGAATGGCGCAGATAAAGCATTTACCAAAGCGGTACAGCATACGGTGGGACGAGGCAGTCTGAATTACATTTTATAGATGTATTTCTCACATATCTCAGATCCTCTCGCGGTCGTCGTCGTCGTCGTCGTCGTCGGTCGTCGTCGTCGTCGTCGTCGCCGCCGCCGCTTCTGCAGAAGTAGCAAATGGCCAGCGTAGCAAATCCGGCGAGGGACGCCCTGCCTTCGATTCCGAATGCACAAAGTGTGTGGTCTTGTTTCTCAGTCTATATTTGGTCGGTCTCGTAAGAGGTTGAATGTACCGAGTGGGTGGGAAAGAGCAAGCGGCAGCGGCTGTGTAGAACGAAAACACAAATCCTCAGGGGTGTGAGCGTTTCGAGATGAGTCGTATACATGTTATAGTTGGTCGTCAGTGACCGTGTGGCCTAATGGATAATGCGTCGGACTTCGGATCTGAAGATTACAGGTTCGAATGCTGTCACGCTCGTGTTTTTCCAGTTCTGAAAAAGAAACATACCGTTTTAATGTAGCAATTGAGCACTACGAAACCGTCTGAATGTTGCTGTTGACCATTTTTTGCTTGGAGATGCTCTTGAGCTTGAAACACACACAACAAGACCGGTGTTAACTAGTGAAATGGTCGGCAGAGTGCCGACACCGCGAGTTTTGAATGGCACTTACACATCTAAAACAACGTCGGAAAGTAACTCGTTCGGCTTTTGAGTCACATAAAGTATGTGTGTTAATTTTGACGCAACTAGCTCTGCATGTTGTCATGCAATTTCCTTACCTCTCAGAAATGATTATGACATAAAAGTGAAGTACGTGACGAGTGTGACGTTAGGAAAACATTAGGCAGCATGGAGAGATTCTGTATGGGACCACCCAACCCAAACGAGTACTGTGTGACGTGCTACCCGGGAGGTATTCGCCGAGGTAGCCGGCTAGCGCAGTCGGTAGAGCGTTAGACTCTTAATCCCAGGGTCGTGGGTTCGAGCCACACGCTGGGAGGAACGGAATTTTGTTCCGCTGCATATGTAAATTACCGTTTTTCTGATTAACGAGATGTAATGGAAAAAGCAACTTTAAACTTTGCCTATGTCTCTGTCAGTCACAAGAAAACTGTATTTGAAGGTGAAGGTGATTTTGTAGACATGTGTGAAAGACATGTTCTGAAATGCAAGTGTTGTTGTTTGGAGAGAACATTGGTTACGTGTCAGATGTGTAGCTAAGCAGTAATGGGTCGTCATAGCTGCAAATATTAGCCGGTAATATGAAGTGTTGTCAGCTGAAGTCGGATGATGCAGACGACCGTAAGGATGAAGTACCCAACAGTACCGCTAGGCCGCGCCTCTTTAGCTCAGCGGTAGAGCAGTGTTCTAATAAACCAGGAGTCGTAAGTTCCATCCTAACAGGAGAAAGATGAATTTTGGAAATCAGTTGCGCGTCGTGGCCGTGTAGCAAACAGTATCTGTGATGACGAACAATTAGCGACAGGCGTTTGTTTAAGAATTACTCTCAGATGTGATTAAGGCGAATGGCGCAGATAAAGCATTTACCAAAGCGGTACAGCATACGGTGGGACGAGGCAGTCTGAATTACATTTTATAGATGTATTTCTCACATATCTCAGAGCCTCTCGCGGTCGTCGTCGTCGTCGGCGTTTCTGCAGAAGTAGCAAATGGATAGCGTAGCAAATCCGGCGAGGGACGCCTTGCCTTCGATTCCGAATGCACAAAGTGTGTGGTCTTGTTTCTCAGTCTATATTTGGTCGGTCTCGTAAGAGGTTGAATGTACCGAGTGGGTGGGAAAGAGCAAGCGGCAGCGGCTGTGTAGAACGAAAACACAAATCCTCAGGGGTGTGAGCGTTTCGAGATGAGTCGTATACATGTTATAGTTTGTCGTCAGTGACCGTGTGGCCTAATGGATAAGGCGTCGGACTTCGGATCTGAAGATTACAGGTTCGAATGCTGTGACGCTCGTGTTTTTCCAGTTCTGAAAAAGAAACATACCGTTTTAATGTAGCAATTGAGCACTACGAAACCGTCTGAATGTTGCTGTTGACCATTTTTTGCTTGGAGATGCTCTTGAGCTTGAAACACACACAACAAGACCGGTGTTAACTAGCGAAATGGTCGGCAGAGTGCCGACACCGCGAGTTTTGACTGGCACTTACACATCTAAAACGGAAAGTAACTCGTTCGGCTTTTGAGTCACATAAAGTATGTGTGTTAATTTTGACGCAACTAGCTCTGCATGTTGTCATGCAATTTCCTTACCTCTCAGAAATGATTATGACATAAAAGTGAAGTACGTGACGAGTGTGACGTTAGGAAAACATTAGGCAGCATGGAGAGATTCTGTATGGGACCACCCAACCCAAACGAGTACTGTGTGACGTGCTACCCGGCAGGTATTCGCCGAGGTAGCCGGCTAGCGCAGTCGGTAGAGCGTCAGACTCTTAATCCCAGGGTCGTGGGTTCGAGCCACACGCTGGGAGGAACGGAATTTTGTTCTGCTGCAGATGTAAATTACCCTTTTTCTGATTAACGAGATGTAATGGAAAAAGCAACTTTAAACTTTGCCTATGTCTCTGTCAGTCACAAGAAAACTGTATTTGAAGGTGAAGGTGATTTTGTAGACATGTGTGAAAGACATGTTCTGAAATGCAAGTGTTGTTGTTTGGAGAGAACATTGGTTACGTGTCAGATGTGTAGCTAAGCAGTAATGGGTCGTCATAGCTGCAAATATTAGCCGGTAATATGAAGTGTTGTCAGCTGAAGTCGGATGATGCAGACGACCGTAAGGACGAAGTACCCAAGAGTACCGCTAGGCCGCGCCTCTTTAGCTCAGCGGTAGAGCAGTGTTCTAATAAACCAGGAGTCGTAAGTTCCATCCTAACAGGAGAAAGATGAATTTTGGAAATCAGTTGCGCGTCGTGGCCGTATAGCAAACAGTATCTGTGATGACGAACTATTAGCGACAGGGGTTTTTTTAAGAATTACTCTCAGATGTGATTAAGGCGAATGGCGCAGATAAAGCATTTACCAAAGCGGTACAGCATACGGTGGGACGAGGCAGTCTGAATTACATTTTATAGATGTATTTCTCACATATCTCAGATCCTCTCGCGGTCGTCGTCGTCGTCGTCGTCGTCGGTCGTCGTCGTCGTCGTCGTCGCCGCCGCCGCCGCCGCTTCTGCAGAAGTAGCAAATGGCCAGCGTAGCAAATCCGGCGAGGGACGCCCTGCCTTCGATTCCGAATGCACAAAGTGTGTGGTCTTGTTTCTCAGTCTATATTTGGTCGGTCTCGTAAGAGGTTGAATGTACCGAGTGGGTGGGAAAGAGCAAGCGGCAGCGGCTGTGTAGAACGAAAACACAAATCCTCAGGGGTGTGAGCGTTTCGAGATGAGTCGTATACATGTTTTAGTTGGTCGTCAGTGACCGTGTGGCCTAATGGATAATGCGTCGGACTTCGGATCTGAAGATTACAGGTTCGAATGCTGTCACGCTCGTGTTTTTCCAGTTCTGAAAAAGAAACATACCGTTTTAATGTAGCAATTGAGCACTACGAAACCGTCTGAATGTTGCTGTTGACCATTTTTTGCTTGGAGATGCTCTTGAGCTTGAAACACACACAACAAGACCGGTGTTAACTAGTGAAATGGTCGGCAGAGTGCCGACACCGCGAGTTTTGAATGGCACTTACACATCTAAAACAACGTCGGAAAGTAACTCGTTCGGCTTTTGAGTCACATAAAGTATGTGTGTTAATTTTGACGCAACTAGCTCTGCATGTTGTCATGCAATTTCCTTACCTCTCAGAAATGATTATGACATAAAAGTGAAGTACGTGACGAGTGTGACGTTAGGAAAACATTAGGCAGCATGGAGAGATTCTGTATGGGACCACCCAACCCAAACGAGTACTGTGTGACGTGCTACCCGGGAGGTATTCGCCGAGGTAGCCGGCTAGCGCAGTCGGTAGAGCGTTAGACTCTTAATCCCAGGGTCGTGGGTTCGAGCCACACGCTGGGAGGAACCGAATTTTGTTCCGCTGCATATGTAAATTACCGTTTTTCTGATTAACGAGATGTAATGGAAAAAGCAACTTTAAACTTTGCCTATGTCTCTGTCAGTCACAAGAAAACTGTATTTGAAGGTGAAGGTGATTTTGTAGACATGTGTGAAAGACATGTTCTGAAATGCAAGTGTTGTTGTTTGGAGAGAACATTGGTTACGTGTCAGATGTGTAGCTAAGCAGTAATGGGTCGTCATAGCTGCAAATATTAGCCGGTAATATGAAGTGTTGTCAGCTGAAGTCGGATGATGCAGACGACCGTAAGGATGAAGTACCCAACAGTACCGCTAGGCCGCGCCTCTTTAGCTCAGCGGTAGAGCAGTGTTCTAATAAACCAGGAGTCGTAAGTTCCATCCTAACAGGAGAAAGATGAATTTTGGAAATCAGTTGCGCGTCGTGGCCGTGTAGCAAACAGTATCTGTGATGACGAACAATTAGCGACAGGCGTTTGTTTAAGAATTACTCTCAGATGTGATTAAGGCGAATGGCGCAGATAAAGCATTTACCAAAGCGGTACAGCATACGGTGGGACGAGGCAGTCTGAATTACATTTTATAGATGTATTTCTCACATATCTCAGAGCCTCTCGCGGTCGTCGTCGTCGTCGTCGTCGGCGTTTCTGCAGAAGTAGCAAATGGATAGCGTAGCAAATCCGGCGAGGGACGCCTTGCCTTCGATTCCGAATGCACAAAGTGTGTGGTCTTGTTTCTCAGTCTATATTTGGTCGGTCTCGTAAGAGGTTGAATGTACCGAGTGGGTGGGAAAGAGCAAGCGGCAGCGGCTGTGTAGAACGAAAACACAAATCCTCAGGGGTGTGAGCGTTTCGAGATGAGTCGTATACATGTTATAGTTGGTCGTCAGTGACCGTGTGGCCTAATGGATAAGGCGTCGGATTTCGGATCTGAAGATTACAGGTTCGATTGCTGTCACGCTCGTGTTTTTCCAGTTCTGAAAAAGAAACATACCGTTTTAATGTAGCAATTGAGCACTACGAAACCGTCTGAATGTTGCTGTTGACCATTTTTTGCTTGGAGATGCTCTTGAGCTTGAAACACACACAACAAGACCGGTGTTAACTAGCGAAATGGTCGGCAGAGTGCCGACACCGCGAGTTTTGACTGGCACTTACACATCTAAAACGGAAAGTAACTCGTTCGGCTTTTGAGTCACATAAAGTATGTGTGTTAATTTTGACGCAACTAGCTCTGCATGTTGTCATGCAATTTCCTTACCTCTCAGAAATGATTATGACATAAAAGTGAAGTACGTGACGAGTGTGACGTTAGGAAAACATTAGGCAGCATGGAGAGATTCTGCATGGGACCACCCAACCCAAACGAGTACTGTGTGAAGTGCTACCCGGCAGGTATTCGCCGAGGTAGCCGGCTAGCGCAGTCGGTAGAGCGTCAGACTCTTAATCCCAGGGTCGTGGGTTCGAGCCACACGCTGGGAGGAACGGAATTTTGTTCCGCTGCAGATGTAAATTACCGTTTTTCTGATTAACGAGATGTAATGGAAAAAGCAACTTTAAACTTTGCCTATGTCTCTGTCAGTCACAAGAAAACTGTATTTGAAGGTGAAGGTGATTTTGTAGACATGTGTGAAAGACATGTTCTGAAATGCAAGTGTTGTTGTTTGGAGAGAACATTGGCTACGTGTCAGATGTGTAGCTAAGCAGTAATGGGTCGTCATAGCTGCAAATATTAGCCGGTAATATGAAGTGTTGTCAGCTGAAGTCGGATGATGCAGACGACCGTAAGGACGAAGTACCCAACAGTACCGCTAGGCCGCGCCTCTTTAGCTCAGCGGTAGAGCAGTGCTCTAATAAAAAAGGAGTCGTAAGTTCCATCCTAACAGGAGAAAGATGAATTTTGGAAATCAGTTGCGCGTCGTGGCCGTATAGCAAACAGTATCTGTGAAGACGAACAATTAGCGACAGGCGTTTTTTTAAGAATTACTCTCAGATGTGATTAAGGCGAATGGCGCAGATAAAGCATTTACCAAAGCGGTACAGCATACGGTGGGATGAGGCAGTCTGAATTACATTTTATAGATGTATTTCTCACATATCACAGAGCCTCTCGCGGTCGTCGTCGTCGTCGTCGTCGGCGGCGCTTCTGCAGAAGTAGCAAATGGCCAGCGTAGCAAATCCGGCGAGGGACGCCCTGCCTTCGATTCCGAATGCACAAAGTGTGTGGTCTTGTTTCTCAGTCTATATTTGGTCTGTCTCGTAAGAGGTTGAATGTACCGAGTGGGTGGGAAAGAGCAAGCGGCAGCGGCTGTGTAGAACGAAAACACAAATCCTCAGGGGTGTGAGCGTTTTGAGATGAGTCGTATACATGTTATAGATGGTCGTCAGTGACCGTGTGGCCTAATGGATAAGACGTCGGACTTCGGATCTGAAGATTACAGGTTCGAATGCTGTCACGCTCGTGTTTTCCCAGTTCTGAAAAAGAAACATACCGTTTTAATGTAGCAATTGAGCACTACGAAACCGTCTGAATGTTGCTGTTGACCATTTTTTGCTTGGAGATGCTCTTGAGCTTGAAACACACACAACAAGACCGGTGTTAACTAGCGAAATGGTCGGTAGAGTGCCGACACCGCGAGTTTTGACTGGCACTTACACATCTAAAACGGAAAGTAACTCGTTCGGCTTTTGAGTCACATAAAGTATGTGTGTTAATTTTGACGCAACTAGCTCTGCATGTTGTCATGCAATTTCCTTACCTCTCAGAAATGATTATGCCATAAAAGTGAAGTACGTGACGAGTGTGACGTTAGGAAAACATTAGGCAGCATGGAGAGATTCTGCATGGGACCACCCAACCCAAACGAGTACTGTGTGAAGTGCTACCCGGCAGGTATTCGCCGAGGTAGCCGGCTAGCGCAGTCGGTAGAGCGTCAGACTCTTAATCCCAGGGTCGTGGGTTCGAGCCACAGTCACAAGAAAACTGTATTTGAAGGTGAAGGTGATTTTGTAGACATGTGTGAAAGACATGTTCTGAAATGCAAGTGTTGTTGTTTGGAGAGAACATTGGCTACGTGTCAGATGTGTAGCTAAGCAGTAATGGGTCGTCATAGCTGCAAATATTAGCCGGTAATATGAAGTGTTGTCAGCTGAAGTCGGATGATGCAGACGACCGTAAGGACGAAGTACCCAACAGTACCGCTAGGCCGCGCCTCTTTAGCTCAGCGGTAGAGCAGTGCTCTAATAAACCAGGAGTCGTAAGTTCCATCCTAACAGGAGAAAGATGAATTTTGGAAATCAGTTGCGCGTCGTGGCCGTATAGCAAACAGTATCTGTGATGACGAACAATTAGCGACAGGCGTTTTTTTAAGAATTACTCTCAGATGTGATTAAGGCGAATGGCGCAGATAAAGCATTTACCAAAGCGGTACAGCATACGGTGGGACGAGGCAGTCTGAATTACATTTTATAGATGTATTTTTTCACATATCTCAGAGCCTCTCGCGGTCGTCGTCGGCGCTTCTGCAGAAGTAGCAAATGGCCAGCGTAGCAAATCCGGCGAGGGACGCCCTGCCTTCGATTCCGAATGCACAAAGTGTGTGGTCTTGTTTCTCAGTCTATATTTGGTCTGTCTCGTAAGAGGTTGAATGTACCGAGTGGGTGGGAAAGAGCAAGCGGCAGCGGCTGTGTAGAACGAAAACACAAATCCTCAGGGGTGTGAGCGTTTTGAGATGAGTCGTATACATGTTATAGTTGGTCGTCAGTGACCGTGTGGCCTAATGGATAAGACGTCGGACTTCGGATCTGAAGATTACAGGTTCGAATGCTGTCACGCTCGTGTTTTTCCAGTTCTGAAAAAGAAACATACCGTTTTAATGTAGCAATTGAGCACTACGAAACCGTCTGAATGTTGCTGTTGACCATTTTTTGCTTGGAGATGCTCTTGAGCTTGAAACACACACAACAAGACCGGTGTTAACTAGCGAAATGGTCGGCAGAGTGCCGACACCGCGAGTTTTGACTGGCACTTACACATCTAAAACGGAAAGTAACTCGTTCGGCTTTTGAGTCACATAAAGTATGTGTGTTAATTTTGACGCAACTAGCTCTGCATGTTGTCATGCAATTTCCTTACCTCTCAGAAATGATTATGACATAAAAGTGAAGTACGTGACGAGTGTGACGTTAGGAAAACATTAGGCAGCATGGAGAGATTCCTTATGGGACCACCCAACCCAAACGAGTACTGTGTGACGTGCTACCCGGGAGGTATTCGCCGAGGTAGCCGGCTAGCGCAGTCGGTAGAGCGTTAGACTCTTAATCCCAGGGTCGTGGGTTCGAGCCACACGCTGGGAGGAACGGAATTTTGTTCCGCTGCAGATGTAAATTACCGTTTTTCTGATTAACGAGATGTAATGGAAAAAGCAACTTTAAACTTTGCCTATGTCTCTGTCAGTCACAAGAAAACTGTATTTGAAGGTGAAGGTGATTTTGTAGACATGTGTGAAAGACATGTTCTGAAATGCAAGTGTTGTTGTTTGGAGAGAACATTGGTTACGTGTCAGATGTGAAGCTAAGCAGTAATGGGTCGTCATAGCTGCAAATATTAGCCGGTAATATGAAGTGTTGTCAGCTGAAGTCGGATGATGCAGACGACCGTAAGGATGAAGTACCCAACAGTACCGCTAGGCCGCGCCTCTTTAGCTCAGCGGTAGAGCAGTGTTCTAATAAACCAGGAGTCGTAAGTTCCATCCTTACAGGAGAAAGATGAATTTTGGAAATCAGTTGCGCGTCGTGGCTGTGTAGCAAACAGTATCTGTGATGACGAACAATTAGCGACAGGCGTTTTTTTAAGAATTACTCTCAGATGTGATTAAGGCGAATGGCGCAGATAAAGCATTTACCAAAGCGGTACAGCATACGGTGGGACGAGGCAGTCTGAATTACATTTTATAGATGTATTTCTCACATATCTCAGAGCCTCTCGCGGTCGTCGTCGTCGTCGTCGGCGGCGTTTCTGCAGAAGTAGCAAATGGCCAGCGTAGCAAATCCGGCGAGGGACGCCTTGCCTTCGATTCCGAATGCACAAAGTGTGTGGTCTTGTTTCTCAGTCTATATTTGGTCGGTCTCGTAAGAGGTTGAATGTACCGAGTGGGTGGGAAAGAGCAAGCGGCAGCGGCTGTGTAGAACGAAAACACAAATCCTCAGGGGTGTGAGCGTTTTGAGATGAGTCGTATACATGTTATAGTTGGTCGTCAGTGACCGTGTGGCCTAATGGATAAGGCGTCGGACTTCGGATCTGAAGATTACAGGTTCGAATGCTGTCACGCTCGTGTTTTTCCAGTTCTGAAAAAGAAACATACCGTTTTAATGTAGCAATTGAGCACTACGAAACCGTCTGAATGTTGCTGTTGACCATTTTTTGCTTGGAGATGCTCTTGAGCTTGAAACACACACAACAAGACCGGTGTTAACTAGCGAAATGGTCGGCAGAGTGCCGACACCGCGAGTTTTGACTGGCACTTACACATCTAAAACGGAAAGTAACTCGTTCGGCTTTTGAGTCACATAAAGTATGTGTGTTAATTTTGACGCAACTAGCTCTGCATGTTGTCATGCAATTTCCTTACCTCTCAGAAATGATTATGACATAAAAGTGAAGTACGTGACGAGTGTGACGTTAGGAAAACATTAGGCAGCATGGAGAGATTCTGTATGGGACCACCCAACCCAAACGAGTACTGTGTGACGTGCTACCCGGGAGGTATTCGCCGAGGTAGCCGGCTAGCGCAGTCGGTAGAGCGTTAGACTCTTAATCCCAGGGTCGTGGGTTCGAGCCACACGCTGGGAGGAACGGAATTTTGTTCCGCTGCATATGTAAATTACCGTTTTTCTGATTAACGAGATGTAATGGAAAAAGCAACTTTAAACTTTGCCTATGTCTCTGTCAGTCACAAGAAAACTGTATTTGAAGGTGAAGGTGATTTTGTAGACATGTGTGAAAGACATGTTCTGAAATGCAAGTGTTGTTGTTTGGAGAGAACATTGGTTACGTGTCAGATGTGAAGCTAAGCAGTAATGGGTCGTCATAGCTGCAATTATTAGCCGGTAATATGAAGTGTTGTCAGCTGAAGTCGGATGATGCAGACGACCGTAAGGATGAAGTACCCAACAGTACCGCTAGGCCGCGCCTCTTTAGCTCAGCGGTAGAGCAGTGTTCTAATAAACCAGGAGTCGTAAGTTCCATCCTAACAGGAGAAAGATGAATTTTGGAAATCAGTTGCGCGTCGTGGCTGTGTAGCAAACAGTATCTGTGATGACGAACAATTAGCGACAGGCGTTTTTTTAAGAATTACTCTCAGATGTGATTAAGGCGAATGGCGCAGATAAAGCATTTACCAAAGCGGTACAGCATACGGTGGGACGAGGCAGTCTGAATTACATTTTATAGATGTATTTCTCACATATCTCAGAGCCTCTCGCGGTCGTCGTCGTCGTCGTCGTCGTCGGCGGCGTTTCTGCAGAAGTAGCAAATGGCCAGCGTAGCAAATCCGGCGAGGGACGCCTTGCCTTCGATTCCGAATGCACAAAGTGTGTGGTCTTGTTTCTCAGTCTATATTTGGTCGGTCTCGTAAGAGGTTGAATGTACCGAGTGGTTGGGAAAGAGCAAGCGGCAGCGGCTGTGTAGAACGAAAACACAAATCCTCAGGGGTGTGAGCGTTTTGAGATGAGTCGTATACATGTTATAGTTGGTCGTCAGTGACCGTGTGGCCTAATGGATAAGGCGTCGGACTTCGGATCTGAAGATTACAGGTTCGAATGCTGTCACGCTCGTGTTTTTCCAGTTCTGAAAAAGAAACATACCGTTTTAATGTAGCAATTGAGCACTACGAAACCGTCTGAATGTTGCTGTTGACCATTTTTTGCTTGGAGATGCTCTTGAGCTTGAAACACACACAACAAGACCGGTGTTAACTAGCGAAATGGTCGGCAGAGTGCCGACACCGCGAGTTTTGACTGGCACTTACACATATGAAACAACGTCGGAAAGTAACTCGTTCGGCTTTTGAGTCACATAAAGTATGTGTGTTAATTTTGACACAACTAGCTCTGCATGTTGTCATGCAATTTCCTTACCTCTCAGAAATGATTATGACATAAAAGTGAAGTACGTGACGAGTGTGACGTTAGGAAAACATTAGGCAGCATGGAGAGATTCTGTATGGGACCACCCAACCCAAACGAGTACTGTGTGACGTGCTACCCGGCAGGTATTCGCCGAGGTAGCCGGCTAGCGCAGTCGGTAGAGCGTCAGACTCTTAATCCCAGGGTCGTGGGTTCGAGCCACACGCTGGGAAGAACGGAATTTGTTCCGCTGCAGATGTAAATTACCGTTTTTATGATTAACGAGATGTAATGGAAAAAGCAACTTTAAACTTTGCCTATGTCTCTGTCAGTCACAAGAAAACTGTATTTGAAGGTGAAGGTGATTTTGTAGACATGTGTGAAAGACATGTTCTGAAATGCAAGTGTTGTTGTTTGGAGAGAACATTGGTTACGTGTCAGATGTGTAGCTAAGCAGTAATGGGTCGTCATAGCTGCAAATATTAGCCGGTAATATGAAGTGTTGTCAGCTGAAGTCGGATGATGCAGACGACCGTAAGGACGAAGTACCCAAGAGTACCGCTAGGCCGCGCCTCTTTAGCTCAGCGGTAGAGCAGTTTTCTAATAAACCAGGAGTCGTAAGTTCCATCCTAACAGGAGAAAGATGAATTTTGGAAATCAGTTGTGCGTCGTGGCCGTATAGCAAACAGTATCTGTGATGACGAACAATTAGCGACAGGCGTTTTTTTAAGAATTACTCTCAGATGTGATTAAGGCGAATGGCGCAGATAAAGCATTTACCAAAGCGGTACAGCATACGGTGGGACGAGGCAGTCTGAATTACATTTTATAGATGTATTTCTCACATATCTAAGAGCCTCTCGCGGTCGTCGTCGTCGTCGTCGTCGTCGGCGCCGCCGCCGCCGCTTCTGCAGAAGTAGCAAATGGCCAGCGTAGCAAATCCGGCGAGGGACGCCCTGCCTTCGATTCCGAATGCACAAAGTGTGTGGTCTTGTTTCTCAGTCTATATTTGGTCGGTCTCGTAAGAGGTTGAATGTACCGAGTGGGTGGGAAAGAGCAAGCGGCAGCGGCTGTGTAGAACGAAAACACAAATCCTCAGGGGTGTGAGCGTTTCGAGATGAGTCGTATACATGTTATAGTTGGTCGTCAGTGACCGTGTGGCCTAATGGCTAAGGCGTCGGACTTCGGATCTGAAGATTACAGGTTCGAATGCTGTCACGCTCGTGTTTTTCCAGTTCTGAAAAAGATACGTACCGTTTTAATGTAGCAATTGAGCACTACGAAACCGTCTGAATGTTGCTGTTGACCATTTTTTGCTTGGAGATGCTCTTGAGCTTGAAACACACACAACAAGACCGGTGTTAACTAGCGAAATGGTCGGCAGAGTGCCGACACCGCGAGTTTTGACTGGCACTTACACATCTGAAACAACGTCGGAAAGTAACTCGTTCGGCTTTTGAGTCACATAAAGTATGTGTGTTAATTTTGACGCAACTAGCTCTGCATGTTGTCATGCAATTTCCTTACCTCTCAGAAATGATTATGACATAAAAGTGAAGTACGTGACGAGTGTGACGTTAGGAAAACATTAGGCAGCATGGAGAGATTCTGTATGGGACCACCCAACCCAAACGAGTACTGTGTGACGTGCTACCCGGCAGGTATTCGCCGAGGTAGCCGGCTAGCGCAGTCGGTAGAGCGTCAGACTCTTAATCCCAGGGTCGTGGGTTCGAGCCACACGCTGGGAGGAACGGAATTTTGTTCCGCTGCAGATGTAAATTACCGTTTTTCTGATTAACGAGATGTAATGGAAAAAGCAACTTTAAACTTTGCCTATGTCTCTGTCAGTCACAAGAAAACTGTATTTGAAGGTGAAGGTGATTTTGTAGACATGTGTGAAAGACATGTTCTGAAATGCAAGTGTTGTTGTTTGGAGAGAACATTGGCTACGTGTCAGATGTGTAGCTAAGCAGTAATGGGTCGCCATAGCTGCAAATATTAGCCGGTAATATGAAGTGTTGTCAGCTGAAGTCGGATGTTGCAGACGACCGTAAGGACGAAGTACCCAACAGTACCGCTAGGCCGCGCCTCTATAGCTCAGCGGTAGAGCAGTGCTCTAATAAACCAGGAGTCGTAAGTTCCATCCTAACAGGAGAAAGATGAATTTTGGAAATCAGTTGCGCGTCGTGGCCGTATAGCAAACAGTATCTGTGATGACGAACAATTAGCGACAGGCGTTTTTTTAAGAATTACTCTCAGATGTGATTAAGGCGAATGGCGCAGATAAAGCATTTACCAAAGCGGTACAGCATACGGTGGGACGAGGCAGTCTGAATTACATTTTATAGATGTATTTCTCACATATCTCAGAGCCTCTCGCGGTCGTCGTCGTCGTCGTCGTCGTCGTCGGCGCTTCTGCAGAAGTAGCAAATGGCCAGCGTAGCAAATCCGGCGAGGGACGCCCTGCCTTCGATTCCGAATGCACAAAGTGTGTGGTCTTGTTTCTCAGTCTATATTTGGTCTGTCTCGTAAGAGGTTGAATGTACCGAGTGGGTGGGAAAGAGCAAGCGGCAGCGGCTGTGTAGAACGAAAACACAAATCCTCAGGGGTGTGAGCGTTTTGAGATGAGTCGTATACATGTTATAGTTGGTCGTCAGTGACCGTGTGGCCTAATGGCTAAGGCGTCGAACTTCGGATCTGAAGATTACAGGTTCGAATGCTGTCACGCTCGTGTTTTTCCAGTTCTGAAAAAGAAACGTACCGTTTTAATGTAGCAATTGAGCACTACGAAACCGTCTGAATGTTGCTGTTGACCATTTTTTGCTTGGAGATGCTCTTGAGCTTGAAACACACACAACAAGACCGGTGTTACCTAGCGAAATGGTCGGCAGAGTGCCGACACCGCGAGTTTTGACTGGCACTTACACATCTGAAACAACGTCGGAAAGTAACTCGTTCGGCTTTTGAGTCACATAAAGTATGTGTGTTAATTTTGACGCAACTAGCTCTGCATGTTGTCATGCAATTTCCTTACCTCTCAGAAATGATTATGACATAAAAGTGAAGTACGTGACGAGTGTGACGTTAGGAAAACATTAGGCAGCATGGAGAGATTCTGTATGGGACCACCCAACCCAAACGAGTACTGTGTGACGTGCTACCCGGCAGGTATTCGCCGAGGTAGCCGGCTAGCGCAGTCGGTAGAGCGTCACACTCTTAATCCCAGGGTCGTGGGTTCGAGCCACACGCTGGGAAGAACGGAATTTGTTCCGCTGCAGATGTAAATTACCGTTTTTCTGATTAACGAGATGTAATGGAAAAAGCAACTTTAAACTTTGCCTATGTCTCTGTCAGTCACAAGAAAACTGTATTTGAAGGTGAAGGTGATTTTGTAGACATGTGTGAAAGACATGTTCTGAAATGCAAGTGTTGTTGTTTGGAGAGAACATTGGTTACCTGTCAGATGTGTAGCTAAGCAGTAATGGGTCGTCATAGCTGCAAATATTAGCCGGTAATATGAAGTGTTGTCAGCTGAAGTCGGATGATGCAGACGACTGTAAGGACGAAGTACCCAAGAGTACCGCTAGGCCGCGCCTCTTTAGCTCAGCGGTAGAGCAGTTTTCTAATAAACCAGGAGTCGTAAGTTCCATCCTAACAGGAGAAAGATGAATTTTGGAAATCAGTTGTGCGTCGTGCCCGTATAGCAAACAGTATCTGTGATGACGAACAATTAGCGACAGGGGTTTTTTTAAGAATTACTCTCAGATGTGATTAAGGCGAATGGCGCAGATAAAGCATTTACCAAAGCGGTACAGCATACGGTGGGACGAGGCAGTCTGAATTACATTTTATAGATGTATTTCTCACATATCTCAGAGCCTCTCGCGGTCGTCGTCGTCGTCGGCGCTTTTGCAGAAGTAGCAAATGGCCAGCGTAGCAAATCCGGCGAGGGACGCCCTGCCTTCGATTCCGAATGCACAAAGTGTGTGGTCTTGTTTCTCAGTCTATATTTGGTCGGTCTCGTAAGAGGTTGAATGTACCGAGTGGGTGGGAAAGAGCAAGCGGCATCGGCTGTGTAGAACGAAAACACAAATCCTCAGGGGTGTGAGCGTTTTGAGATGAGTCGTATACAGGTTATAGTTGGTCGTCAGTGACCGTGTGGCCTAATGGCTAAGGCGTCGGACTTCGGATCTGAAGATTACAGGTTCGAATGCTGTCACGCTCGTGTTTTTCCAGTTCTGAAAAAGAAACGTACCGTTTTAATGTAGCAATTGAGCACTACGAAACCGTCTGAATGTTGCTGTTGACCATTTTTTGCTTGGAGATGCTCTTGAGCTTGAAACACACACAACAAGACCGGTGTTAACTAGCGAAATGGTCGGCAGAGTGCCGAAACCGCGAGTTTTGACTGGCACTTACACATCTGAAACAACGTCGGAAAGTAACTCGTTCGGCTTTTGAGTCACATAAAGTATGTGTGTTAATTTTGACGCAACTAGCTCTGCATGTTGTCATGCAATTTCCTTACCTCTCAGAAATGATTATGACATAAAAGTGAAGTACGTGACGAGTGTGACGTTAGGAAAACATTAGGCAGCATGGAGAGATTCTGTATGGGACCACCCAACCCAAACGAGTACTGTGTGACGTGCTACCCGGGAGGTATTCGCCGAGGTAGCCGGCTAGCGCAGTCGGTAGAGCGTCAGACTCTTAATCCCAGGGTCGTGGGTTCGAGCCACACGCTGGGAGGAACGGAATTTTGTTCCGCTGCAGATGTAAATTACCGTTTTTCTGATTAACGAGATGTAATGGAAAAAGCAACTTTAAACTTTGCCTATGTCTCTGTCAGTCACAAGAAAACTGTATTTGAAGGTGAAGGTGATTTTGTAGACATGTGTGAAAGACATGTTCTGAAATGCAAGTGTTGTTGTTTGGAGAGAACATTGGTTACGTGTCAGATGTGTAGCTAAGCAGTAATGGGTCGTCATAGCTGCAAATATTAGCCGGTAATATGAAGTGTTGTCAGCTGAAGTCGGATGTTGCAGACGACCGTAAGGACGAAGTACCCAAGAGTACCGCTAGGCCGCGCCTCTTTAGCTCAGCGGTAGAGCAGTGCTCTAATAAACCAGGAGTCGTAAGTTCCATCCTAACAGGAGAAAGATGAATTTTGGAAATCAGTTGCGCGTCGTGGCCGTATAGCAAACAGTATCTGTGATGACGAACAATTAGCGACAGGCGTTTTTTTAAGAATTACTCTCAGATGTGATTAAGGCGAATGGCGCAGATAAAGCATTTACCAAAGCGGTACAGCATACGGTGGGACGAGGCAGTCTGAATTACATTTTATAGATGTATTTCTCACATATCTCAGAGCCTCTCGCGGTCGTCGTCGTCGTCGTCGGCGGCGCTTCTGCAGAAGTAGCAAATGGCCAGCGTAGCAAATCCGGCGAGGGACGCCCTGCCTTCGATTCCGAATGCACAAAGTGTGTGGTCTTGTTTCTCAGTCTATATTTGGTCTGTCTCGTAAGAGGTTGAATGTACCGAGTGGGTGGGAAAGAGCAAGTGGCAGCGGCTGTGTAGAACGAAAACACAAATCCTCAGGGGTGTGAGCGTTTTGAGATGAGTCGTATACATGTTATAGTTGGTCGTCAGTGACCGTGTGGCCTAATGGCTAAGGCGTCGGACTTCGGATCTGAAGATTACAGGTTCGAATGCTGTCACGCTCGTGTTTTTCCAGTTCTGAAAAAGAAACGTACCGTTTTAATGTAGCAATTGAGCACTACGAAACCGTCTGAATGTTGCTGTTGACCATTTTTTGCTTGGAGATGCTCTTGAGCTTGAAACACACACAACAAGACCGGTGTTAACTAGCGAAATCGTCGGCAGAGTGCCGACACCGCGAGTTTTGACTGGCACTTACACATCTGAAACAACGTCGTAAAGTAACTCGTTCGGCTTTTGAGTCACATAAAGTATGTGTGTTAATTTTGACGCAACTAGCTCTGCATGTTGTCATGCAATTTCCTTACCTCTCAGAAATGATTATGACATAAAAGTGAAGTACGTGACGAGTGTGACGTTAGGAAAACATTAGGCAGCATGGAGAGATTCTGTATGGGACCACCCAACCCAAACGAGTACTGTGTGACGTGCTACCCGGCAGGTATTCGCCGAGGTAGCCGGCTAGCGCAGTCGGTAGAGCGTCAGACTCTTAATCCCAGGGTCGTGGGTTCGAGCCACACGCTGGGAGGAACGGAATTTTGTTCCGCTGCAGATGTAAATTACCGTTTTTCTGATTAACGAGATGTAATGGAAAAAGCAACTTTAAACTTTGCCTATGTCTCTGTCAGTCACAAGAAAACTGTATTTGAAGGTGAAGGTGATTTTGTAGACATGTGTGAAAGACATGTTCTGAAATGCAAGTGTTGTTGTTTGGAGAGAACATTGGCTACGTGTCAGATGTGTAGCTAAGCAGTAATGGGTCGTCATAGCTGCAAATATTAGCCGGTAATATGAAGTGTTGTCAGCTGAAGTCGGATGTTGCAGACGACCGTAAGGACGAAGTACCCAACAGTACCGCTAGGCCGCGCCTCTATAGCTCAGCGGTAGAGCAGTGCTCTAATAAACCAGGAGTCGTAAGTTCCATCCTAACAGGAGAAAGATGAATTTTGGAAATCAGTTGCGCGTCGTGGCCGTATAGCAAACAGTATCTGTGATGACGAACAATTAGCGACAGGCGTTTTTTTAAGAATTACTCTCAGATGTGATTAAGGCGAATGGCGCAGATAAAGCATTTACCAAAGCGGTACAGCATACGGTGGGACGAGGCAGTCTGAATTACATTTTATAGATGTATTTCTCACATATCTCAGAGCCTCTCGCGGTCGTCGTCGTCGTCGTCGTCGTCGTCGTCGGCGCTTCTGCAGAAGTAGCAAATGGCCAGTGTAGCAAATCCGGCGAGGGACGCCCTGCCTTCGATTCCGAATGCACAAAGTGTGTGGTCTTGTTTCTCAGTCTATATTTGGTCTGTCTCGTAAGAGGTTGAATGTACCGAGTGGGTGGGAAAGAGCAAGCGGCAGCGGCTGTGTAGAACGAAAACACAAATCCTCAGGGGTGTGAGCGTTTTGAGATGAGTCGTATACATGTTATAGTTGGTCGTCAGTGACCGTGTGGCCTAATGGATAAGACGTCGGACTTCGGATCTGAAGATTACAGGTTCGAATGCTGTCACGCTCGTGTTTTTCCAGTTCTGAAAAAGAAACATACCGTTTTAATGTAGCAATTGAGCACTACGAAACCGTCTGAATGTTGCTGTTGACCATTTTTTGCTTGGAGATGCTCTTGAGCTTGAAACACACACAACAAGACCGGTGTTAACTAGCGAAATGGTCGGCAGAGTGCCGACACCGCGAGTTTTGACTGGCACTTACACATATGAAACAACGTCGGAAAGTAACTCGTTCGGCTTTTGAGTCACATAAAGTATGTGTGTTAATTTTGACACAACTAGCTCTGCATGTTGTCATGCAATTTCCTTACCTCTCAGAAATGATTATGACATAAAAGTGAAGTACGTGACGAGTGTGACGTTAGGAAAACATTAGGCAGCATGGAGTGATTCTGTATGGGACCACCCAACCCAAACGAGTACTGTGTGACGTGCTACCCGGCAGGTATTCGCCGAGGTAGCCGGCTAGCGCAGTCGGTAGAGCGTCAGACTCTTAATCCCAGGGTCGTGGGTTCGAGCCACACGCTGGGAAGAACGGAATTTGTTCCGCTGCAGATGTAAATTACCGTTTTTCTGATTAACGAGATGTAATGGAAAAAGCAACTTTAAACTTTGCCTATGTCTCTGTCAGTCACAAGAAAACTGTATTTGAAGGTGAAGGTGATTTTGTAGACATGTGTGAAAGACATGTTCTGAAATGCAAGTGTTGTTGTTTGGAGAGAACATTGGTTACGTGTCAGATGTGTAGCTAAGCAGTAATGGGTCGTCATAGCTGCAAATATTAGCCGGTAATATGAAGTGTTGTCAGCTGAAGTCGGATGATGCAGACGACCGTAAGGACGAAGTACCCAAGAGTACCGCTAGGCCGCGCCTCTTTAGCTCAGCGGTAGAGCAGTTTTCTAATAAACCAGGAGTCGTAAGTTCCATCCTAACAGGAGAAAGATGAATTTTGGAAATCAGTTGTGCGTCGTGCCCGTATAGCAAACAGTATCTGTGATGACGAACAATTAGCGACAGGCGTTTTTTTAAGAATTACTCTCAGATGTGATTAAGGCGAATGGCGCAGATAAAGCATTTACCAAAGCGGTACAGCATACGGTGGGACGAGGCAGTCTGAATTACATTTTATAGATGTATTTCTCACATATCTCAGAGCCTCTCGCGGTCGTCGTCGTCGTCGTCGTCGTCGGCGCTTTTGCAGAAGTAGCAAATGGCCAGCGTAGCAAATCCGGCGAGGGACGCCCTGCCTTCGATTCCGAATGCACAAAGTGTGTGGTCTTGTTTCTCAGTCTATATTTGGTCGGTCTCGTAAGAGGTTGAATGTACCGAGTGGGTGGGAAAGAGCAAGCGGCAGCGGCTGTGTAGAACGAAAACACAAATCCTCAGGGGTGTGAGCGTTTTGAGATGAGTCGTATACATGTTATACTTGGTCGTCAGTGACCGTGTGGCCTAATGGATAAGGCGTCGGACTTCGGATCTGAAGATTACAGGTTCGAATGCTGTCACGCTCGTGTTTTTCCAGTTCTGAAAAAGAAACATACCGTTTTAATGTAGCAATTGAGCACTACGAAACCGTCTGAATGTTGCTGTTGACAATTTTTTCTTGGAGATGCTCTTGAGCTTGAAAAACACACAACAAGACCGGTGTTAACTAGCGAAATGGTCGGCAGAGTGCCGACACCGCGAGTTTTGACTGGCACTTACACATATGAAACAACGTCGGAAAGTAACTCGTTCGGCTTTTGAGTCACATAAAGTATGTGTGTTAATTTTGACACAACTAGCTCTGCATGTTGTCATGCAATTTCCTTACCTCTCAGAAATGATTATGACATAAAAGTGAAGTACGTGACGAGTGTGACGTTAGGAAAACATTAGGCAGCATGGAGAGATTCTGTATGGGACCACCCAACCCAAACGAGTACTGTGTGACGTGCTACCCGGCAGGTATTCGCCGAGGTAGCCGGCTAGCGCAGTCGGTAGAGCGTCAGACTCTTAATCCCAGGGTCGTGGGTTCGAGCCACACGCTGGGAGGAACGGAATTTTGTTCCGCTGCAGATGTAAATTACCGTTTTTCTGATTAACGAGATGTAATGGAAAAAGCAACTTTAAACTTTGCCTATGTCTCTGTCAGTCACAAGAAAACTGTATTTGAAGGTGAAGGTGATTTTGTAGACATGTGTGAAAGACATGTTCTGAAATGCAAGTGTTGTTGTTTGGAGAGAACATTGGCTACGTGTCAGATGTGTAGCTAAGCAGTAATGGGTCGTCATAGCTGCAAATATTAGCCGGTAATATGAAGTGTTGTCAGCTGAAGTCGGATGTTGCAGACGTCCGTAAGGACGAAGTACCCAACAGTACCGCTAGGCCGCGCCTCTATAGCTCAGCGGTAGAGCAGTGCTCTAATAAACCAGGAGTCGTAAGTTCCATCCTAACAGGAGAAAGATGAATTTTGGAAATCAGTTGCGCGTCGTGGCCGTATAGCAAACAGTATCTGTGATGACGAACAATTAGCGACAGGCGTTTTTTTAAGAATTACTCTCAGATGTGATTAAGGCGAATGGCGCAGATAAAGCATTTACCAAAGCGGTACAGCATACGGTGGGACGAGGCAGTCTGAATTACATTTTATAGATGTATTTCTCACATATCTCAGAGCCTCTCGCGGTCGTCGTCGTCGTCGTCGTCGTCGTCGTCGTCGTCGTCGGCGCTTCTGCAGAAGTAGCAAATGGCCAGTGTAGCAAATCCGGCGAGGGACGCCCTGCCTTCGATTCCGAATGCACAAAGTGTGTGGTCTTGTTTCTCAGTCTATATTTGGTCTGTCTCGTAAGAGGTTGAATGTACCGAGTGGGTGGGAAAGAGCAAGCGGCAGCGGCTGTATAGAACGAAAACACAAATCCTCAGGGGTGTGAGCGTTTCGAGATGAGTCGTATACATGTTATAGTTGGTCGTCAGTGACCGTGTGGCCTAATGGCTAAGGCGTCGGACTTCGGATCTGAAGATTACAGGTTCGAATGCTGTCACGCTCGTGTTTTTCCAGTTCTGAAAAAGAAACGTACCGTTTTAATGTAGCAATTGAGCACTACGAAACCGTCTGAATGTTGCTGTTGACCATTTTTTGCTTGGAGATGCTCTTGAGCTTGAAACACACACAACAAGACCGGTGTTAACTAGCGAAATGGTCGGCAGAGTGCCGACACCGCGAGTTTTGACTGGCACTTACACATCTGAAACAACGTCGGAAAGTAACTCGTTCGGCTTTTGAGTCACATAAAGTATGTGTGTTAATTTTGACGCAACTAGCTCTGCATGTTGTCATGCAATTTCCTTACCTCTCAGAAATGATTATGACATAAAAGTGAAGTACGTGACGAGTGTGACGTTAGGAAAACATTAGGCAGCATGGAGAGATTCTGTATGGGACCACCCAACCCAAACGAGTACTGTTTAACGTGCTACCCGGCAGGTATTCGCTGAGGTAGCCGGCTAGAGCAGTCGGTAGAGCGTCAGACTCTTAATCCCAGGGTCGTGGGTTCGAGCCACACGCTAGGAGGAACGGAATTTTGTTCCGCTGCAGATGTAAATTACCGTTTTTCTGATTAACGAGATGTAATGGAAAAAGCAACTTTAAACTTTGCCTATGTCTCTGTCAGTCACAAGAAAACTGTATTTGAAGGTGAAGGTGATTTTGTAGACATGTGTGAAAGACATGTTCTGAAATGCAAGTGTTGTTGTTTGGAGAGAACATTGGCTACGTGTCAGATGTGTAGCTAAGCAGTAATGGGTCGTCATAGCTGCAAATATTAGCCGGTAATATGAAGTGTTGTCAGCTGAAGTCGGATGTTGCAGACGACCGTAAGGACGAAGTACCCAACAGTACCGCTAGGCCGCGCCTCTATAGCTCAGCGGTAGAGCAGTGCTCTAATAAACCAGGAGTCGTAAGTTCCATCCTAACAGGAGAAAGATGAATTTTGGAAATCAGTTGCGCGTCGTGGCCGTATAGCAAACAGTATCTGTGATGACGAACAATTAGCGACAGGCGTTTTTTTAAGAATTACTCTCAGATGTGATTAATGCGAATGGCGCAGATAAAGCATTTACCAAAGCGGTACAGCATACGGTGGGACGAGGCAGTCTGAATTACATTTTATAGATGTATTTCTCACATATCTCAGAGCCTCTCGCCGTCGTCGTCGTCGTCGTCGTCGTCGTCGGCGCTTCTGCAGAAGTAGCAAATGGCCAGTGTAGCAAATCAGGCGAGGGACGCCCTGCCTTCGATTCCGAATGCACAAAGTGTGTGGTCTTGTTTCTCAGTCTATATTTGGTCTGTCTCGTAAGAGGTTGAATGTACCGAGTGGGTGGGAAAGAGCAAGCGGCAGCGGCTGTGTAGAACGAAAACACAAATCCTCAGGGGTGTGAGCGTTTTGAGATGAGTCGTATACATGTTATAGTTGGTCGTCAGTGACCGTGTGGCCTAATGGATAAGGCGTCGGACTTCGGATCTGAAGATTACAGGTTCGAATGCTGTCACGCTCGTGTTTTTCCAGTTCTGAAAAAGAAACATACCGTTTTAATGTAGCAATTGAGCACTACGAAACCGTCTGAATGTTGCTGTTGACAATTTTTTCTTGGAGATGCTCTTGAGCTTGAAACACACACAACAAGACCGGTGTTAACTAGCGAAATGGTCGGCAGAGTGCCGACACCGCGAGTTTTGACTGGCACTTACACATATGAAACAACGTCGGAAAGTAACTCGTTCGGCTTTTGAGTCACATAAAGTATGTGTGTTAATTTTGACACAACTAGCTCTGCATGTTGTCATACAATTTCCTTACCTCTCAGAAATGATTATGACATAAAAGTGAAGTACGTGACGAGTGTGACGTTAGGAAAACATTAGGCAGCATGGAGAGATTCTGTATGGGACCACCCAACCCAAACGAGTACTGTGTGACGTGCTACCCGGCAGGTATTCGCCGAGGTAGCCGGCTAGCGCAGTCGGTAGAGCGTCAGACTCTTAATCCCAGGGTCGTGGTTTCGAGCCACACGCTGGGAGGAACGGAATTTGTTCCGCTGCAGATGTAAATTACCGTTTTTCTGATTAACGAGATGTAATGGAAAAAGCAACATTAAACTTTGCCTATGTCTCTGTCAGTCACAAGAAAACTGTATTTGAAGGTGAAGGTGATTATGTAGACATGTGTGAAAGACATGTTCTGAAATGCAAGTGTTGTTGTTTGGAGAGAACATTGGTTACGTGTCAGATGTGTAGCTAAGCAGTAATGGGTCGTCATAGCTGCAAATATTAGCCGGTAATATGAAGTGTTGTCAGCTGAAGTCGGATGATGCAGACGACCGTAAGGACGAAGTACCCAACAGTACCGCTAGGCCGCGCCTCTTTAGCTCAGCGGTAGAGCAGTTTTCTAATAAACCAGGAGTCGTAAGTTCCATCCTAACAGGAGAAAGATGAATTTTGGAAATCAGTTGTGCGTCGTGCCCGTATAGCAAACAGTATCTGTGATGACGAACAATTAGCGACAGGCGTTTTTTTAAGAATTACTCTCAGATGTGATTAAGGCGAATGGCGCAGATAAAGCATTTACCAAAGCGGTACAGCATACGGTGGGACGAGGCAGTCTGAATTACATTTTATAGATGTATTTCTCACATATCTCAGAGCCTCTCGCGGTCGTCGTCGTCGTCGTCGTCGTCGTCGTCGTCGTCGTCGGCGGCGGCGGCGCCGCCGCCGCCGCCGCTTCTGCAGAAGTAGCAAATGGCCAGCGTAGCAAATCCGGCGAGGGACGCCCTGCCTTCGATTCCGAATGCACAAAGTGTGTGGTCTTGTTTCTCAGTCTATATTTGGTCGGTCTCGTAAGAGGTTGAATGTACCGAGTGGGTGGAAAAGAGCAAGCGGCAGCGGCTGTGTAGAACGAAAACACAAATCCTCAGGGGTGTGAGCGTTTCGAGATGAGTCGTATACATGTTGTAGTTGGTCGTCAGTGACCGTGTGGCCTAATGGATAAGGCGTCGGACTTCGGATCTGAAGATTACAGGTTCGAATGCTGTCACGCTCGTGTTTTTCCAGTTCTGAAAAAGAAACGTACCGTTTTAATGTAGCAATTGAGCACTACGAAACCGTCTGAATGTTGCTGTTGACCATTTTTTGCTTGGAGATGCTCTTGAGCTTGAAACACACACAACAAGACCGGTGTTAACTAGCGAAATGGTCGGCAGAGTGCCGACACAGCGAGTTTTGACTGGCACTTACACATCTGAAACAACGTCGGAAAGTAACTCGTTCGGCTTTTGAGTCACATAAAGTATGTGTGTTAATTTTGACGCAACTAGCTCTGCATGTTGTCATGCAATTTCCTTACCTCTCAGAAATGATTATGACATAAAAGTGAAGTACGTGACGAGTGTGACGTTAGGAAAACATTAGGCAGCATGGAGAGATTCTATATGGGACCACCCAACCCAAACGAGTACTGTGTGACGTGCTACCCGGCAGGTATTCGCCGAGGTAGCCGGCTAGCGCAGTCGGTAGAGCGTCAGACTCTTAATCCCAGGGTCGTGGGTTCGAGCCACACGCTGGGAGGAACGGAATTTTGTTCCGCTGCAGATGTAAATTACCGTTTTTCTGATTAACGAGATGTAATGGAAAAAGCAACTTTAAACTTTGCCTATGTCTCTGTCAGTCACAAGAAAACTGTATTTGAAGGTGAAGGTGATTTTGTAGACATGTGTGAAAGACATGTTCTGAAATGCAAGTGTTGTTGTTTGGAGAGAACATTGGTTACGTGTCAGATGTGTAGCTAAGCAGTAATGGGTCGTCATAGCTGCAAATATTAGCCGGTAATATGAAGTGTTGTCAGCTGAAGTCGGATGTTGCAGACGTCCGTAAGGACGAAGTACCCAACAGTACCGCTAGGCCGCGCCTCTATAGCTCAGCGGTAGAGCAGTGCTCTAATAAACCAGGAGTCGTAAGTTCCATCCTAACAGGAGAAAGATGAATTTTGGAAATCAGTTGCGCGTCGTGGCCGTATAGCAAACAGTATCTGTGATGACGAACAATTAGCGACAGGCGTTTTTTTAAGAATTACTCTCAGATGTGATTAAGGCGAATGGCGCAGATAAAGCATTTACCAAAGCGGTACAGCATACGGTGGGACGAGGCAGTCTGAATTACATTTTATAGATGTATTTCTCACATATCTCAGAGCCTCTCGCGGTCGTCGTCGTCGTCGTCGTCGTCGTCGTCGGCGCTTCTGCAGAAGTAGCAAATGGCCAGTGTAGCAAATCCGGCGAGGGACGCCCTGCCTTCGATTCCGAATGCACAAAGTGTGTGGTCTTGTTTCTCAGTCTATATTTGGTCTGTCTCGTAAGAGGTTGAATGTACCGAGTGGGTGGGAAAGAGCAAGCGGCAGCGGCTGTATAGAACGAAAACACAAATCCTCAGGGGTGTGAGCGTTTCGAGATGAGTCGTATACATGTTATAGTTGGTCGTCAGTGACCGTGTGGCCTAATGGCTAAGGCGTCGGACTTCGGATCTGAAGATTACAGGTTCGAATGCTGTCACGCTCGTGTTTTTCCAGTTCTGAAAAAGAAACGTACCGTTTTAATGTAGCAATTGAGCACTACGAAACCGTCTGAATGTTGCTGTTGACCATTTTTTGCTTGGAGATGCTCTTGAGCTTGAAACACACACAACAAGACCGGTGTTAACTAGCGAAATGGTCGGCAGAGTGCCGACACCGCGAGTTTTGACTGGCACTTACACATCTGAAACAACGTCGGAAAGTAACTCGTTCGGCTTTTGAGTCACATAAAGTATGTGTGTTAATTTTGACGCAACTAGCTCTGCATGTTGTCATGCAATTTCCTTACCTCTCAGAAATGATTATGACATAAAAGTGAAGTACGTGACGAGTGTGACGTTAGGAAAACATTAGGCAGCATGGAGAGATTCTGTATGGGACCACCCAACCCAAACGAGTACTGTTTAACGTGCTACCCGGCAGGTATTCGCTGAGGTAGCCGGCTAGAGCAGTCGGTAGAGCGTCAGACTCTTAATCCCAGGGTCGTGGGTTCGAGCCACACGCTAGGAGGAACGGAATTTTGTTCCGCTGCAGATGTAAATTACCGTTTTTCTGATTAACGAGATGTAATGGAAAAAGCAACTTTAAACTTTGCCTATGTCTCTGTCAGTCACAAGAAAACTGTATTTGAAGGTGAAGGTGATTTTGTAGACATGTGTGAAAGACATGTTCTGAAATGCAAGTGTTGTTGTTTGGAGAGAACATTGGCTACGTGTCAGATGTGTAGCTAAGCAGTAATGGGTCGTCATAGCTGCAAATATTAGCCGGTAATATGAAGTGTTGTCAGCTGAAGTCGGATGTTGCAGACGACCGTAAGGACGAAGTACCCAACAGTACCGCTAGGCCGCGCCTCTATAGCTCAGCGGTAGAGCAGTGCTCTAATAAACCAGGAGTCGTAAGTTCCATCCTAACAGGAGAAAGATGAATTTTGGAAATCAGTTGCGCGTCGTGGCCGTATAGCAAACAGTATCTGTGATGACGAACAATTAGCGACAGGCGTTTTTTTAAGAATTACTCTCAGATGTGATTAATGCGAATGGCGCAGATAAAGCATTTACCAAAGCGGTACAGCATACGGTGGGACGAGGCAGTCTGAATTACATTTTATAGATGTATTTCTCACATATCTCAGAGCCTCTCGCCGTCGTCGTCGTCGTCGTCGTCGGCGCTTCTGCAGAAGTAGCAAATGGCCAGTGTAGCAAATCAGGCGAGGGACGCCCTGCCTTCGATTCCGAATGCACAAAGTGTGTGGTCTTGTTTCTCAGTCTATATTTGGTCTGTCTCGTAAGAGGTTGAATGTACCGAGTGGGTGGGAAAGAGCAAGCGGCAGCGGCTGTGTAGAACGAAAACACAAATCCTCAGGGGTGTGAGCGTTTTGAGATGAGTCGTATACATGTTATAGTTGATCGTCAGTGACCGTGTGGCCTAATGGATAAGACGTCGGACTTCGGATCTGAAGATTACAGGTTCGAATGCTGTCACGCTCGTGTTTTTCCAGTTCTGAAAAAGAAACATACCGTTTTAATGTAGCAATTGAGCACTACGAAACCGTCTGAATGTTGCTGTTGACCATTTTTTGCTTGGAGATGCTCTTGAGCTTGAAACACACACAACAAGACCGGTGTTAACTAGCGAAATGGTCGGCAGAGTGCCGACACCGCGAGTTTTGACTGGCACTTACACATATGAAACAACGTCGGAAAGTAACACGTTCGGCTTTTGAGTCACATAAAGTATGTGTGTTAATTTTGACACAACTAGCTCTGCATGTTGTCATGCAATTTCCTTACCTCTCAGAAATGATTATGACATAAAAGTGAAGTACGTGACGAGTGTGACGTTAGGAAAACATTAGGCAGCATGGAGAGATTCTGTATGGGACCACCCAACCCAAACGAGTACTGTGTGACGTGCTACCCGGCAGGTTTCGCTGAGGTTGTCGGCTAGCGCAGTCGGTAGAGCGTCAGACTCTTAATCCCAGGGTCGTGGGTTCGAGCCACACGCTGGGAAGAACGGAATTTGTTCCGCTGCAGATGTAAATTACCGTTTTTCTGATTAACGAGATGTAATGGAAAAAGCAACTTTAAACTTTGCCTATGTCTCTGTCAGTCACAAGAAAACTGTATTTGAAGGTGAAGGTGATTTTGTAGACATGTGTGAAAGACATGTTCTGAAATGCAAGTGTTGTTGTTTGGAGAGAACATTGGTTACGTGTCAGATGTGTAGCTAAGCAGTAATGGGTCGTCATAGCTGCAAATATTAGCCGGTAATATGAAGTGTTGTCAGCTGAAGTCGGATGATGCAGACGACCGTAAGGACGAAGTACCCAAGAGTACCGCTAGGCCGCGCCTCTTTAGCTCAGCGGTAGAGCAGTTTTCTAATAAACCAGGAGTCGTAAGTTCCATCCTAACAGGAGAAAGATGAATTTTGGAAATCAGTTGTGCGTCGTGCCCGTATAGCAAACAGTATCTGTGATGACGAACAATTAGCGACAGGCGTTTTTTTAAGAATTACTCTCAGATGTGATTAAGGCGAATGGCGCAGATAAAGCATTTACCAAAGCGGTACAGCATACGGTGGGACGAGGCAGTCTGAATTACATTTTATAGATGTATTTCTCACATATCTCAGAGCCTCTCGCGGTCGTCGTCGTCGTCGTCGTCGTCGGCGCTTCTGCAGAAGTAGCAAATGGCCAGCGTAGCAAATCCGGCGAGGGACGCCCTGCCTTCGATTCCGAATGCACAAAGTGTGTGGTCTTGTTTCTCAGTCTATATTTGGTCGGTCTCGTAAGAGGTTGAATGTACCGAGTGGGTGGGAAAGAGCAAGCGGCAGCGGCTGTGTAGAACGAAAACACAAATCCTCAGGGGTGTGAGCGTTTTGAGATGAGTCGTATACATGTTATAGTTGGTCGTCAGTGACCGTGTGGCCTAATGGATAAGGCGTCGGACTTCGGATCTGAAGATTACAGGTTCGAATGCTGTCACGCTCGTGTTTTTCCAGTTCTGAAAAAGAAACATACCGTTTTAATGTAGCAATTGAGCACTACGAAACCGTCTGAATGTTGCTGTTGACAATTTTTTCTTGGAGATGCTCTTGAGCTTGAAACACACACAACAAGACCGGTGTTAACTAGCGAAATGGTCGGCAGAGTGCCGACACCGCGAGTTTTGACTGGCACTTACACATATGAAACAACGTCGGAAAGTAACTCGTTCGGCTTTTGAGTCACATAAAGTATGTGTGTTAATTTTGACACAACTAGCTCTGCATGTTGTCATGCAATTTCCTTACCTCTCAGAAATGATTATGACATAAAAGTGAAGTACGTGACGAGTGTGACGTTAGGAAAACATTAGGCAGCATGGAGAGATTCTGTATGGGACCACCCAACCCAAACGAGTACTGTGTGACGTGCTACCCGGCAGGTATTCGCCGAGGTAGCCGGCTAGCGCAGTCGGTAGAGCGTCAGACTCTTAATCCCAGGGTCGTGGTTTCGAGCCACACGCTGGGAGGAACGGAATTTGTTCCGCTGCAGATGTAAATTACCGTTTTTCTGATTAACGAGATGTAATGGAAAAAGCAACATTAAACTTTGCCTATGTCTCTGTCAGTCACAAGAAAACTGTATTTGAAGGTGAAGGTGATTATGTAGACATGTGTGAAAGACATGTTCTGAAATGCAAGTGTTGTTGTTTGGAGAGAACATTGGTTACGTGTCAGATGTGTAGCTAAGCAGTAATGGGTCGTCATAGCTGCAAATATTAGCCGGTAATATGAAGTGTTGTCAGCTGAAGTCGGATGATGCAGACGACCGTAAGGACGAAGTACCCAACAGTACCGCTAGGCCGCGCCTCTTTAGCTCAGCGGTAGAGCAGTTTTCTAATAAACCAGGAGTCGTAAGTTCCATCCTAACAGGAGAAAGATGAATTTTGGAAATCAGTTGTGCGTCGTGCCCGTATAGCAAACAGTATCTGTGATGACGAACAATTAGCGACAGGCGTTTTTTTAAGAATTACTCTCAGATGTGATTAAGGCGAATGGCGCAGATAAAGCATTTACCAAAGCGGTACAGCATACGGTGGGACGAGGCAGTCTGAATTACATTTTATAGATGTATTTCTCACATATCTCAGAGCCTCTCGCGGTCGTCGTCGTCGTCGTCGTCGTCGGCGCCGCCGCCGCCGCCGCCGCTTCTGCAGAAGTAGCAAATGGCCAGCGTAGCAAATCCGGCGAGGGACGCCCTGCCTTCGATTCCGAATGCACAAAGTGTGTGGTCTTGTTTCTCAGTCTATATTTGGTCGGTCTCGTAAGAGGTTGAATGTACCGAGTGGGTGGGAAAGAGCAAGCGGCAGCGGCTGTGTAGAACGAAAACACAAATCCTCAGGGGTGTGAGCGTTTTGAGATGAGTCGTATACATGTTATAGTTGGTCGTCAGTGACCGTGTGGCCTAATGGATAAGGCGTCGGACTTCGGATCTGAAGATTACAGGTTCGAATGCTGTCACGCTCGTGTTTTTCCAGTTCTGAAAAAGAAACATACCGTTTTAATGTAGCAATTGAGCACTACGAAACCGTCTGAATGTTGCTGTTGACAATTTTTGCTTGGAGATGCTCTTGAGCTTGAAACACACACAACAAGACCGGTGTTAACTAGCGAAATGGTCGGCAGAATGCCGACACCGCGAGTTTTGACTGGCACTTACACATATGAAACAACGTCGGAAAGTAACTCGTTCGGCTTTTGAGTCACATAAAGTATGTGTGTTAATTTTGACACAACTAGCTCTGCATGTTGTCATGCAATTTCCTTACCTCTCAGAAATGATTATGACATAAAAGTGAAGTACGTGACGAGTGTGACGTTAGGAAAACATTAGGCATCATGGAGAGATTCTGTATGGGACCACCCAACCCAAACGAGTACTGTGTGACGTGCTACCCGGCAGGTATTCGCCGAGGTAGCCGGCTAGCGCAGTCGGTAGAGCGTCAGACTCTTAATCCCAGGGTCGTGGGTTCGAGCCACACGCTGGGAGGAACGGAATTTTGTTCCGCTGCAGATGTAAATTACCGTTTTTCTGATTAACGAGATGTAATGGAAAAAGCAACTTTAAACTTTGCCTATGTCTCTGTCAGTCACAAGAAAACTGTATTTGAAGGTGAAGGTGATTTTGTAGACATGTGTGAAAGACATGTTCTGAAATGCAAGTGTTGTTGTTTGGAGAGAACATTGGTTACGTGTCAGATGTGTAGCTAAGCAGTAATGGGTCGTCATAGCTGCAAATATTAGCCGGTAATATGAAGTGTTGTCAGCTGAAGTCGGATGATGCAGACGACCGTAACAACGAAGTCGCAAGAGCACCGCTAGGTCGCGCCTCTTTAGCTCAGCGTTAGAGCAGTCTTCTAATAAACCAGGAGTCGTAAGTTCCATCCTAACAGGAGAAAGATGAATTTTGGAAATCAGTTGCGTATCGTGCCCGTATAGCAAACAGTATCTGTGATGACGAGCAATTGGCGACAGGCGTTTTTTTTAAGAATTACTCTCAGATGTGATTAAGGCGAATGGCGCAGATAAAGCATTTACCAAAGCGGTACAGCATAAGGTGGGACGAGGCAGTCTGAATTACATTTTATAGATGTATTTCTCACATATCTCAGAGCCTGTCGTCGTCGTCGTCGTCGTCGTCGTCGTCGTCGCCGCCGCCGCCGCCGCCGCCGCCGCCGCCGCCGCCGCTTCTGCAGAAGTAGCAAATGGCCATCGTAGCAAATCCGGCGAGGGACGCCCTGCCTTCGATTCCGAATGCACAAAGTGTGTGGTCTTGTTTCTCAGTCTATATTTTTTCGGTCTCCTAAGAGGTTGAATGTACCGAGTGGGTGGGAAAGAGCAAGCGGCAGCGGCTGTGTGGAACGAAAACACAAATCCTCAGAGGTGTGAGCGTTTCGAGATGAGTCGTATATATGTTGTAGTTGGTCGTCAGTGACTGTGTGGCCTAACAGTTGCGAGTCAGCCGCCGAGCGGGACGGACGTGTGGCGGAGCTGGACGTCTGGCTGTAGTAAACACAGGCTGAGTCGCTGCGTTTGAGGTTAGTGGTGCTGCTAAGCCGCTATTCGTGTTGCACTTGTATTCATGAAGTTCTAGAATGAATAGGTCGAATTATTTGAGGAAAGACACAATCAAGTTTACTTTCGATCGAAATTTCGTTCGACCTAAAGCATTTGAAATTAAAGCATGGTTTATCGAAAAAGTATTGATTTACGGTGATGATGTTGTCGGAGTTTATCTCTCGTTTGTGACAAATGCTGTGTATCTGAAGATGAAAAGTCCAGAATTATGTAGTTCCATTGTGGATCGTTGCGGAGGTAGCGTGAAGTTTAATCATTCTGATGGGAATGTGAGTGACGTTGCTGTTAGTCATGCTGGGTACGGGATTCGTACGATCAGAGTGTTTGAGCTCCCTTTTGAAATTCCGCCCGAAGAACTTAATGTTGCCCTTCGGCCTTATGGCAGAATTATTTCCAATGTGGCAGAAAGGTGGTCTGAAGCTCATATGTTTCCTGTCTTGAACGGCGTAAGGCAAATTAAGATTGAATTACAGAAGCATGTCCCCTCTTATCTTAATATTTGTGGGTATCGTGCTTTGATTATCTATGAAGGGCAACCGCGGACTTGCGCTTTATGCAATTCCACGGAACACATTCGTGCAGAATGTTCACGGAGGCGTGTCCCGCAGTTACCGCGTGACGAGATGCCGAGTTCCGGCCCTGTTGTTGGTATGAAGTTGTCATACGCTGCCGCTGCTGACTTCCGCAGCCGAGGCGAGTCGGTGCCGCCTGTGCGCGGGGAGCCTGCTGCCTCGCGGGCGGTTGTCGATGATACTCCGGCTTCCAGCTCTAGATTTGCGGATGGTCTGCCGATCAGCTCCGCGCCCCTCGAATCTATGCCGACGCCAACTTTTTCCAACTCTCCCACTGTGGTTGCTCGTTCTTCCGCGGACTCGGCCGAAGATCCCCAAATACCCGCAACGGAGGTTTCCTTGCGTCGTCAGGATTCCCACCAACGTGGGGATATTGCCACTAGCTTCCGAGGAGTGGACGCTCCAGGCATCCACTCTGCGGGAACTATGAACGAAGATAGCAATCTGGACATTGGTTTCACGTTGGCGCCCACAGAAGACACTTGCGTCAAGGAAACCACAACGAGCGATAGTGTAGAATTGGAGACTGGGTTGCTACCAGTGGGAGCCATGGAAAAAGATGCGCCTCCTTCTGCCGTTGTGGAATGCGATACGCGGACTTTTGTCCGAAAAAAGGAACAGGCGACGTCAGACGTATCATCCGGTACTTCTCCTGACAGGTCGCAAACTTCATCTCCTGCTAGATCGCCGAAGAGATCTTCGAAGAAAGGCAAGAAGAGGAGATTGGCACACAAAGCAGCAGAGAGTTTAGCTCCTGCATTGCGGGAAAAGTTAAAACATTTAAGAGATAATGAACGACTACGAGAACAATGCCCAGTAGCACGAGTTAACGAGTGTACTGAAGCGGAGATGAGTCGTGCCGATGCAGATGATCTTCAACAACAACCTCGCGCACCGCTTGGCGTCGCAGGTTTGCAGACCGGCACTACTATGGATTTAGACCGAACTGTCTCAGGAAAAGGACTTGATTGGGCCGATGCCCAAGAAGATCGCACCGACCACGGAATGGAGATGGACCTGACACATGCTAGTGGCATTTAATTTTTTTTTTTTTTAATGTCTATTTTTCTTTCTGACAGACAGAATGGAATGGTACAGACGTGACTCTGCATGGGGTATACTTCATTAGCCAATTTCTTTTACCTGCACCTATGCCAACGGAACTGACATATAATGTGACCACGATCAATATAAATCGGATTCGCAGTGAAACGAAAGTCGCTTCTTTAAAAGATTTCCTTTACCAGTCGGATACTGATATAGCCCTCCTACAGGAATTTAATGTCCACAACTTTTATGTCCCAGGTTTTCAAGAGATTTTAAATATTGCACCGGAAGCCACATGTGGGACTGCGATCCTTGTCAAAGATGGTATTGATGTGAAGGATATCTGTCTGTTAGAAAATGGGAGGGGCATCAGTTGTAAAATTTTTACTACTACTGTTTTAAATGTATATGTCCCCTCTGGTAACAACGTTAGAGATGATAGGGCTAATTTTTTTAAGAACGATATGGTCTATTTACTTAAGGGGAATCCGGCGGAAGCTTTAATCGGTGGTGACTTTAATTGTGTACTTCACAAAAAGGATCAGCGACCAAATTTTAACTTCTCCAGGGAACTGGCGGCTTTGGTGACAAACATGAAGTGGACAGACGTGTGGGAAAGCAAATACCCCACGTTAGTCAAATTTACGTACATCAGTAGTCGCTCGCAAAGCAGAATAGACAGAATATACGTCACAGCAAACCTGGAAAATAAAATCAGTAGTATCGAAGTAATTCCCACTACCTTTTCGGACCATCTCGCAGTGAAATGCAGCATTCGGTTTCAGAAACAAGGAACGTATTGGGGTCGCCCCTTATGGAAGCTGAATACCCATATGTTGTTCGAGGGTGCCCTATCAAGAACAGTAGCGGAGGTATGGCAGGCTGCTCTACGTATGCGCCATAAATACAGCTCTCGCCTTGCGTGGTGGACCTCATGTGCTAAAAAGAAATTGAGATCATCCCTAATAGCTTACGGGAGGGAGCGAGCGATGTGGTCTCGCAATACCGTTGAATTTTACTATACATGCTTAAGGGAACTATCAGCTCAGCAGATGGCTGATGAGGTTTTCATTGAAATAAAGAAGATCAAGGCTCACCTCATAAGTCTCAAGCGACAACAGCTGGAGGGTTTAAAAATTAAATCTCGTGTCCCGACAACGGTGGAGGACGAAAACGCATCGCTGTACCACTTACTCGAACATGAAAGAAATAGAAGACGAGCGTTTATTGCTTGTCTTAGAGTGGGCGATAACCGGGTGCTGACGGAACACTCTGACATTTTAAATGCAGTTTATGGATTTTATCGTACGTTATATACCGATACCCGGTATAATCTAGACTGTGCGAACGATTTGCTACGAACTACAGGTATCGACAACGTTATCAATGACGAGGACAATGTGTCCCTTACCACTGCGATCACATGTGAGGAGGTGTTTGATATACTTAAATATTCGCCTACCCGTAAGTCCCCAGGGCCTGATGGCTTGCCTGTAGAGTTTTATTGTACATTTTGGCCTCTCATCGGTAATCAATTCACAGAAGTGATAAATGAAGTGTTGCAAGGTGTTACTGTTCCACGCGAGTTCAAAGAAAGCGTAACTGTGCTAATACCAAAGGGAAGGAACGCGACAGTTAAAGATCTCAATCAATTGAGACCAATATGTTTGATGAACTCGGATTATAAAATAATTGCACGTGTACTGAAGGAAAGACTGAGACCTCTAATGGAGAAGATCATAGGTGACCACCAAACCTGTCTCTCGGGGCGGAATATTTTTAAAACTGTTTGTGAATATAGGGATGTCTCTGCAATTTTTGCAACGTCATCCTCACCAGGAGGCCTTGCCTTTATCGACTTCTCAAAGGCTTTTGACAGGGTCAACCACTTATTTTTGTTCAGAACGTTGACCTATGTGGGTTTTAGTCAACATTTTGTGCAAGTTTTAATTAACATTGTTGAAGGCATCCAAACACAAGTGTCTGTAAATGGGCATTTCACTCCACCCATTGAAATTCGCAACGGCGTCCCGCAGGGAAGTCCTTTGTCAATGCTCCTGTATGTTGTTGCACTGGAGCCTTTACTAAGGAGACTCGATGTCGATCTTGAGGGCATCACGATATCTGGCGTTAACAACGTCACCAATGCATATGCTGATGACGTTGGGGTGGTTATTCGTAGTAACGAAGATTTAGAGAAATTAACTACGAATATTCAGATCTTTTGTGAAGCTACAGGCGCTAGGGTTAACGAGGTGAAGAGTTCGTTTTTAAATCTTAAAGGTCTTCAAGATGTCCGTTTGGAATGGGCACGCTCCGTCGATCGTCACACCGCTCTGGGTGTCACCTTTTACCGATGTCCGCTTCAGACCATGACCTACAATTGGAAGAAAGTACTGGATACAATCAGAGGAGCCACAATACTCAATCAGACCAGACATCTGATCATTAAACAACGAATCAGAATAATTAATTGGTCCATTTTATCAAAAGCTATATATATAGGTCAAATATTGCCAGTTTCGAAACCCATTGCCAAACGTATAATGAGTATCATTTGCCGATTTATATGGACAGGGAATATTTTTAGAGTAGCAGTCGGTACAGTTACGTTACCTTCCGCTGAAGGTGGCCTAGGTTTAACAGATATATGGCGGAAGACTACGGCGTTATATATAAAGAGGACCCTACAAATTATAGAAAAACATCCACATAGTATTACAGCCAGGCTGTATCGACTCCTACAGCCAGAAAATTTACGTCCACCCATAAATATAGGCGGAATTAATTATAAATTGAAATATATTCGCCAGTTCTTTTTAGAGATTAGCTACATGGACAGTATTGTCACGAATCCACAATCAAGGAATTGCAGGAAATTAATGGAACTCTTAACAACGAAAGAACATGTCAACAAAATGGAGTGCAGATATCCCGACAAAGACTGGAAAAGAATTTGGAAAAATATTAGTAATCGTGAACTGTCTTCCGACATTCAGGCAACCTGGTACCGAGTTGTTAATAACGTAGTTTCCACTAACGAAAAGTTGCACTCCATTGGTCTTAGTGACACGATTGTGTGCACCCGATGTGACGCAGTTGACACATTGATCCACCGCTTTCTCTGTGGCGGATACGCCGAAATATGGAGGGGACTCCAACGGCGGGTAGCCTTTATAACCAGAACTGTTAGTACTGAGATCAATGTTGAAAAATTACTCTTCCCCGATGGTGTTTTCTTCCCTGTCCAGAAAACCAATGCTGTGTTGTGGTTGTTTGGCAATTATGTACATTACGTTATATCTGAACACGGCAATGACCGTGTTTTAGAATACGAATTATACGAACGAGCAAAATATTATCAGATATGTACGCGCAGGGACCACAAAAAAACTTTTGGTAACATGTTACACATTCTGTTTCAGAGACAAGGGATTGGATAAACATCTTCATAGCCCTCGTCTATGAAAAATGTAGTCACAGGCCAAAGTAGGGGATCGCTGTTGAGGGTGAAGTACGGTGGGGACTTCGTGTGCCCCAGGGCCGCTACGGTAGCCGTGAAGGCCTCGGACAGAACCCCGAAACGGCACTGCGGCTTCACACTTACTGCTGGATGAACCCCATATCTCCAGCAACTACTTTCATCTATGATGATTTTCCAGGATCTCGGTAATATCGGAAGGTGGTTTCGTTGCACACAATGCAGTGGAAGCTTCTTGCACGTGTTCCTCAGTTACGATCTTTCTATTTTTGTTTAATTTTTTTCAGTATGAAGCAAGGGTGACAATTTATTAATTCCCAAGAAGCCTTTATTTTTCAATTTTCAGTTCTACGGAGGAGAAGCCTCACATGGCGAAGAAGCCAAACATCATTTCATTTCCCTAACTGTCACAGTAAATTTGAAAAAAAAAAATCAGTCGATATAGCATAGAAGCTCGCCGAAGAAGGCATAAAAGGAGAGCGAATGGATGGGCTGTGTGGGGAGAAGGGAGGCCTTCGAAAAAAAAAAAAAAAATGGATATGGCGTCGGACTTCGGATCTGAAGATTACAGGTTCGAATGCTGTCACGCTCGTGTTTTTCCAGTTCTGAAAAAGAAACATACCGTTTTAATGTAGCAACTGAGCACTACGAAACCGTCTGAATGTTGCTGTTGACCATTTTTTGCTTGGAGATGCTCTTGAGCTTGAAACACACACAACAAGACCGGTGTTAACTAGCGAAATGGTCGGCAGAGTGCCGACACCGCGAGTTTTGACTGGCACTTACACATCTAAAACAACGTCGGAAAGTAACTCGTTCGGCTTTTGAGTCACATAAAGTATGTGTGTTAATTTTGACGCAACTAGCTCTGCATGTTGTCATGCAATTTCTTTACCTCTCAGAAATGATTATGACATAAAAGTGAAGTACGTGACGAGTGTGACGTTAGGAAAACATTAGGCAGCATGGAGAGATTCTGTATGGGACCACCCAACCCAAAAGAGTACTGTGTGACGGGCTACCCTTGAGGTATTAGCCGAGCTAACCGGCTAGCTGATTCGGTAGAGCGTCAGACTCTTAATCCCAGGGTCGTGGGTTCGAGCCACACGCTGGGAGGAACGGAATTTTGTTCCGCTGCAGATGTAAATTACCGTTTTTCTCATTAACGAGATGTAATGGAAATAGCAACTTTAAACTTTGCCTATATCTCTGTCAGTCACAAGGAAACTGTATTTGAAGGTGAAGGTGATTTTGTAGACATGTGTGAAAGACATGTTCTGAAATGCAAGTGTTGTTGCTTGGAGAGCACATCTGTTACGTGTCAGATGTGTAGCCAAACAGTAATGGGTCGTCATAGATGCAAATATTAGCTGGTAATATGAAGTGTTGTCAGCTGAAGTCTGATGATGCAGACGACCGTAAGGCCGAAGTACCCAAGAGTACCGCTAGGCCGCGCGTCTTTAGCTCAGTGGTAGAGCACTGGTATAATAAACCAGGGGTCGTAAGTTCCATCCTCACAGGCGAAAGATGAATTTTGGAAATCAGTTGCGCGTCGTGGCCGTATAGCAAACAGTACCTGTGATGACGAACAATTAGCGACAGGCGTTTTTTTAAGAATCACTCTCAGATGCGATTAAGGCGAATGGCGCAGATAAAGCATTTGCCAAAGCGGTACAGCATACCACCATCTATGTCCGCCCCTCTGCCCCTATTCCTTTTGACTTCCTTTCCCACATCGACCGTACCTTCTCCTCCTACGTGATTGCCGCAGATCTCAATATCCATAGTCGCTCCGCCACCCAGTTACGGCGGTGGCATCGGTTCCTCGCCACCATCCAAGGAGATGTCCTTCCTCTTCCCCAACACACCCGCCCTGAATCCAATACCACACCCGATGTCGTCCTAGCCTCCCCCAATCTCCTTGGCCGCATAGCGGTGGACGTCCTCGACCCTATTGGCAGTGACCATCTCCCTGTCCTTCTTACCATATCAGACGGTCGTCGCCCCCGTCCCGATCCTCGCCTTGACCCTCCCCCCAAGTATGTCCATGATTACTCCCGTGCCGACTGGAATGCGTACCGGGATACCCTTACTACCTGGGTCGATAGCCACCCCCTCACCTACCACCGCCCACATGACATAACCCATGCCGCATCCTTTCTCCAGCAGACCTTGTCTGAGGCCGTGGAGGCCCACATCCCTACCGTCGCCATCCACCCGCACCGTCCCACTTTACCCCCACAGGCCGTCCTCCTCCTTCGAGAATCCCGTCGTCTCTACCGTGCCTTCCTCCACACGCGTGACCGGGACATACTACAACGCCACCGGCAACTCCAGAGACACATCCGGAACTTGCTCGCGGCTAAGAAACGCCGGGACTGGCGACAGACATGCACCCGTCTTAATGCTACCCTACCTATTAACTCGTCCAAATACTGGTCAGCCTTCCGCCGCCTTACTGGATCAAAACCCCCCCCTTACTATCCTCTCCTTCATAACGACAATCCCTTTCCTGACAACCTTAGTAAGGCCAACCATTTTGCCTCCTACCTCACCGATGTCTTTACCATCCCTGACGATCCCCAGTTCGATTATTCCCTCTTCCCCGATGTCCGCGATCGAACTGACACCTCTATCCCTCCACTAGCTCCTGGCTTCCAGTACTTGGACAACATTACACACACTGAACTCAATACCCCTATAACTACTCAAGACATCATCGATATACTCCGCACCAAACGCAACACTGCTCCTGGTCACGACCGTGTTACTTACCGTCACCTCCGTGAAGCTCCCGCCCCCTTCCTCTCCACCCTGGCCAGGCTGTACAATGTGGTCTTGTCCACCGGCTTCTACCCCGACCTGTGGAAAACCTCCCGGATCCTGATGTTCCTCAAACCCGATAAACCACCTTCCGCTGTCTCCTCCTACCGTCCTATAAGCCTTACCTCGGTCTTCAGCAAGGTCCTGGAATCCATTCTAACCCGCCGCATCCACCAGCATCTCCACCGGCACCACTTCCTTCCCTCCACCCAATGTGGCTTTCGACCATCCTTCTCTGCCGATGACCTTCTCCTTCACCTCACTCACCTCCTCTCCGAACAACTCAACTCCCGTCGCTCCGCCATATTCCTCTCCCTTGACCTTGAACGCGCCTATGACCGAGTGTGGCATTCTGGTCTCCTCTTCAAGCTCCAAACCTTTGCTCTTCCTATTAACTACGTCCGTCTGATCGCCTCCTTCATTTCCCACCGCCCTTCCTATGTCACTATCCACAACACCGATTCCTACACCTTCTACCCCTCTGCCGGTGTGCCCCAAGGTTCCGTCCTTTCCCCTCTTCTTTACCTTCTTTATACGGCGGACATGCCTCCACCTGCACCCCCCCTTCACCTTCTCCAGTACGCCGATGACACCGCCTTCCTTGCCCTTGCCCCCACCCTGCAACGCTCCCAACACCTTCTCCAATCCCATCTTGACCGGTTCACCTCTTGGTGTAACCAGTGGTTGCTCAAGGTCAATCCTTCCAAGACCCAGGCAATCATCGTAGGCAAAACCACCCCTTCCTTCCGTCTCCTTGATTTCTATCTTACCATTTATGGCCGTCCTATTAACCTCACACCCACCCTCAAGTACCTTGGCGTCACCCTTGACCGTCGCCTCTCCTGGACCCCTCATCTCCGGACAATCCAAGCCAAGGCACGCTCCCGACTCCACCTCCTGAAGCTCCTTTCTGGCCGCACATGGGGTCTGGACCCCTCCACCGTCCTCCACACCTATAAATCTCTCATCCGCCCTATCCTCTGTTATGCCCATCCCGCCTGGATCTCTGCCCCGCCTACCTTTTACAAATCCCTTCAAATCCTTGAACGGCATGCACTCCGCCTCGCCTATCGCATCCGCCTCCCTTCCCCCACGCGGCTCCTCTATGACCTCATCCCCTTCCCACACCTCCTTCTCTTCCTCCAACGGATACGGATCCTCTACACCTCCCGCAAGCTTGATCCTCCCCACCCGCTTGTCTCTTCCATCCTCTCCCACCCCAACCCACTGCCGCGCCTGTACTCCTGTATCCCACCTGCTCTCCATCTTCACACTCTCCACACCCTCTCCCAAGGTGGCTTCCGCCGACTCCCCCTCCCGGATGATGCCCTCCTCCCCTCCATCTACCCCTCCTACCAACTTTGAGCCTTGCCTTCCCCTCTCCTCTCATTTTCCTGTGGGCACCCTCTCTCCCTTCTCTCCCTCCCTCTCTCCCTCCTTTCATCCTTACCTCCCCTCCCCCTCTCCCTGGGCTTCCACCCCCCTTTTTTCGTTTTCTCCCCTCCTCCTCCCTGGCATCCTATCTCCCCCTCCCTCCTTCCCTCCCCCTGTTTTTTCCCTTGGCAGGCCCCCAGCTTTTCGGTGTGGACAGTGCCCCTGCAAGCGCCGAAGCCCATCTCCGCAGTGTCCGTGTCTTTCGTCCCGTCTGTGCCTCGAGTGTTTCTTCGTTTTCTGCTCCACCGTTCACCTGTGCTAGTGTTCTCTGTTCCGTGCTGTGCTGCCCGTCTTTTTAAAACTGAAACAGTGCTGCGTCGGTGAACGACTTCATTTCTTTTTATTCTCTGTTGTCTTCTGATTTTTGTCCTCCATGTCTGTGTTTTGAGATTATGTCTTCCTGTTTTTATCTCTTGTATGTTTCTTGTGGCCGAAGAGCGGCATATTAGGCCGCTGCCGGCCTACCTTTGTAGGTATAAAATGACAATAAAGGAAAAAAAAAAAAAAAAGGTACAGCATAAGGTGGGACGAGGCAGTCTGAATTACATTTTATAGATGTATTTCTCACATATCTCAGAGCCTCTCGCGGTCGTCGTCGGCGGCGGCGCCGCCGCCGCTTCTGCAGAAGTAGCAAATGGCCAGCGTAGCAAATCCGGCGGGGGGACGCCCTGCCTTCGATTCCGAATGCACAAAGTTTGTGGTCTTGTTTCCCAGTCTATATTTGGTCGGTCTCGTAAGAGGTTGAATGTAACGAATGGGTGGGAAAGAGCAAGGGGCAGCGGCTGTGCAGAACGAAAACACAATTCCTCAGGGTGTGAGCGTTTCGAGATGAGTCGTATACAAGTTATAGTTGGTCGTCAGTGACCGTGTCCTAATGGATCAGACGTCGGACTTCGGATCTGAAGATTACAGGTTCGAATGCTGTCACGCTCGTGTTTTTCCAGTTCTGAAAAAGAAACATACCGTTTTAATGTAGCAATTGAGCACTACGAAACTGTCTGAATGTTGCTGTTGACCATTTTTTGCTTGGAGATGCTCTTGAGCTTGAAACACACACAACAAGGCCGGTGTTAACTAGCGAAATGGTCGGCAGAGTGCCGACACCGCGAGTTTTGACTGGCACTTACACATCTAAAACAACGTCGGAAAGTAACTCTTTCGGCTTTTGAGTCACATAAAGTATGTGTGTTAATTTTGACGCCACTAGCTCTGCATGTTGTCATGCCATTTCTTTACCTCTCAGAAATGATTATGACATAAAAGTGAAGTACGTGACGAGTGTGACGTTAGGAAAACATTAGGCAGCATGGACAGATTCTGTATGGGACCACCCAACCCAAACGAGTACTGTGTGACGTGCTACCCGGCAGGTATTCGCCGAGGTAGCCGGCTAGCGCAGTCGGTAGAGCGTCAGACTCTTAACCCCAGGGTCGTGGGTTCAAGCCACACGCTGGGAGAAACGGAATTTTGTTCCGCTGCAGATGTAAATTACCGTTTTTCTGATTAACGAGATGTAATGGAAATAGCAACTTTAAACTTTGCCTATATCTCTGTCAGTCACAAGGAAACTGTATTTGAAGGTGAAGGTGATTTTGTAGACATGTGTGAAAGACATGTTCTGAAATACAAGTGTTGTTGCTTGGAGAGCACATCTGTTACGTGTCAGATGTGTAGCCAAACAGTAATGGGTCGTCATAGCTGCAAATATTAGCTGGTAATATGAAGTGTTGTCAGCTGAAGTCTGATGATGCAGACGACCGTAAGAACGACGTACCCAAGAGTACCGCTAGGCCGCGCCTCTTTAGCTCAGCGTTAGGGCAGTGTTCTAATAAACCAGAGGTCGTAAGTTCCATCCTAACAGGAGAAAGATGAATTTTGGAAATCAGTTGCGCGTCGTGGCCGTATAGCAAACAGTATCTGTGATGACGAACAATTAGCGACAGGCGTTTTTTTAAGAATTACTCTCAGATGTGATTAAGGCGAATGGCGCAGATAAAGCATTTTGCAAAGCGGTACAGCATAAGGTGGGACGAGGCAGTCTGAATTACATTTTATAGATGTATTTCTCACATATCTCAGAGCCTCTCGTCGTCGTCGTCGTCGCCGCCGCTTCTGCAGAAGTAGCAAATGGCCATCGTAGCAAATCCGGCGAGGGATGCCCTGCCTTCGACTCCGAATGCACAAAGTGTGTGGTCTTGTTTCTCAGTCTATATTTGGTCGGTCTCGTAAGAGGTTGAATGTACCGAGTCTGTGGGAAAGAGCAAGCGGCAGCGGCTGTGTAGAACGAAAACACAAATCCTCAGGGGTGTGAGCGTTTCGAGATGAGTCGTATACATGTTATAGTTGGTCGTCAGTGACCGTGTGGCCTAATGGATAAGGCGTCGGACTTTGGATCTGAAGATTACAGTTTCGAATGCTGTCACGCTCGTGTTTTTCCAGTTCTGAAAAAGAAACATACCCTTTTAATGTAGCAACTGTGCACTACGAAACCGTCTGAATGTTGCTGTTGACCATTTTTTGCTTGGAGATGCTCTTAGGCTTGAAACACACACAACAAGACCGGTGTTAACTAGCGAAATGGTCGGCAGAGTGCCGACACCGCGAGTTTTGACTGGCACTTACACATCTAAAACAACGTCGGAAAGTAACTCGTTCGGCTTTTGAGTCACATAAAGTATGTGTGTTAATTTTGACGCCACTAGCTCTGCATGTTGTCATGCAATTTCTTTACCTCTCAGAAATGATTATGACATAAAAGTGAAGTACGTGACGAGTGTGACGTTAGGAAAACATTAGGCAGCATGGAGAGATTCTGTATGGGACCACCCAACCCAAACGAGTACTGTGTGACGTGCTACCCGGCAGGTACTCGCCGAGGTAGCCGGCTAGCGCAGTCGTTAGAGCGTCAGACTCTTAATCCCAGGGTCGTGGGTTCGAGCCACACGCTGGGAGGACCGGAATTTTGTTCCGCTGCAGATGTAAATTACCGTTTTTCTTATTAACGAGATGTATTGGAAATAGCAACTTTAAACTTTGCCTATGTCTCTGTCAGTCACAAGGAAACTGTATTTGAAGGTGAAGGTGATTTTGTAGACATGTGTGAAAGACATGTTCTGAAATGCAAGTGTTGTTGTTTGGAGAGCACATCTGTTACGTGTCAGATGTGTAGCCAAACAGTAATGGGTCGTCATAGCTGCAAATTTTAGCTGGTAATATGAAGTGTTGTCAGCTGAAGTCTGATGATGCAGACGACCGTAAGAACGACGTACCCAAGAGTACCGCTAGGCCGCGCCTCTTTAGCTCAGCGTTAGAGCAATGTTCTAATAAACCAGGAGTCGTAAGTTCCATCCTAACAGGAGAAAGATGAATTTTGGAAATCAGTTGCGCGTCGTGGCCGTATAGCAAACAGTATCTGTGATGACGAACAATTAGCGACAGGCGTTTTTTTAAGAATTACTCTCAGATGTGATTAAGGCGAATGGCGCAGATAAAGCATTTACCAAAGCGTTACAGCGAAGCGGTGGACGTCCTCGACCCTATTGGCAGTGACCATCTCCCTGTCCTTCTTACCATATCAGACGGTCGTCGCCCCTGTCCCGATCCTCGCCTTGACCCTCCCCCCCAAGTATGTCCATGATTACTCCCGTGCCGACTGGAATGCATACCGGGATACCCTTACTACCCGAGTCGATAGCCACCCCCTCACCTACCACCGCCCACATGACATAACCCATGCCGCATCCTTTCTCCAGCAGACCTTGTCTGAGGCCGTGGAGGCCCACATCCCTACCGTCGCCATCCACCCGCACCGTCCCACTTTACCCCCACAGGCCGTCCTCCTCCTTCGAGAATCCCGTCGTCTCTACCGTGCCTTCCTCCACACGCGTGACCGGGACACACTACAACGCCACCGGCAACTCCAGAGACACATCCGGAACTTGCTCGCGGCTAAGAAACGCCGGGACTGGCGACAGACATGCACCCGTCTTAATGCTACCCTACCTATTAACTCGTCCAAATACTGGTCAGCCTTCCGCCGCCTTACTGGATCAAACCCCCCCCCCCTTACTATCCTCTCCTTCATAATGACAATCCCTTTCCTGACAACCTTAGTAAGGCCAACCATTTTGACTCCTACCTCACCGATGTCTTTACCATCCCTGACGATCCCCAGTTCGATTATTCCCTCTTCCCTGATGTCCGCGATCGAACTGACACCTCTATCCCTCCACTAGCTCCTGGCTTCCAGTACTTGGACAACATTACACACACTGAACTCAATAACCCTATAACTACTCAAGACATCATCGATATATTCCGCACCAAACGCAACACTGCTCCTGGTCACGACCGTGTTACTTACCGTCACCTCCGTGAAGCTCCCGCCCCCTTCCTCTCCACCCTGGCCAGGCTGTACAATGTGGTCTTGTCCGCCGGCTTCTACCCCGACCTGTGGAAAACCTCCCGGATCCTGATGTTCCTCAAACCCGATAAACCACCTTCCGCTGTCTCCTCCTACCATCCTATAAGCCTTACCTCGGTCTTCAGCAAGGTCCTGGAATCCATTCTAACCCGCCGCATCCACCAGCATCTCCACCGGCACCGCTTCCTTCCCTCCACCCAATGTGGCTTTCGACCATCCTTCTCTGCCGATGACCTTCTCCTTCACCTCACTCACCTCCTCTCCGAACAACTCAACTCCCGTCGCTCCGCCATATTCCTCTCCCTTGACCTTGAACGCGCCTATGACCGAGTGTGGCATTCTGGTCTCCTCTTCAAGCTCCAAACCTTTGCTCTTCCTATTAACTACGTCCGTCTGATCGCCTCCTTCATTTCCCACCGCCCTTCCTATGTCACTATCCACAACACTGATTTCTACACCTTCTACCCCTCTGCCGGTGTGCCTCAAGGTTCCGTCCTTTCCCCTCTTCTTTACCTTCTTTATACGGCGGACATGCCTCCACCTGCACCCCCCCTTCACCTTCTCCAGTACGCCGATGACACCGCCTTCCTTGCCCTTGCCCCCACCCTGCAACGCTCCCAACACCTTCTCCAATCCCATCTTGACCGGTTCACCTCTTGGTGTAACCAGTGGTTGCTCAAGGTCAATCCTTCCAAGACCCAGGCAATCATCGTAGGCAAAACCACCCCTTCCTTCCGTCTCCTTGATTTCTATCTTACCATTTATGGCCGTCCTATTAACCTCACACCCACCCTCAAGTACCTTGGCGTCACCCTTGACCGTCGCCTCTCCTGGACCCCTCATCTCCGGACAATCCAAGCCAAGGCACGCTCCCGACTCCGCCTCCTGAAGCTCCTTTCTGGCCGCACATGGGGTCTGGACCCCTCCACCGTCCTCCACACCTATAAATCTCTCATCCGCCCTATCCTCTGTTATGCCCATCCCGCCTGGATCTCTGCCCCGCCTACCTTTTACAAATCCCTTCAAATCCTTGAACGGCATGCACTCCGCCTCGCCTATCGCATCCGCCTCCCTTCCCCCACGCGGCTCCTCTATGACCTCATCCCCTTCCCACACCTACTCCTCTTCCTCCAACGGATACGGATCCTCTACACCTCCCGCAAGCTTGATCCTCCCCACCCGCTTGTCTCTTCCATCCTCTCCCACCCCAACCCACTGCCACGCCTGTACTCCTGTATCCCACCTGCTCTCCATCTTCACACTCTCCACACCCTCTCCCAAGGTGGCTTCCGCCGACTCCCCCTCCCGGATGATGCAATCCTCCCCTCCATCTACCCCTCCTACCAACTTTGAGCCTTGCCTTCCCCTCTCCTCTCATTTTCCTGTGGGCACCCTCTCTCCCTTCTCTCCCTCGCTCTCTCCCTCCTTCCATCCTTACCTCCCCTCCCCCTCTCCCTGGGTTTCCACCCCCCTCTTTTCGTTTTCTCCCCTCCTCCTCCCTGGCATCCTATCTCCCCCTCCCTCCTTCCCTCCCCCTGTTTTTTCCCTTGGCAGGCCCCCAGCTTTTCGGTGTGGACAGTGCCCCTGCAAGCGCCGAAGCCCATCTCCGCAGTGTCCGTGTCTTTCGTCCTCGTCTGTGCCTCGAGTGTTTCTTCGTTTTCTGCTCCACCGTTCACCTGTGCTAGTGTTCTCTGTTCCGTGCTGTGCTGCACGTTTTTTTTAAAACTGAAACAGTGCTGCGTCGGTGAACGACTTCAATTCTTTTTATTCTCTGTTGTCTTCTGATTTTTGTCCTCCATGTCTGTGTTTTGAGATTATGTCTTCCTGTTTTTATCTCTTGTATGTTTCTTGTGGCCGAAGAGCGGCATATTAGGCCGCTGCCGGCCTACCTTTGTAGATATAAAATGACAATAAAGGAAAAAAAAAAAAACGGTACAGCATAAGGTGGGACGAGGCAGTCTGAATTACATTTTATAGATGTATTTCTCACATATCTCAGAGCCTCTCGCGGTCGTCGTCGTCGTCGTCGTCGTCGTCGTCGTCGGCGGCGCTGCCGCCGCCGCTTCTGCAGAAGTAGCAAATGGCCATCGTAACAAATCCGGCGAGGGAAGCACTGCCTTCGATTCCGAATGTACAAAGTGTGTGGTCTTGTTTCTCAGTCTATATTTGGTCGGTCTCGTAAGAGGTTGAATGTACCGAGTGGGTGGGAAAGAGCAAGCGGCAGCGGCTGTGTAGAACGAAAACACAAATCCTCAGGGGTGTGATCGTTTCGAGAAGAGTCACACACATGTTATAGTTGGTCATCAGTGACCATGTGGGCTAATGGATAAGGCGTCGGACTTCGGATCTGAAGATTACAGTTTCGAATGCTGTCACGCTCGTGTTTTTCCAGTTCTGAAAAAGAAACATACCGTTTTAATGTAGCAATTGAGCTCTACGAAACCGTCTGAATGTTGCTGTTGACCACTTTTTGCTTGGAGATGCTCTTGAGCTTGAAACACACACAACAAGACCGGTGTTAACTAGCGAAATGGTCGGCAGAGTGCCGACACCGCGAGTATTGACTGGCACTTACACATCTAAAACAACGTCGGAAAGTAACTCGTTCAGCTTTTGAGTCACATAAAGTATGTGTGTTAATTTTGACGCCACTAGCTCTGCATGGTGTCATGCCATTTCTTTACCTCTCAGAAATGATTATGACATAAAAGTGAAGTACGTGACGAGTGTGGCGTTAGGAAAACATTAGGCAGCATGGAGAGATTCTGTATGGTACCACCCAACCCAAACGAGTACTATGTGACGTGCTACCCGGCAGGTATTCGCCGAGGTAGCCGGCTAGCGCAGTCGGTAGAGCGTCAGACTCTTAATCCCAGGGTCGTGGGTTCGAGCCACACGCTGGGAGGAACGGAAATTTGTTCCGCTGCAGATGTAAATTACCGTTTTTCTGATTAACGAGAAGTAATGGAAATAGCAACTTTAAACTTTGCCTATGTCTCTGTCAGTCACAAGGAAACTGTATTTGAAGGTGAAGGTGATTTTGTAGACATGTGTGAAAGACATGTTCTGAAAGGCAAGTGTTGTTGTTTGGAGAGCACATCTGTTACGTGTCAGATGTGTAGCCAAACAGTAATGGGTCGTCATAGCTGCAAATATTAGCCCGTAATATGAAGTGTTGTCAGCTGAAGTCGGATGATGCAGACGACCGTAAGGACGAAGTACCCAACAGTACCGCTAGGCCGCGCCTCTTTAGCTCAGCGGTAGAGCGGTGTTCTAATAAACCAGGAGTCGTAAGTTCCACCCTACAGGAGAACGATGGATTTTGGAAATCAGTTGCGCGTCGTGGCCGTATGGCAAACAGTATCTGTGATGACGAACAATTAGCGACAGGCGATTTTTTAAGAATTACTCTCAGATGTGATTAAGGCGAATGGCGCAGATAAAGCATTTACCAAAGCGGTACAGCATAAGGTGGGACGAGGAAGTCTGAATTACATTTTATAGATGTATTTCTCACATATCTCAAAGCCTGTCTTCGTCGTCGTCGTCGTCGTCGTCGTCGTCGTCGTCGTCTTCGTCGTCGTCGTCGCCGCCGCCGCTTCTGCAGAAGTAGCATATGGCCATCGTATCAAATGCAGCGAGGGACGCCCTGCCTCCGATTCCGAATGCACAAAGTGTGTGGTCTTGTTTCTCTGTCTATATTTGGTCGGCCTCGTAAGAGGTTGAATGTAACGAGTGGGTGGGAAATAGAAAGGGGCAGCGGCTGTGTAGAACGAAAACACAAATCCTCAGGGGTGTGAGCGTTTCGAGATGAGTCGTATACATGTCATCGTTGGTTGTCAGTGACCGTGTGGCCTAATGGATAAGGCGTCGGACTTCAGATCTGAGGATTGCAGCTTCGAATGCTGTCACGCTCGTGTTTTTCCAGTTCTGAAAAAGAAACATACCGTTTTAATGTAGCAATTGAGCACTACGTTACCGTCTGAATGTTGCTGTTGACCATTTTTTGCTTGGAGATGCTCTTGATCTTGAAACACACACAACAAGACCGGTGTTAACTAGCGAAAAGGTCGGCAGAGTGCCGACACCGCGAGTTTTGACTGGCACTTGCAGATCTAAAACAACGTCGGAAAGTAATTCGTTCGGCTTTTGAGTCACATAAAGTATGTGTGTTAATTTTGACGCCACTAGCTCTTCATGTTGTCATGCAATTTCTTTACCACTCAGAAATGATTATGACATAAAAGTGAAGTACGTGACGAGTGTGACGTTAGGAAAACATTAGGCAGCATGGAGAGATTCTGTATGGGACCACCCAACCCAAACGAGTACTGTGTGACGTGCTACCCTGCAGGTATTCGGCGAGGTAGCCGGCTAGCGCAGTCGGTAGAGCGTCAGACTCTTAATCTCAGGGTCGTGGGTTCGAGCCACACGCTGGGAGGAACGGAAATTTGTTCCGCTGCAGATGTAAATTACCGTTTTTCTGATTAACGAGATGTAATGGAAATAGCAACTTTAAACTTTGCCTATGTCTCTGTCAGTCACAAGGAAACTGTATTTGAAGGTGAAGGTGATTTTGTAGACGTGTGTGAAAGACATGTTCTGAAATGCAAGTGTTGTTGTTTGGAGAGCACATCAGTTACGTGTCAGATGTGTAGCCAAGCAGTAATGGGTCGCCATAGCTGCAAATATTAGCCGGTAATATGAAGTGTTGTCAGCTGAAGTCGGATGATGCAGACGACCGTAAGGACGAAGTACCTAAGAGTATCGCTAAGCCGCGCCTTTTTAGCTCAGCCGTAGAGCAGTGGTCTAATAAAGCAGGGGTCGTAAGTTCCATCCTAACAGGAGAAAGATGAAATTTGGAAATCAGTTGCGCGTCGTGGCCGTATAGCAAACAGTATCTGTGATGACGAACAATTAGTGACAGGCGTTTTTTAAGAATTACTCTCAGATATGATTAAGGCGAATGGCGCAGATAAAGCATTTACCAAAGCGGTACAGCATAAGGTGGGACGAGGCCGTCTGAATTCCATTTTATAGATGTATTTCTCACATATCTCAGAGCCTCCCGCGGTCGTCGTCGTCGTCGTCGTCATCGACGTCGTCGTCGTCGTCGCCGCCGCCGCCGAAGCTTCTGCAGAAGTAGCAAATGGCCATCGTAGCAAATCCGGCGAGGGACGCCCTGCCATCGATTCCGAATGCACAAAGTGTGTGGTCTTGTTTCTCAGTCTATATTTGGTCGGTCGCGTAAGAGGTTGAATGTAACGAGTGGGTGGGAAAGAGAAAGGGGCAGCGGCTGTGTAGAACGAAAACACAAATCCTCAGGGGTGTGAGCGTTTCGAGATGAGTCGTATACATGTCATAGTTGGTCGTCAGTGACCGTGTGGCCTAATGGATAAGGCGTCGGACTTCGGATCTGAAGATTACAGGTTCGAATGCTGTCACGCTCGTGTTTTTCCAGTTCTGAAAAAGAAACATACCGTTTTAATGTAGCAATTGAGCACTACGAAACCGTCTGAATGTTGCTGTTGACCATTTTTTGCTTGGAGATGCTCTTGATCTTGAAACACACACAACAAGACCGGTGTTAACTAGCGAAAAGGTCGGCAGAGTGCCGACACCGCGAGTTTTGACTGGCACTTGCACATCTGAAACAACGTCGGAAAGTAACTCGTTCGGCTTTTGAGTCACATAAAATATGTGTGTTAATTTTGACGCCACTAGCTCTGCATGTTGTCATGCAATTTCTTTACCTCTCAGAAATGATTATGACATAAAAGTGAAGTACGTGACGAGTGTGACGTTAGGAAAACATTAGGCAGCATGGAGAGATTCTGTATGGGACCACCCAACCCAAACGAGTACTGTGTGACGTGCTACCCGGCAGGTATTCGGCGAGGTAGCCGGCTAGCGCAGTCGGTAGAGCGTCAGACTCTTAATCTCAGGGTCGTGGGTTCGAGCCACACGCTGGGAGGAACGGAATGTTGTTCCGCTGCAGATGTAAATTACCGTTTTTCTGCTTAACGAGATGTAATGGAAATAGCAACTTTAAACTTTGCCTATGGCTCTGTCAGTCACAAGGAAACTGTATTTGAAGGTGAAGGTGAATTTGTAGACATGTGTGAAAGACATGTTCTGAAATGCAAGTGTTGTTGTTTGGAGAGCACATCGGTTACGTGTCAGATGTGTAGCCAAGCAGTAATGGGTCGCCATAGCTGCAAATATTAGCCGGTAATATGAAGTGTTGTCAGCTGAAGTCTGATGATGCAGACGACCGTAAGGACGAAGTACCCAAGAGTACTGCTAGGCCGCGCATCTTTAGCTCACTGGTAGAGCACTGGTCTATTAAACCAGGCGTCGTATGTTCCATCCTGACGGGAGAAAGATGAATTTTGGAAATCATTTGCGCGTCGTGGCCGTATAGCAAATAGTTTCTGTGATGACGAAGAATTAGCGACAGGCGTTTTTTTAAGAAATACTCTCAGATGTGATTAAGGCGAATGGCGCAGATAAAGCATTTGCCAAAGCGGTACAGCATAAGGTGGGACGAGGCAGTCTGAATTACATTTTACAGATGTATTTCTCACATATCTCGAAGCCTCTCGCGGTCGTCGTCGTCGTCGTCGTCGTCGTCGCCGCCGCTTCTGCAGAAGTAGCAAATGGCCATCGTAGCAAATGCGGCGAGGGACGCCCTGCCTTCAATTCCGAATGCACAAAGTGTGTGGTCTTGTTTCTCAGTCTATATTTGGTCGGTCTCGTAAGAGGTTGAATGTAACGAATGGGTGGGAAAGAGCAAGGGGCAGCGGCTGTGTAGAACGAAAACACAAATCCTCAGGGTGTGAGCGTTTCGAGATGAGTCGTATACATGTTGTAGTTGGTCGTCAGTGACCGTGTGGCCTAATGGATGGCAGTCTGCCTGCGGCAGCGGTGGTGAGCGGACCTCCAGGGCCAGCGCGCTGCGGCAGGAAGTGTTTACGTCAGGCGGTGAGTCGCGTGCTTACAGCGTCTGCTTATTAGTATTCGATCCGTTCTGTAGGATCTGATATGGAATTATGAATCCGACTAACAGGAAAGATACCTTGAAGTTTACCTTTGATAGGAACTTTTCGAAACCAAATTCGTTTGAAGTTGAAGCATGGTTAGAGGAAACAGCTAAGATTACTTTTGATGACATTGTACGGATAAATTTCTCTATCGTGACTAGTGTTGTTTATGTGAAATTAACGTCCTCTGAAATGTGTGATAGAATTGTGGAGTCCAGTGGAGGTGTACTGAAGTTTAAACATAGAGATGGTACCGTCAGTGATGTCAGCATTACGCATGCTGGACTGGGCTTCCGAACGGCACGTATTTTCGAACTCCCGTTTGAAATATCAGCCGCGCAAATAAATTCTGCATTAACACCTTATGGGAGGGTCATTAACAATTTTGCGGAGCGTTGGTCCAAAGCCCACAAATTTCCGGTGCTTAACGGCGTCAGGCAGGTTAAGATCGATCTACAGAAGCACATACCTTCATATATTTACGTAGGTGGACATCGCGGAATTGTCATATATGATGGGCAGCCAAAAACGTGTGCCGGCTGTGGTGCGCCCGGCCACGTGCGCTCTGAATGTATACAAAGACGCGTGACGTAGATACCTGTCGGTGAAGCCGCTAGCCCCCCTGTGACGACGGCACTGCCACTGACATACGCTGTCGCGGCTTCTGGTCTACCACCCGCGACCCCGCCTGTAGATGCCCCTCGTTTGAATGATGTTTTGGCCGATAACGTCAAAGAACCGAGTGCTGACGCGGCACCGCCGCTACCACACTCAGAGATGGAGGTAACGACGGATGACTCCCCAGTGGTTGATGCCACTGGTACTGAGGATGAAGCAGACGCTGTGTTCCCGGCGGATCAACCCCAGAGTCAACAGTCCACTTCGGATGTTGATGATACTGCGAACCCTAAGAGGAAGCCTTCCAAAAAGAACCGGAGACTTGCACATCAAGGAATGGTCGAATGGACATTGATCCTGTAGTGTCTCCCCCTGTGAATCCACGACGGGTGGAAGATAGTGATACCTCGAGTAGAGTCGTTTTGCCGGATACCCACGCTCAAGGAAACGCAGGATCGCTTTTGTCAGAGGCCACCCTCACTCGGAATTGGGCACAGGAAATGGAAGTATTGGATGCGAGCAATGATGCGGCTGTCATGCGGACCATTGAGACGGAATCTTCGGCACCCCCCACAGAGCAGCATACACCAACCGTACCGGGAACTACAGGAACTCCGACTGACGCGCTTGGCCTCAATTTCGTTAGCCATCCTTCTAAGACTGTTTAATTAATAGTACGTGCCTTCTCCCATGAACGAGCCCCAAGCCTATAAAATTGCCACGTTAAACATCAATAAGATACAGTCGTACTGGCGGCTCCGTAATTTACAAGATTTTGTATACGCAGCGGATATCGATATTCTGTTACTTCAAGAAGTCGCTGCGATTGAACTTGACCGAATAACTGGTTATGCTACTCTCTCCAATTCCGGGAGCGGTGCGAATTTAGGGACAGCGATTCTGTTAAAAGAAGGGATTGTAGCGACCGACGCAGAAAAACTGCCTGATCATAGAGGGATCGCTGTCACTTTCCATCGGACACGCATAATCAATGTTTACGCCCCGTCCGGCAGTAGCAATAGGCGTGCTAGGGCTGAGTTCTTCACAAGCGCCATAGTCCCACTTTTTAGGGGAACCTACGATCGTATAATTTTTGCGGGTGACTTCAGTTGTGTCTTAAGTCCAAAAGACCAGACGCCTAATTTTAACAAATCTGGAGAACTAGAACGTATCGTCCAAGAAATGAACCTCATTGACACATGGGAGCATACGCACGGAGCGGCACCTGGGTTCACTCATGTCACGAACCACTCTGCAAGCCGGCTAGAGAGAATCTATGTATCGGCGTGTATGAAGACTCAAGTCCTCCAATCCGAAGTTTGGCCCACAATTTTTTCCTATCATGCCGCATATATTTGTACTGTTAACATGGTCAAGCAAGGCACATTTCGCGGCAGAGGTTTCTGGAAACTTAACAATGCTCTCCTTAACGCTGTTGACTGTCATCGTGTCTTTAACGAAACATGGGAGGCATGTGAACGACGGGTTGCACAGTATGCCTCCGTTACTGAATGGTGGATAACACATGCCAAACCAACTTTATCAAAAATGTTTAAACGCTACGCTCGGGACAAATCCTGGTGGCAACGGCAAACGTCTGAGTTTTATTTTACTTGTCCCAGGGAGCTTTACCAGTCCGATGTGACTGTACCTGAAAATTTTATGCAGATTAAAAAAATTAAGGCAAAATTATTAAAACTTCAGCGGCAGCAGGCAGAAGGCTTTCAAATAAGGTCCAGGCCCCAGAATGTGATAGACGACGAAATGACATCCATGTTTCACGTCATTCGTGAAAATAAGAGGGGGCGGCGGAGATTAATAACTCGTCTTCAGTTGAGTGAAGGCGATGCGCTCACGCGGCAACAAGACATACGAAACGCACTTCACAATCACCTGGCAGATCTGCTGGCAACGACACATACCGACGATGGAACTCACGATGAATTACTCAATAACTTGCAAAGGACTTTGGGTGCTGCTGAAGTCGAAACTCTCATGCGAGAAATTGATGAAGACGAATTGGATTCTGCGCTATCACGAAGTCCGAAAAATAAATCGCCGGGACCCGACGGTCTCACTGCCAAATTTTATCTTACTTTCTGCGACAAATTAAAGCTCAAGTTGTTGAGTATGTTTAATGAAATTTTACGGCCTGATTTTAATGTTCCTAAGGCTCTCGTGGAAGGCATCGTGGTTTTAATCCCTAAACGCCCAATGTGCAGTTCTGTTGACGATTTTCGGCCGCTTACTTTACTGAACAGTGACTACAAAATTTTAGCACGTATTATTTCTAATAGATTGAAAATGTTGATGAATACTGTCATTGGTCAGTACCAGACCAGTGTAGGTGTCGGTAGGACGATCTTCCAAAATTTGTCTCAATACAGGGACGTCATAGCCATTGCAGATGCGTGCAAGATACGGTGTGCGCTAGTTTCCCTTGACTTTTCAAAGGCATTCGACAGAGTAAACCATCAGTTTCTCATCCGGACGATGCATGCCATGGGATTTCCACTACGTTTTATCAATCTTATACATGAGCTCCTTCGTAAAGGAGTAACTCGACTCATGGTGAATGGCCAGCTGAGCGCATCGATTAATATTACTAATTCAGTGCGACAGGGATGCCCTATGTCAATGGCCTTGTTTGCCATTGCCATTGAGCCTTTGCTTGTCACCTTGACATAGCGTCTACAAGGATTAACCATCCACGGCATTAAGATTGTTTGTACTGCATATGCGGATGACGTCGGATTTTTGGTCATGGACAAAGGTGAAGTCGAGGACGCCCTTCAGATCGTCAAAAACTACGAACTTGTTGCGGGTGCGAAGTTGAATGCCAGGAAATCTGGCATTATGAACGTAGGACGCGGCATCTCGCTGCACCATCACGGTCAGTTGCAACTACTTTCTAAAATGAAATGCCTTGGTATTGAGTACAGGAGCAACATAAAGCACACAATTGCGGTGAACTATAGGCATCTCCTGGCAAGTATGCGTGCTTGCATGCAGACCCACTACCTAAGGAGCCTTGATGAACTGCAGAAAGTCACCTTCGCTAATGTCTACCTCACCTCAAAGATTAACTACGTTGCACAAGTACTGCCCATGCCACAGGAGACAGCGAAGCGTATGATGTCCGCTCTCGGCCATTTTGTCACACGTGGACACATTTTTAAAGTCAAGTATGATACGCTCACTCTCTCCACGACCGATGGAGGCTTAAATTTAACAGATGTTCGTTCCAAGTCACGAGCTTTGTACGTATGCACCATCTACAAACGGTGGAGGTCGTTACCGAACAGTCTAACGGCTCACTTGTTAACCGAAATAGCGCCGGCCTGCCTGCAGCCTCCCGTCTCTGTTAAACATATTCCGCCTGCGCTGACTCACTTTAAGAGCATTTTCATTGAGTTCAGTTACTTACGGTCAACTCTCCCAGAAAATAAGCTTTCCGTGGTGAAGTTAGTTTATAATAAACTACTGGCAACCAAGAACGGGAACAACATCGAACACAAATACCCCAATCATCGCTGGCCAGTGATATGGAAAAACATACATAGCCGTGATTTACCAACGTCAGTGAAAGCCTCTTGGTACAGGGTCGTGAACCGTAAAATAAGTACCAATTCACGACTTCATGCTCTACATTTGGCTGACTCACCTTTGTGCCTTACGTGCAACTTGCCTGATACTGATGAACATCGTTTCCTGTGCACCACTGTCCAAGCAGTTTGGCCATGCATTCGCCGAAAACTGGCTACGATTATGAGGACTTCCCAGCTTTGTATTAAACCTGAAGATTTCCTGTATCCGGATTCAGTGCCGTACCCGAACACCAAACGGAACTCTGTCAATTGGTTGAAGGGTCATTATGTTCATTATTTACAGACGCAAGAACCCAAGAGTGAGGCGGCGTTCTGTCTTTACCTGGCATTACAGTTTCACATACTTTCACAGACGAGACATTACAGGAAACGATATGCGAATTTTTTAGAAGTCGTTCTTCGATGAAAGAAGTATTTTTTTTCTTTCCTTCATTCTACATTGCTTTGTTTTTTTTTCTTTTCTTCTTCAAATGTCACAGTGACGTATACTGAACAGTGTTACGACAAGGACTATTTTATTTTCTTCTATTTTTCTAGCGGACCAGAGTTCCTTTTTTCATTTTCTATTTAAAAAACAAAATAAAATAAAATAAAAAGATAAATAAATAAATAAATTATAATAAAAAAATAAACAATTATAAAAGTTGATAAAAAAACCAACAACACAACGAAAGCACTAGAAAGAACAACAAACAACAGAAAGAGTGTTGCAGACCAGAAGCAGGGGATTGCTGCATGGGGTGAAGTACGGTGGGGACTTCGTGGGCCCTCTCGCCGCTACGGTAGCCGTGAAGGCCCAGGACAAATCTCTGAAAATGGAATACAACACACGCACAAAAAAAAAAAATCTACTTTGTCACCAATGCGGGACTATGCATTAGGTTTAGAAGTATCTTTGGTTTGGAAATGGTAATAGTAAAAAAAAAAAAAAAAAAAAAAAAAAAATTGGATAAGGCGTCGGACTTCGGATCTGAAGATTACAGGTTCGAATGCTGTCACGCTCGTGTTTTTCCAGTTCTGAAAAAGAAACATACCGTTTTAATGTAGCAATTGAGCAGTACGAAACCGTCTGAATGTTGCTGATGACCATCTTTGCTTGGGGTTGCTCTTGAGCTTGAAACACACACAACAAGACCGGTGTTAACTAGCGAAATGGTCGGCAGAGTGCCGACACCGCGAGTTTTGACTGGCACTTGCACATCTAAAACAACGTCGGAAACTAACTCGTTCGGCTTTTGAGTCACATAAAGTATGTGCGTTAATTTTGACGCCACTAGCTCTGCATGTTGTCATGCAATTTCTTTACCTCTCAGAAATGATTATGACATAAAAGTGAAGTACGTGACGAGTGTGACGTTAGGAAAACATTAGGCAGCATGGAGAGATTCTGTATGGGACCACCCAACCCAAACGAGTACTGTGTGACGTACTACCCGGCAGGTATTCACCGAAGTAGCCGGGTAGCTCAGTCGGTAGAGCGTCAGACTCTTAATCCCAGGGTCGTGGGTTCGAGCCACACGCTGGGCGGAACGGAATTTTGTTCCGCTGCAGACGTAAATCAAAGTTTTTCTGATTATAGATATGTAATGGAAATAGCAACTTTAAACTTTGCCTACGTCTCTGTCAGTCGCAAAGAAACTGTATTTGAAGGTGAAGGTGATTTTGTAGACATGTGTGAAAGACATGTTCTGAAATGCAAGTGTTGTTGTTTGGAGAGCACATCGGTTACGTGTCAGATGTGTAGCCAAGCAGTAATGGTTCGCCATAGCTGCAAATATTAGCCGGTAATATGAAGTGTTGTCAGCTGAAGTCTGATGATGCAGACGACCGTAAGGACGAAGTACCCAAGAGTACCGCTAGGCCGCGCCTCTTTAGCTCAGTGGTAGAGCAATGCTCTAATAAACCAGGGGTCGTAAGTTCCATCCTCACTGGAGAAAGATGAATTTTGGAAATCAGTTGCGCGTCGTGGCCGTATAGCAAACAGTATCTGTGATAACGAACAATTAGCGACAGGCGTTTTTTTAAGAATTACTCTCAGGTGTGATTAAGGCGAATGGCGCAGATAAAGCATTTGCCAAAGCGGTACAGCATAAGGTGGGCCGAGGCAGTCTGAATTACATTTTATAGATGTATTTCTCTCATATCTCAGAGTCTCTCGCGGTGGTGGTGGTGGTCGTCGTCGTCGTCGTCGTCGCCGCCGCCGTAGCTTCTGCAGAAGTAGCAAATGGCCATCGTAGCAAATGCGGCGAGGGACGCACTGCCTTCGATTCCGAATGCACAAAGTGTGCGGTCTTGTTTCTCAGTCTATATTTGGTCGGTCTCGTAAGAGGTTGAATGTAACGAATGGGTGGGAAAGAGCAAGGGGCAGCGGCTGTGTAGCACGAAAACACAAATCAACAGGGGTGTGAGCATTTCGAGATGAGTCGTATAGATGTTATAGTAGGTTGTGAGTGACTGTGTGGCCTAATGGATAAGGCGTCGGACTTCGGATCTGAAGATTACAGCTTCGAATGCAGTCACGCTCGTGTTTTTCCAGTTCTGAAAAAGAAACATACCGTTTTAATGTAGCAATTGAGCAGTACGAAACCGTCTGAATGTTGCTGTTGACCATTTTTTGCTTGGAGTTGCTCTTGAGCTTGAAACACACACAACAAGACCGGTATTAACTAGCGAAGTGGTCGGCAGGGTGCCGTCACCGCGAGTTTTGACTGGCACTTGCACATCTAAAACAACGTCGGAAGGTAAATCGTTCGGCTTTTGAGTCACATTAAGTATGTGTGTTAATTTCGACGCCACTAGCTCTGCATGTTGTCATGCAATTCCTTTACCTCTCAGAAATGATTATGAAATAAGAGTGAAGTACGTGACGAGTGTGACGTTAGGAAAACATTAGGCAGCATGGAGAGCTTCTGTATGGGACCACCCAACCCAAACGAGTACTGTGTGACTTGCTACCCGGCAGGTATTAACCGAGGCAGCCGGCTAGCAAAGTCGGCAGAGCGTGAGACTCTTAATCCCAGGGTTGTGGGTTCGAGCCACACGCAGGGCGGAACGGAAATTTGTTCCACTTCAGATGTAAATTACCGTTTTTCTGATTAACGTGATATAACATAAATAGCAACTTTAACCTTTGCCTACGTCTCTGTCAGTCGCAAGGAAACTGTATTTGAAGGTGAAGGTGATTTTGTAGACATGTGTGAAAGACATGTTCTCAAATGCAAGTGTTGTTGTTTGGAGAGCACATCGGTTACGTGTCAGATGTGTAGCCAAGCAGTAATGGGTCGCCATACCTGCAAATATTAGCCGGTAATATGGAGTGTTGTCAGCTGAAGTCTGATGATGCAGACGACCGTAAGGACGAAGTACCCAAGAGTAGCGCTAGGCCGCGCCTCTTTATCTCAGTGGTAGAGCACTGCTCTAATAAACCAGGCGTCGTAAGTTCCATCCTCACAGGAGAAAGTTGAATTCAAGTCTGCCTGCAGCGGCCGTGGCGTGCGGTTGTCTGTGCTCAGCGCTGTGGCTGGCTTGTTTACTTCTACGGGGTAAGTCGCTCGCTAGCAGCGGTTATTCTTGCGTGTGAGGAATGATGTTGATGAATCAGTGATGACACAAGCTATGAGGATAGATACTTTGAAGTTAACTTTCGATAATTCATTTGCTCGACCAACCTCTTTCGAAATCGAGGATTTCCTCGAAGACGTGTTGAAAATTATAATCGATAAGATTATTGGTATACATTTGTCGATGTTGTCTAGCATAGTTTATATCAAGATGAGAGATGCCGATTTTTGTGACAAAATAGTTGACTCCTTCGAGTTCCGGTTTGAAGTTTTGCATAGTGATGGCAATGTGGGTGTAGTTACTGTTTCCCACGCAGGGCTTGGACTTCGAACAATTCGCATTTTTGAACTACCCTTTAAGGTACCAGCCGATCAGATAAATGTTGCGATATCGCCATATGGCAAAGTTTTGAGTAACTTTGCTGAACGTTGGTCTCCGGCTCATAAATATCCGGTGTTGAATGGCGTCAGGCAGCTTAAAGTAGACTTACAACGACACATTCCGTCGTACGTAACGGTTTGTGGGTACCGTGCAGTCGTAATGTATGATGGCCAACCTAGGACATGTGCTAGATGTAACTCGACGGGACATGTGCGTGCGAAATGTTTACAGCGTCGTGTAATTCAACTTCCAACCGGAGAGAGTGTTCGCCCTCCCGCAATGTCAACATTACCGACATCGTACGTGTCGGTTGCTCGCGGTGAGCCGGCAATACAACCGATTCGTGATCCACCTGCCGGACCCAGTCTCGCAGTTAATGTAGCATCACCGGACACTCCAGTCACGTCCGGGATGGCTGTTTCTGAAATCCATGACACTAACAGGACCAGTGATATGGTGGTAGAACAACCCATACAGGGTGCTGAGTTAACGGAGGTGTCCCTGGCTCCTGCTACCATGTCCGAACAAGTGACTGAAACGATGCCGAAATCTGACGCAGTAATACGCGGTAATAGATCTCCAAAGAAAAATAAAAAACGGAGGATGGCTCATCAAGATACGGAAGATACAGCACCGAGCTTGCGGGGAAAGGCAAAATTAATCGGCCAGAATTTAAAAGAAGGACCAGCTGACGCTGTCGCCTCGACTTCGCGCTCACGTAACACACCACGATCTGACAACACCGTGTCGGAGCCGCCCGCGACGTCCGACAGCAGACAAGACGAGATGCCGATTCAGCACACTGAGCCCCACCGTTTCCTGAACCAGTAGGCACCCTTTCCTCTCCTAATTGGGCAGACGAGTGTTAAACGAATGAAGATGATGTAGAGAAGCAGGAGGATTCAACACCCGCGACTGGCTCCTTGCCCCCTCTCTCAGCGGTTGATGGAAGCAAAGTCCACGTGGCCATGGCTACTCAAACGACCGAAACTGTCAGCGCCTCCAATTGACAGCTAGCTGACGTATCCTAACGTCTACTCCTTTCGTACGGAACATCAATGACCACCTTGCAGGCCTACAAGATCCTGACTCTCAATATCAATAAGATACGTAGCGATTTGAATCTGAAAAATTTACAAGACTTGTTATACGCAGCTGACATAGATATAGCAGTGCTTCAGGAAGTAAGTGATATCGAGTTAGACCACATAGCCGGGTATAACGCGTTCATAAACCCTGGCAACGGTTTCGAACTTGGAACAGCATTACTCTTAAAAGAAGGGATCATTGCCAATTGTGAGGCAAAACTTGTGACCGGCAGAGGGATAGCAGTAACTGTCAATAACATCAGACTGATTAATATTTACGCACCTTCTGGGTCCAGTAATAGGCAACGCCGTGCAGAATTTTTCCGCCACGAGATCCTTCCCCTCTTCGGGACCAACTACACTGATGTCATTTTTGGCGGAGATTTAAATTGTGTGCTTAGTCAAATAGAACAAACTCCGCACTTTAATCGGTGTGTTGAATTAGAACAGATCATTCAAGAACTCCCCTTAACTGACACCTGGACGTCCACGCACGGAATGGCAGTGGGTTTTACACATTTTACCAGTCATTCGGCAAGTAGGTTAGATAGAATTTACATATCGTGTAATTTAAAGCAACACCTGCTACAGACCAAAATATGGCCTACTGTATTTTCCGACCATGCTGCCTATATCTGTACCGTCAACATGAAACAACAGGAAACCTACCGGAGTCGAGGGTTATGGAAGTTCAAAATTGCACATTTGCAAGATACTGCATGTCGAGAAGCCTTCCTGTCCACTTGGACGGTATGTGAACGTAAATTCAATTCCTACAACTCCGCGATCGAGTGGTGGCTCCAATGCGCCAAACCTCAACTTAGGAAAACTTTAGTGATTTACTCCCGTCAGAAAAATCAGTGGCACAAACGGACGATGGAATTTTACTTTCAGTGTCTTCGGGAGTTACATAAATTTGACGCGACCGACATCGGCAATTTTGCACAGATCAAAAGAATTCAGGCAAAAATTTTAACGCTGCAACGGAAACAGTTGGAAGGTTTTCAAGTTCGGGCGCGAGTTCCTACGACGGTGCAAGAAGAAGAGGCTGCTATGTATCAATTGTTACGTGAAAGTCGACGAGGCCGTCGGAAAATCCTTACACAGATCCGAACCAGCACCGGTGCCATAGTTACTAAACAAAGTGCAATCTTGAGTGCGATTGAAGAGTACTATCGAGAACCTGATGTCCAATAAAATAACAGATGATACCGTGTTTGCGGATTTTACGACAAATTTATCACGGAGACTCGGCCCCACAGAGGCAAATGAGCTTATTACAGAGGTGACAGAAGATGAATTAACAGACATTATCCTACGGAGTCCGAAAAATAAATCTCCAGGTTCGGACGGTCTACCTGCAGAAGTATATCAAACCTCCTGGCCGCAGATGAAATCGAAACTACTTGCAATTTGTAACGATCTCATGAACCCATGTAACGTTATTCCGCAGGAATTTCGACAGGGAATTGTTGTTTTACTGCCCAAGACCCCTTGCAGTGACAACCCAACAAACTTGAGACCTCTCACGTTGTTAAATAGTGATTATAAACTATTCGCCCGTGTCCTCAGCCAACGGCTCAAAAATGTATGTCCACAATCACAGGACAGTATCAAACGAGTGTTGGTAGAAATAGATCTATTTACCACACGCTCACGGATTACAGAGATGTGATAGCCGTAGCGGAGGCCTGCAAATTAAAATGCGCCCTCTTAATGATAGACTTTGAAAAAGCATTCGACAGAGTGAGCCACCGATTCCATTTCCACGACATGCGAGAATTGGGATTTCCGCACCAGTTCACGCAAGTAATCGACAATATGATCCGTAATAGTACTTCGCGAATCCAAATTAATGGTCGCCTCAGTGGTGCGATTGATATCGCGTGTTCGGTGAGGCAAGGCTGTCCGATGTCGATGGCTCTTTTTGCCATCGCCATAGAACCTCTGCTTGCTACGCTAACTGAACGTTTGCAGGGATTGGAAATCAATAGACAGAAGATTGTGTGCCGTGCGTACGCAGATGATGTCGGCTTTCTTGTCGTGAACGCGCAAGAAGTGAGGTCCTCACTTGAAATACTTCAACGATATGCGGCGGCATCAGGGGCGAAGGTGAACTGGCAAAAATCTGGAATCATGAATGTCGGACGGGGAATACATTTCCCCAACCATACCCGATTACGGGAACTTACCAGTATAAAGTGCTTAGGTCTTGAGTTTCGCCGGAAGATACAGAATACCATTGCTGTAAATTATAGGGATTTACTTCACAAGGTAAGGGCATGTGTACAACAGCATAGTATGAGGCAACTGAATGCTCTCCAAAAAGTTGAACTGGTCAACACCTATATCGTCTCGAAGATCAACTATGTAGCCAAAGTGTTGCCTCTTCCCAGTGGCATTGCGAATAGAATGCTGTCCGCTCTTGGCCATTTCGTGACCAGAGGCAATATCTTCAAAGTTAAATTTGTTACGTTGACGCTCCCTACTCGGAAGGGCGGATTAAACCTCACTGATGTTTATAAGAAGGCACAGGCGCTCTATCTAAGCAGTATGTATAAGCTGTGGACAAAATCTCCACATTGCCTCACTGCTTACCTGCTCAACGAAATATCACCGGCGGACCTCAACCCCCCGATTGATGTACATCATATTCCACACGACCTTTACCATTTAAAATACTTCCTTTTGGAATATAGTTATGCTCGACAAAGAATTCCGGAGAAGGAAATAACGGTGGTGAAGCAATTGTATAAGACTTTGATCGAGTTCACATCCCGGAATAACATCGAAGAGAAATATCCAGCTCACAATTGGCGGGTCATTTGGGATAATATTCATTCACGACATTTACCGTCTCACGTGCGAGCGTCTTGGTATCTAACGGTGAACCGTAAAATAGCAACCAATGCCAGGCTCCATTCCATTCATCTGGCCGATTCACCCTTATGCAACATATGCCGGGTACAAGATAGCGAGGAACACAGACTTGTCTGCGAAACAGTGCGAGATGTTTGGACGGTCATAAGACAGTTGTTGGCAAGCATCACTAGAACATGCCCTGCCACCATAACGCCAGCCGACTTCCTCACTCCGGAGGTGGTGCCTTACTCGCAGACCAAACGAAATTCAGTAAACTGGCTTAAAGGCCACACAGTTTACTATTTTTTCAATGTGAACGAAACGAGTAAAGAAGACTTTCTTCTGTATTTAATGATACAGCACCACCGACTGCAGAAGACTAAAAGCTATAAAGCTAATTTTGCAAACTTTTTAAGCCACACAATCATTTCACAGCCAATATAGGATGGAGTGCATACAGCCATTTTCCGACATGTTGGATTCTACTCTCCTATCGGCCACCCAGAGTGAAGACAAAAGACGTTAGTGCGGGGACGACTTTACTAGTGTGTCATCTTGATAATTCGTCGGATTCAGAAAATAACAGCTCGTTTGATGTAGCGCGTTACGTCTCATTGGCGGATGCCTTTCACAGAACTGCATTTCCTAGTTTTTTTTTATTATAACAGAAGATACGATAGAGAGAACAACGGTAGAAGAATTTTAATTTATTTTGTTCATCAATTATTAACATTGATTGAGGAGCGAGGTGCAATCATGCGGTGCAAAATGCACGGATTTCCCTATTCTCCTGCATAAAAATGAAATGGACATAATTAATTTAAACTGCGTTTGGAAGCACCATTTCGTCTTCGGATTATTTTCTGTTTTTCTGTTACCGGCGGCGCAGTCAAGCCGCAGTTTTTTCTTCATTTCGCAGAAGAGGTAGGGTGACATGGTGACAGTTACGGTGGGAGACATTGTGGCCAGGCCTCGGATTGCACGACCCCTGCCCACTTTGCCTCTCCCTGATTGTTTACCGCATTTTACAAAACAGAAGAAAAAAATGGATCAGAAAAAAAATAAAAAAAATAAAAAAAGTGGCTACGATACCTGGCTCTCACCCAAAAAACAAAGAAAAGAAAAAGAAAGTGGTAGAGCACTGGTCTAGTAAACCAAGGGTCCTGAGTTCCATCCTCAAAGGAGGAAGTCGAATTTTGGAAATCAGTTGCGCGTCGTGGCCGTATAGCAAACAGTATCTGTGATGCAGAACAATTAGCGACACGAGTTTTTTTAAGAATTACTCTCAGATGTGATTAAGGCGAATGGCGCAGATAAAGCATTTGCCAAAGCGGTACAGCATAAGGTGGGACGAGGCAGTCTGAATTACATTTTATAGATGTATTTCTCACATATCTCAGAGCCTGTCGCGGTCGTCGTCGTCGTCGCCGTCGCCGCCGCCGCCGCTTCTGCAGAAGTAGCAAATAGCCATCGTAGCAAATGCAGCGAGGGACGCCCTGCCTTCGATTCCGAATGCGCAAAGTGTGTGGTCTTGTTTCTCAGTCTATATTTGGTCGGTCTCGTAAGAGGTTGAATGTAACGAATGGGTGGGAAAGAGCAAGGGGCAGCGGCTGTGTAGAACAAAAACACAAATCCTCAGGGGTGTGAGCGTTTCGAGATGAGTCGTATACATGTCATAGTTGGTCGTCAGTGACCGTGTGGCCTAATGGATAAGGCGTCGGACTTTGGATCTGAAGATTACAGGTTCGAATGCTGTCACGCTCGTGTTTTTCCAGTTCTGAAAAAGAAGCATACCGTTTTAATGTAGCAATTGAGCAGTACGAAACGGTCTCAATGTTGCTGTTGACCATTTATTGCTTGGAGATGCTCTTGAGCTTGAATAACACACACAACAAGACTGGTGTTAACTAGCGAAATGGTCGGCAGAGTGCCGACACCGCGAGTTTTGACTGGCACTTGCACATCTAAAACACCGTCGGAAAGTAACTCGTTCGGCTTTTGAGTCACATAAAGTATGTGTGTTAATTTTGACGCCACTAGCTCTGCATGTTGTCATGCAATTTCTTTACCTCTCAGAAATCATTATGACATAAAAGTGAAGTACGCGACGAGTGTGACGTCAGGAAAACATTAGGCAGCATGGAGAGATTCTGTATGGGACCACCCAACCCAAACGAGTACTGTGTGACGTGCTACCCGGCAGGTATTGACCGAGGTAGCCGGCTAGCTCAGTCGGTAGAGCGTCAGACTCTTAAACCCAGGGTCTTGGGTTCGAGCCACACACTGGGCGGAACGGAATTTTTTTCCGCTGCAGATGTAAATTACCGTTTTTCTGATTAACGAGATGTAATGGAAATAGCAACTTTAAACTTTGCCTACGTCTCTGTCAGTCGCAAGGAAACTGTATTTGAAGTTGAAGGTGATTTTGTAGACATGTGTGAAAGACAAATTCTGAAATGCAAGTGTTGTTGTTTGGAGAGCACATCGGTTACGTGTCAGATGTGTAGCCAAGCAGTAATGGGTCGCCATAGCTGCAAATATTTGCCGGTAATATGAAGTGTTGTCCGCTGACGTCTGATGATGCAGACGACCGTAAGGACGAAGTACCCAAGAGTGCCGCTAGGCCGCGCCTCTTTAGCTCTGTGGTAGAGCACTGCTCTAATAAACCAGCGGACGTAAGTTCCATTCTCACAGGAGAAAGATGTATTTTGAAAATCAGTTGCGCGTCGTGGCCGTATAGCAAACAGCATCTGTGATGACGAACAATTAGCGGCAGGCGTTTTTTTAAGAATTACTCTCAGGTGTGATTAAGGCGAATGGCGCAGATAAAGCATTTGCCAAAGCGGTACAGCATAAGGTGGGACGAGGCAGTCTGAATTATATTTTACAAAAGTATTTCTCACATATCTCAGAGCCTCTCGCGGTCGTCGTCGTCGTCGTCGTCGTCGTCGTCGTCGTCGTCGTCGTCGCCACTTCTGCAGAAGTAGCAAATGGCCATCGTAGCAAATGCAGCGAGGGACGCCCTGCATTCGATTCCGAATGCACAAAGTGTGTGGTCTTGTTTCTCAGTCTATATTTGGTCGGTCTCGTAAGAGGTTGAATGTAACGAATGGGTGGGAAAGAGCAAGGGGCAGCGGCTGTGTAGAACGAAAACACAAATCCTCAGGGATGTGAGCGTTATGAGATGAGTCGTATAAATGTCATAGTTGGTCGTCAGCGACCGTGTGGCCTAATGGATAAGGCGTCGGACTTCGGATCTGAAGATTACATGTTCGAATGCTGTCACGCTCCTGTTTTTCCAGTTCTGAAAAAGTTACATACCGTTTTAATGTAGCAATTGAGCAGTACGAAACCGTCTCAATGTTGCTGTTGACCATTTATTGCTTGGAGATGCTCTTGAGCTTGAATAACACACACAACAAGACCGGTGTTAACTAGCGAAATGGTCGGCAGAGTGCCGACACCGCGAGTTTTGACTGGCACTTGCACATCTAAAACACCGTCGGAAAGTAACTCGTTCGGCTTTTGAGTCACATAAATTATGTTTGTTAATTCTGACGCCACTAGCTCTGCATGTTGTCATGCAATTTCTTTTCCTCTCTGAAATGATTATGACATAAAAGTGAGGTACGTGACGAGTGTGACGTCAGGAAAACATTAGGCAGCATGGAGAGATTCTGTATGGGACCACCCAACCCAAACGAGTACTGTGTGACGTGCTTCCCGTCAGGTATTGACCGAGGTAGCCGGCTAGCTCAGTCGGTGCCGGCCGTGGTTCTAGGCGCGCAGTGCGGAACCGTGCGACGGCTACGGTCGCAGGTTCGAATCCTGCCTCGGGCATGGATGTGTGTGATGTCTTTAGAAAACCGTCAGTCGAGGCGCGGCCGTCGTGCAGGTCGGACGTGCCTGGAGCGTTGTTTACGTGCTCAGCTGCGGCGTGCGGTGCGGCACGTGGTGAGTCGAGGGCCGTTGCGGCGCGCAAACATCTTGTTTGTAACGAATAGAACCTAACATGGATCACCCAGAGCGGAAAGATACTTTGAAGTTTATGTTTGATGGAAGTTTTTCTCGACCGAAATATTACGAAGTCGAACGATTTCTCGATGAAGACGTAAAATTGCCTCCCACCGATATCATTGGTATCCATTTGTCTATTGTCAGTAGCACAGTTTATATCAAATTGCGTGACCCAGAATTGTGCGACAAAATCATCGATTCATGTGGCGGTACCTATAAATTTCGACACAGTGACGGGAATGTTGGTGAGGTGACTGTTGTCCACGCTGGTCTTGGTATTCGTACCGTCAGGATTTTCGAGTTGCCTTTTGAAATCTCGGCTGAAGAAATTAATGCTTCTATTAAGTCCTATGGCAAAATTATCAGTAACATTGCCGAAAAGTTGGCCCCGTTCCATAAGTACCCTGTTTTGAACGGTGTGCGGCAAATTAAGATCGAATTGCAACGGCATATTCCGTCCTACCTAACGATTTGTGGATATAGGGCGATAATCATATATGAGGGACAGCCTCGTACATGTTCAGGCTGTAATTCCACGGGACACGTCCGGGCACAGTGCATCCAACGACGTGTAACGCAGCTGCCAGCGGGTGAACTGGGCCCTCCCCCGCAACCGACAATATTACCGACTACTTATGTAGCGGCGGTCCGTGCAAATACACCCACTGCGTCGGCTGCGGAAGTCGGACTTAGTGTGGCCGATGTTACGAATGACGGAGATGTACCTATGGAAATCTCTACCGCTCAGGAAGCCTTGCCGGTCGCTGGCTTGCTAGCCGCGGTGCCCCGTGACGCCTCACGTGAGGAAGCCAGGGTTGACGTTGTGGAGGCGGCCACTACCGCCACTGACAGCCAGCAAGAGACAGAGACTCTTCCTCTTCCTTTAAAGAATGCGGAAGCCTCTGTCAGTGGGTCCTCCCCGAAAAAGCACAAGAAACGTCGGATCGCTCGTCCGGCGGCAGCTCAATCGGCACCTCCCTTGCGTGAAAAGGCCAAACACGCGGGCCGCATGATCTGCGATGACACTTCGGGGACCGAAGATTGTCTTCCGTCGTTGGCCTCACCCATGAATATTGACGATGATGTATCCAACCTTGACACGGGGAGGGCACATATTAGTGCACCACCGCGGACGGCCCAAGTTGCAGATTTGCAGGGTGACGGCCCGCAATGCGGTTCCGGAACTGCTGCAGCAGGCGCGACGACGGCTGTGTCTGTCGATAATTGGGCGGATGATATTGAAGATATGACTGGCAATCCCAAGCGTGAAGAACCGATGGCAACTGGTGATACGCTGCTTACGTCTCGGCGCAATGCAGCGTCCACGGACGGCGACGTCTAGACTTATACGACCTCCGAAGCGGACGACTGTTGAAGGGATAAAAATCGTACCTGTTTTCATCTGCAGATGACCACTCATCCCACATCGCTCCGTTCACGACAATCCTATAAGATTTCTACCATAAATGTTAACCGCATTATCTCTCAAGCAAAAATCCACAGCCTTCGACATTATTTACGGGCCGCTGATATAGATATTCTGTTCGTACAGGAAGCACTGACTCCACTCCTAGCCGACGTCCCCGGTTATGACGCCATTGTCAATATAGGGACGGAGGCAGGTACGATCATTCTGTATCGGGAAGGCATTGAATGTTCTTGTTTGTCCATGTTACCTACCGGACGAGGCATTGCCGCACAGATCCTTGATGTACTCCTTCTTAATGTGTACGCCCCTTCCGGTTCCAACGCGCGAGCGGCGAGGAGGGAGTTTTACACGGGTGAGATAGCGAATCTAATCACCGACTTGCGTCTGCGTATTATTATGGGTGGTGACTTTAACTGCGTATTGCGCCGCACCGATCAAACGCCGAACTTTAACTTCAGCCAGGAACTGCTAACACTGGTTACAGAATTGCAGTCAGTCGACACGTGGGCGACCTTACACCCAGATGAAGTTGCCTTTACTCACTTTACGCAGACATCTTCCAGCAGGTTAGATCGCATATATGTGCAACGCGGTCTTTTAGACGACGTGGGAACTTGCGAATATTGGCCCGTTAATTTCAGTGACCATATCGCTTACCACATCGTCTTTAATCACACACCGCAGAAAGTTTATAGAGGCTTCGGACGATGGCAACTCAACTGTCGCCTCTTACAAGACGCCACTTTAGAGCGTGAGATCCGGTCAGTTTGGCACTCCGTAACATCAAGCAGGCCCACGTATTCCACGTGGATTGATTGGTGGACGCTTCATGCAAAGGGGAAACTCATTACTTGCATCAAGCACCACGCCCGGATTCGTGCTCGCGGTGAGAAGGAAATCACTGAATTCTATTTCTGTGCCCTGCGAGAATTGTACCGGGATTATCATCAGGTGCCTAATAACATCACGCACGTATGCAGACTCCAAGCCAAGATTACATCCTTGACGGGCTGCACCGCCGTCGGCCACCAGATTCGAGCACGTGACTCCACAAACTTGACGCAACAGCAGACGTCAGTCCATCATATCGTCCAACAGTTACGTGCAGCGCGTAGGAAACTTATTCATAAGTTGCAGGATGCAGACGGTGCTTGTTATACCCTACAGCGAGACATCAAAAACCATGTTACCAACCACTTTGCTGCACTTTACACCTGTGCTGGTGTACCACATGAGAAAGTGCGGGAATGGTATCATTATGGACCCCCGCCGTACCGCTTTACCGACGACCTCAATCGGGACCTGCTTGCTCCCTTTACCAAAGAAGAACTGAAGGATGCCCTGCTTGCTGCGCCACGAAATAAATCTCCGGGCACGGACGGGCTCTCTGTCGAGTTTTACGTCAAATATTGGCCTATATTAGGGGACGAACTCACAGAGATGTACAATGAAGTACTACGTGGGATTGCTGTACCCCCAGCCTTCACAGAGGGGTTAACTGTTTTAATACCTAAGACGCCGACGCCGACCACCACCAAAGATCTGCGGCCCATTACTCTGCTCAATGCCGACTTTAAGCTTCTGACGCGCGCCCTCAATGCCCGATTACGGCAGCTGTTACCCTATCTTCTGGGACCATACCAAATGAGTGCGATCCGTGGTCGGTCGCTGTCCACCATTTTGGCGCTATATCGGGATCTCGTCTCCCTCACCTGGGCCACCCGCACTCCTATGGCCATAGCATTTCTTGACTTCGATAAGGCTTACGATCGAGCTGACTATCACTATCTCAGCGGCGTGATGGGATCAATGGGCTTCAGTCTTAATTTTATCCACCTCATCAACAACTGTATCAGTGGTACCCGTACACGCTTCCTGATCAATAATACATTGACGGAGTACGTCCAGCTCTCACGGGGTATCAAGCAAGGCTGTCCTCTTTCAACGACGCTCTATGCGATCCTCATGGAACCCTTGTTGCGCCATCTACATCATAGTCTCCCTGGATTCCAGTTTTATGGTATCAAGTCTGTGGTCCAAGCTTACGCAGACGATGTCAGCGTGCTTCTTAACGACGTTCGCGATGTCACCGCAGCGAAACGCATTCTTGAGGAATTCCAAAGAGATAGTGGTGCCATGTTAAACGTCAATAAATCCGCCGCCTTAACGCTTGGTCAAGAACGATCTATCACAGGCGACGCTTGGCTGCCCTGTGTACAGACTAGAAAACACCTTGGTCTCTACGTTACGGCCCGGCCTCTGGACATGTCTCACAAAAATTGGATACCCAAAATTCAGGCGATAAAAGCACTCCTGCGCGACAAGAACATGCGACACCTCGATCGTCTGCAGCGAGCCTTTTTCGTCAACTCTTATGCCCTCTCCAAATTACAATTTGTTGCCGCCGTCCTACCTATGCCACCCACAGTAGCAAGATCACTCCTAGCGGCGGCCGCCTGGTACGTCTGGAAGCTCAATATTTTTAAGGTTTCCTTCACCACGACAGCACTGCCATGCGATATGGGAGGCCTTGGCTTGAAAAACCCCGGCATTCATGCCCTAGCCCTGTATCTGAAACGCTCATGGCAGATACTCACCGCCAGCGAGGACACCGTCACGAAGCGGCTCTATCAACTGTCCCGCCCCCGCAACTTATCTCCGCCTGTGGACATTGGCCACGTCGACCCGCACTTTCAGCATATAGCACTGTATTACCTTGAAAGTAGCTATCTCGACGACGAGCTTTTCAAGAAGCCGACGGTAAAACTGTACCACCACTTACTTCGGCCGTCACTGCCTGGCCCCTTGGAAAAGAAGTATCCGGCTTGCAATTGGTCCCTCGTTTGGGCTAACATCCATAATCCAACGCTTCCGACAGATGTCCGCTCCAAATGGTATGACGTGGTCGCTGAAACTATTCCGACGAAAGAAAAGCGGCACAGGATTAATCTTGCACCCAGTCCCTACTGCGACTTGTGCCACATGGTTGAGACTATTACACATCTGTTTGTCTGCAAGGATCAAGTGCACATCTGGAATTGGACGCGCAAAAAACTCGCTGTGCTCAACCGGACTGCGCCTCATGCGATTCAGATCCACGACATTCTGCGCCCGGACTACCGACTCTTCCCTACAGCCAAACATAACAGCTACCTATGGCTCATGGGACATTTTATCCACTTTATTCTGTCCGGCAGTGCGCCTAATAATGTCTTAGATTTTCAAGTATATCTCTCACACCGACACTGGCGCACAACCAACAAATAATGGCACCGGTATCAGTCAACATTTCAAAATTTTCTTCACATCGTCCTTGAGATGAAGTAGGACGTGGATAACATGAATATCTGTTATAACAATTCGTTTTTCCTGTACTATAGTCAAGGTTATACTCACTGCAAAGACTTCCATTTGTCTCATTGTGATTCTGAATAAAGCAACGTATGAGATCAAGAATATGTCCTTCCCAGGAGCAGTTATTTCTACGACATATTAAATTTGGTGTATTTTGAATGAAACAAAAGCGCAAAACAGACAGCAGAAACGAGCAAAGAAGATGGATAGAAGACAAACGAATATACAAATTACAATGAACAAAAAAAATGCAAATTTAAAAAAAAGCAAAAAAAAGAAAAAAAGTGGTAGAGCGCTGGTCTGATAAACCAGGGGTTGTAAGTTCCATCCTCACAGGAGATAAAAAAAAAAAAAATTCGGTAGAGCGTCAGACTCTCAACCCAGGATCGTGGGTTCGAGCCACACGCTGGGCGGAACGGAATTTTGTTCCGCTGCAGATGTAAATTACCCCTTTTCAGATTAACGAGATGTAATGGAAATAGCAACTTTAAACTTTGCCTACGTCTCTGTCAGTCGCAAGGAAACTGTATCTGAAGGTGAAGGTGATTTTGTAGACATGTGTGAAAGACATGTTCTGAAATGCAAGTGTTGTTGTTTGGAGAGCACATCGGTTACGTTTCAGATGTGTGGCCAAGCAGTAATGGGTCGCCATAGCTGCAAATATTAGCCGGTAATATGAAGTGTTGTCAGCTGAAGTCTGATGATGCAGACGACAGTAAGGACGAAGTACCCAAGAGTACCGCTAGGCCGCGCCTCTTTAGCTCAGTGGTAGAGCACTGCTATATTAAACCAGCTGTCGTAACTTCCATCCTCAAAGGAGAAAGATGAAATTTGAAAATCAGTTGCGCGTCGTGGCCGTATAGCAGACAGCATCTGTGATGACGAACAATTAGCGGCAGGCGTTTTTTTAAGAATTACTCTCAGATGTGATTAAGGTGAATGGCGCAGATAAAGCATTTGCCAAAGCGGTTCAGCATAAGGTGAGACGAGGCAGTTTGAATTACATTTTATAGATGCATTTCTCACATATCTCAGAGCCTCTCGTCGTCGTCGTCGTCGTCGTCGTCGTCGTCGTCGTCGTCGTCGTCGTCGCCGCTTCTGCAGAAGGAGAAAATGCGGCGAGGAACGCCCTGCCTTCGATTCCGAATGCACAAAGTGTGTGTTCTTGTTTCTCAGTCTATATTTGGTCGGTCTCGTAAGAGGTTGAATGTAACGAATGGGTGGGAAAGAGCAAGGGGCAGCGGCTGTGTAGAACGAAAACACAAATCCTCAGGGGTGTGAGCGTTTCGAGATGAGTCGTATACATGTTATAGTTGGTCGTCAGTGACCGTGTGGCCTAATGGATAAGACGTCGCACTTCGGATCTGAAGATTACAGGTTCGAATGCTGTCACGCTCGTGTTTTTCCAGTTCTGAAAAAGAAACATACCTTTACAATGTAGCAATTGAGCAGTACGAAACCGTCTGCATGTTGCTGTTGACCATTTTTTGCTTGGAGATGCTCTTGAGCTTGAAACACACACTACAAGACCGGTGTTAACTAGCGAAATGGTCGGCAAAGTGCCGACACCGCGAGTTTTGACTGGCACTAGCACATCTAAAACAACGTCGGAAAGTAACTCGTTCGGCTTTTGAGTCACATAAAGTATGTGTGTTAATTTTGACGCCACTAGCTCTGAATGTTGTCATGCAATTTCTTTACCTCTCAGAAATGATTATGACATAAAAGTGAAGTACGTGACGAGTGTGATGTTAGGAAAACATTAGGCAGCATGGAGAGATTCTGTATGGGACCACCCAACCCAAACGAGTACTGTGTGACGTACTAGCCGGCATGTATTCACCGAGGTAGCCGGCTAGCTCAGTCGGTAGAGTGTCAGACTCTTGTTCCCACGGTCGTGGGTTCGAGCTACACGCTGGGCGGAACTCAATTTTGTTCCGCTGCAGATGTAATTTACCGTTTTTTTGATTAACGAGATGTAATGGAAATAGCAACTTTAAACTCTGCCTACGTCTTTGTCCGTCGCAAGGAAACTGTATTTGAAGGTGAAGGTGATTTTGTAGACATGTGTGAAAGACATGTTCTGAAATGCAAGTGTTGTTGTTTGGAGAGCACATCGATAACGTGCAGATGTGTAGCCAAGCAGTAATGGGTCGCCATAGCTGCAAATATTTGCCAGTAATATGAAGTGGTGTCAGCTGAAGTCTGATGATGCAGGCGACGGTAAGGACGAAGTACCCAAATGTACCGCTGGTCCGCGCCTCTTTAGCTCAGTGGTAGAGCACTGCTCTAATAAACCAGGGGTCGTAAGATCCATTCTCACTGGAGAAAGATGAATTTTGGAAATCAATTGCGCGTCGTGGCCGTATAGCAAACAGTGTCTGTGATGACGAACAGTTAGTGACAGGCGTTTTATTAAGAATTACTCTCAGATGTGATTAAGGCGAATGGCGCAGATAAAGCATTTTTTTTTTAAAAAAAAAAATCTTTATTTCTAACAAAATGTTTTTATACAATAAAACCCACCACCTTATGAATTAGTGGGTCATGATATAATACATTACTTAGGTACAGCTTATACATTTCTAATTCTATTCTACAGACAGTATTGTTAGTTGAATGGGCAGACCTACTAATTAACAAATCTGCTACTCCTAATATTACTACTTACACTAGTCTCTACTGCCTGCAGCGTTACAAACATTCCAGTAAATATACAATCCTACTTGTGTGCCTTGCTCACCGAGCTAACCCCGGTGAACGCGCCCTGGCACAGGGCAGGCCAATACTTTTATTCGCTGCAGGTTTCTATATTAATTCCTATTCTAATTTCCTAACCTAATGAACTATTCTAAGTCAAAATCGGTGCGTTGGCAAATCCGGTATGGTCGCAACTCTCCCCCTATCCTGCACGTGGCGGATTCCAACTTTACCAGTCGACCAGTCCACGCACAGGCGGTACGGGATTGGGGTATTGACCTAGTATGTGATTTCTTTAAGTCTTAAAGCTCTCTCATATATTGTGTTAGGACCTTTCGTGATACCTCATTTGCCAACTGATTTAGCAGTCGAAAGGTCTCGTCTTGTCTTAATAACATATAAGTGTCATGGTTGGGTAATTGTTGTCTAAGTGTAGTTGCTACATCATCGAAAAGGGGGCACTCGTAGACCACATGGTCGGGAGTTCCCTCCGATGCACCACAGTCACACGTAGGCGTTGCCCTCTTGCCAAACCGACATAGATACGTCGGGTAAGGCCCATGTCCAGTGAGAAAGTGGAACAAACCCCTAGTTGGTTCAAAATAACCCATGCTCATTCTTTCCCTCACATTCGGCAGGAAGCTGAAAGTTCTTCTGCCGGATTCCTCTGCCTCCCAAACTTCTTGCCATAGCTCTTCACCCCTCTTCCGTATCTCGCCCTTATCCCTGACCCTAACTCCCAAGATTTCTTCTACTTTCTCTATGTCCCCTTTCTTTGCCCAATACCAAGCACCCTGTTCCCTGATTTTGATATCCAGAGGACAAAGCCCCATTATTACTAATAGGGCCCCTCCCGGAGATGTTCTGTATGCCCCCACAGATCTTAATATCATGTTCCTTTGAACCCTTCTCACCGACATGGCGGGCACAACCCTCGTGAGCCTGTGTGCCCAGACTCCTGCGCCGTAACCCACTATTGATGTTAATATGCTATTATGATACAATTTGATAAGGTGAGGGGGGAGATGAAATCTTTTATGACCTATGGTGGTGAGGTTATTGAGAATTTGCAGAGCTCTTTGTGTCACGGTTTCAATGTGCTTTCCGAAGTTCCACCTTTCATCGATGATGATCCCTAAGTATCGTCCCTCTCGTCGTCGGAGTACTGGTGTGCCCTCAATTCTTACAGTCGGGTTTCTTATTAACTGTCCCTTTAGTAATAGATAGGTTGATTTAGTCGGTGAGATGGTCATCTTGGTATTACGGCACCATGATAGTAGTTGCGTCATGGCTCTGTCTATTTTAGGTTCAATATCCTCGCGACTTCGGCCGCCAACCAGTAGAAGGAGGTCATCAGCGTAGGCTATCACCTCTAGCACATCTTCATTCTGTTGCAATGCATTTAAGAGTGGCTCCATGTGGATATCCCAAAATAGGGGACCTAAGACGGAACCCTGGGGACATCCCTTTGTTATGGGTTTTCCAATCCTCCCGCTAGGGGATGATAGCCAGACCTCCCGATCTACACAATAGCTCCTAAGGCAACCGTATAGCGGCCCTGGGCACTCTTTCTCCCGCAAGCAGGAGAAGAGCGAAGGCCACCACAGGTTGTCAAAGGCGCCACTAATGTCCACCATGATGCCGACGATGTACTTGCACGGGGCCGAACCACAGACCTCGGCCGCCAGGGCGATCGCATCAGATGCGGAACGCCCAGGCCTGAAGCCAAACTGTCTGTCGCTCATCCCGTGCAGCACTCGGTGGGCAGTCAGCCTATCAGCAAGCAGCTTTTCAAGGATTTTCCCGAACACATCCAGAAGGCAGATGGGTCTGTAAGACTTTGCCTCAGCTGGATCTTTATCGGGGCCTTTCTTAATGATTACAACGTTTGCTGCCTTCCAGATCCTCGGGAATTTGCCTTGCCGAAGGCACTCGTTGTACAGCTGGGTTAAAGGACCGACCAGTTGTGGGGCCAAGAACTGCACCACCTCCGCCACAATGCCGTCTGGCCCGGGGGCTTTCCCTCTCTTTATTGTCTTTATGAGGGCAGCGACCTCCTCCTCCGAGAAAGGGAGGACTGCCTCATCATTTGTATAGTCGCCCAGATCTAAATCCCGCAACCGTCGCTGTTCCTCAGTATCCTCTGTTCTGTCGTCGTCAGGCAACAGGGATCGGAGTAGGACCTCAGCAGTCTCCTGCCATGAGTCCGTCATCCCATCCCCATGCCTGACTGTGGACAGCATCATAGGGGAGCGGATCTTTTCTCTTACTAGTTTATACGGAATCCCCCATGGATCCAAGGCCAGCTGATTGGTCACGAATGTCTCCCAGCTTCTAACTCGGACCGCTTTTAATTCTTTTTGAAATCTTTCCTTTGCCTCCCGGTATAGCAGTAACCATCTCTGCTTCTCCCACCAGACGACACTGTGCTGGTAGTGCCTCCGCAGCCTTCTGACAGACTGACGCAGCTCCTGCAGCTCAGGAGACCATGGTGTCGGCGAGGCCGCCATGGCCCTCCTCCTAGTTGGCACGGCCGCCTTCATCGCTCTAGTCACTGCACACACCAGTTCCTCAGCTCTGTTGTCAATGTCAATTTGTCTGTCCCCATCCGGTAACGGAGGAATGTCACACTCTCTGGCTAAGCGTTCCCAGTTGGCTTTTCTGAAGTTCAACTGCACCTCCCACCCCTGGCCCAGTGGCACTCCCTGCTCCCTAAGGTAAAAGTGATAAGGTTGTGATCGCTTGTGGTGGCACTGTCTATCACCTTCCAGTTCTGTATTAGGTTTGCCGCATTTGGCGTGACCAAGGTCACATCGACGTTCGTGCCTTGCCCCTTTCCCGCCGCATAGGTGGGAGAGTTTCCCGGTTTGTTTGCCACCACAAGCTGCAACGACATAATCACTTCTTCCACCTTTCCACCATTTTCGTCCCTTGTGCCACTGTACCATAGGGGGGACTTCGCACTTATGTCCGCAGTTATGACAACTCTCCGTCCCTGCAACGCCATAGCTACTCTTGTTAGGTGGTCTAAATGTATGTCAATATCATCTCCATATTGGAAATACATGTTAATGAGTATTATAGTGCCTGCTGGAGATTGCAGTTCTATGACGTTGCAGTGACTGTTTGAGTACTGCGAAAGTAAGGTTGCCTGCAATTTTTTGTTGGTGATTACCACAGCTGCTTTGGGGGCATCCCCACAGCTGATGACTTGCCATGTGGTGGCCACAAAAGCAATTTTGCCAGCCAGAGAGTAAGGCTCCTGCAAACAGAGTACATCCAGTCTCCTCTCCTCCACTTCCCTACGGAGTTCCTGCATCACAAGTCGACTGTTGTGCGTATTTAGTTGGCCGACAGATGTCCTAGTCGTCATGAATAATATGTGTGTACTCGGTCATATGGCCAGGTCTTGTTCGGATCGAAAGTTATTCTTCCATTTGCCAACACTGATTGGACGTATATATCCTCTAAGTCAAATTTCTCTCCTCGTCTTTCAAACAGTTTCTTTAGCAGGTCACGCAGGGCTCCGAAGTCCGTGGGGAGATTCACCGACTTTAGCTGTATTCTATCTACAGCCTCCATCACCGAGAAGGTTACCTTTCTACCGTTCTCATGTCCAATTCGGACCACATGTCTCAAGGCAGTGGTCAGGGTTGCCGGCTGCTCCAGTCTTGCCAGCTGCATCGTAAATTCGAGGTTTGGGTACACCCTCACCGGATCGACAGGCGGAAGCCTGACAATTGATGTATCAGTGGTGCAACCCAAACTCGAACTTGTGACTATATTTTCCTGTATGGGTGGTTTTTCAATTTTCTCCTTGGGGGTTACCACTACCACAGGATGCCCTTGCCGTGGATGGTCTGTTTTCGGCTCAGATCCCCGGCTTCGAGGGGAGGGAGCCATGAGTGGCATGGGAAATTCAGTTTGCTGTCCTTTGTCTACCATGTATGCCTCTGTCTGGACAGCAGTGTCTGCTGTTTCGACTTCTGAGCTCGAAAGCGATCTCAAAAATTCCCTGAACTTGTGAGCCCTCATAGCATCCCTCCTTCTCTTGCTCGGGGATTTTCGCTTTGGCATCCTGTAGGTTGTGTCAGACTCAGCCATAATCGATTCTAGATATTAGGCGTTGTTCTAACATCCTGTATGTAGGGCAACTCCGTCCTGTAGCTCCACATGGTTTTTTCCCTCTGCTCTTACAGGGAATACAAACACTGGCAGCCTTGCAGTCCTTTCGTACGTGTCCTTTGTCACCGCACTTGGAGCACGCCGACCCCCTGGTGCAGTGCCTGAGAATGTGGTCCAAGTCCCCACAATTGTGGCAACGAGGTACCACGATGTAATCCCTTACATTAATTGCATGAAACCCGACATATAGCCAGCCCATTCCAGTAATTTGCTTCCACATTTGTGGATTTACCTCGGCCACGTGATGGACAACGTCCCGATCACGGGGTCGTGTTTTGAATTTGAGTTTGAATTTATTATTGAATTCTTCGGCATTCATGCTTTCAAAATTTTGTCCCCTTATTGTCTCGCTTAACTCGTCGTTAGTCATTATAGTTGGCACGTCATACAAAATCACCAAAGGATTCCTTTTCCGTGGAGGTTCACATTTCATTACTGCATTCAGTTTTTGGTTTTTTAGTAGTTTTTCTTTGTCTTCTTCTGAGGCTACTTCTACTATTACAGAGTTCTTGCTGGGTTTAACTTTCTTGATTCTAATTTTGTCCTTTACAGGATCTATTGAGGTAGTTAAAAGTTCTTGTAGCTTTTTTACGCTTGTGTCCTGTCCTGGCAGCGTCCGAAGAAAAACTGCCGTGTCTTGTCTCTTTGCTACCCTGTCGATTGTATCTTTTGTGGTAGTTGGCTTAATGGGCGCTTGCGCAGCCACTGCCGCCCAGGATTTGGCTGGTTGTTTTCGCAGCCTGCTGTTTTCTTTTTCTAATTCTTCTAAACGGCCTTCTAATTTTGCATGGGCAATAGCCCAGGCCGAAAGTTCATTCTTAATAATGGTCAAAGCAGCCTGACTGATCTTACCATTTTTCACATTCTGATCAATCAACAGGGCGATTCTGTTATGCCTCTGTGCGACGGTTTCAATATCAACATCTGCCTGCCCCACCTCGTCTTGTGGAGAGGGATCAGGCACAGCGGAAGCCCTCGAAGGCGCACTCGAATCACTCGTTATAGTTGTCGCCATGATTAACGAGTGATAAAGAAGAAAGTGGGAGCCCGTCTCTTGCCCCGGACCGGCTCCTCTGGCATGGGGGGGGACTTCTTGCAGCTCGCCCACCGACCTCGCCCCAAGGTCAAGGGCCCTATCGAACTGCCGGGTTCAGCACGCCGTTGCCAGCGCACTGGTCCCCATCGATGGCTTCGTCATCGGCGATTTCACGCGACGCTCCTCGGCAATTGCACCCCACACTCCGGAGAGGCGGATGCACCTCTCGCCCTTCGCCGCCTACTAGCCCGAGTTTCCACCTTACGGCCAAGGACCCACTCCTACTCAGGTGGCGGGCCGGTCCCCCAGACGTTCGGCGGTCTGGACCCAGTTAACCTGGCCCAGGCGATGTCACCACCTCCTGGGTTTGGCAGAACACGCCCCGGTTACCAAGGGGCGCGGCGAAGCACCCTTGCCGACTCGCGCCGCGATCCCACGCCGACAAACGAAGTCGCCGGCATGCAGAGCTCCTGCTGGTCTGGGCCCTGCGAACAGAAAGGGACAGATGTTCGTCCCTCGACACAGCTCCCCCTGTGCCACGCACCCTTCGCTTTCGCATCGGGTTGGGTCGCAGCTCTCCCTTTTGTCGCAAGGCAAAATGCCGAGCTTAACGTCTGGCACCACGGGAAGGCGGAAAGAGCCACTTGGGAAGGAGAGGCTGTAAGAGACACATCACTTCCCCTGTGAGGAGTGCCGCGGCACGCCCGTCTGGAAGCGGTACGCCCCAGTGCGAGCCTCCGTGCCTTACGGCGCGCCGGCTACGGGCGGGCCCGCGCCGAACGCGCCGTCGAGCGACCGACCTCACGCCAGAGCATTTGCCAAAGCGGTACAGCATAAGGTGGGACGAGGCAGTCTGAATTACATTTTACAGATGTATTTCTCACATATCTCAGATCCTCTCGCGGTCGTCGTCGTCGTCGTCGTCGTCGTCGTCGCCGCCGCCACTTCTGCAGAAGTAGCAAATGGCCATCGTAGCAAATGCGGCAGGGACGCCCTGCCTTCGATTCCGAATGCACAAAGTGTGTAGTCTTGTTTCTCAGTCTATATTTGGTCGGTCTCGTAAGAGGTTGAATGTAACGAATGGGTGGGAAAGAGCAAGGGGCAGCGGCTGTGTAGAACGAAAACACAAATCCTCAGGGGTGTGAGCGTTTCGAGATGAGTCGTATACATGTTATAGATGGCCGTCAGTGACCGTGTGGCCTAATGGATAAGGCGTCGCACTACGGATCTGGAGATTACAGGTCCGAATGCTGTCACGCTCGTGTTTTTCCAGTTTTGAAACAGAAACATACCGTTTTAATGTAGCAATTGAGCAGTACGAAACCGTCTGAATGTTGCTGTTGACCATTTTTTGCTTGGAGATGCTCTTGATCGTGAATAACACACACAACAAGACCGGTGTTAACTAGCGAAATGGTCGGCAGAGTGCCGACACCGCGAGTTTTGACTGGCACTTGCACATCTAAAACAACGTCGGAAAGTAACTCGTTCGGCTTTTGAGTCACATAAAGTATGTGTGTTAATTTTTACGCCACTAGCTCTGCATGTTGTCATGCAATTTCTTTACCTCTCAGAAATGATTATGACATAAAAGTGAAGTACGTGACGAGTGTGACGTTAGGAAAACATTAGGCAGCATGGAGAGATTCTGTATGGGACAACCCAACCCAAACGAGTACTGGGTGACGTGCTACCCGGCAGGTATTCACCGAGGTAGCCTGCTAGCTCGGTCGGTAGAGCGTCAGACTCTTAATCCCATGGTCGTGGGTTCGAGCCACACGCTGGGCGGAACGGAATTTTGTTCCGCTGCAGATGTAAATTACCGTTTTTCTGATTAACGAGATGTAATGGAAATAGCAACTTTAAACTTTGCCTACGTCTCTGTCAGTCCCAAGGAAACTGTATTTCATGGTGAAGGTGATTTTGTAGACATGTGTGAAAGACACGTACTGAAATGCAAGTGTCGTTGTTTGGAGAGCACATCTGTTACGTGTCAGATGTGTAGCCAAGCAGTAATGGGTCGCCATAGCTGCAAATATTAGCCGGTAATATGAAGTGTTGTCAGCTGAAGCCTGATGATGCAGACGACCGTAAGGACGAAGTACCCAAGAATACCGCTGCTCCGCGCCTCTTTAGCTCAGTGGTAGAGCACTGCTCTAATATACCAGGGGTCGTAAGATCCATTCTCACAGGAGAAAGATGAATTTTGGAAATCTATTGCGCGTCGTGGCCGTATAGCAAACAGTGTCTGTGATGACGAACAGTTAGTGACAGGCATCTTATTAAGAATTTTTCTTAGATGTGATTAAGGCGCATGGCGCAGATAAAGCATTTGCCAAAGCGGTACAGCATAAGGTGGGACGAGTCAGTCTGAAGTACATTTTATAGATGTATTTCTCACATATCTCAGAGCCTCTCGCGATCGTCGTCGTCCTCGTCGTCGTCGTCGTCGTCGTCGGCGCCGCCGCCGCCGCTTCTGCAGAAGTAGCAAATGGCCATCGTAGCAAATGCGGCAGGGACGCCCTGCCTTCGATTCCGAATGCACAATGTGTGTGGTTCTGTTTCTCAGTCTATATTTGGTCGGTCTCGTAAGAGGTTGTATGTAACGAATGGGTGGGAAAGAGCAACGGGAAGTGGCTGTGTAGAACGAAAACACAAATCCTCAGGGGTGTGAGCGTTTCGAGATGAGTCGTATACATGTTATAGTTGGTCGTCAGTGACCGTGTGGCCTAATGGATAAGGCGTCGCACTACGGATCTGGAGATTACAGGTCCGAATGCTGTCACGCTCGTGTTTTTCCAGTTTTGAAAAAGAAACATACCGTTATAATGTAGCAATTGAGCAGTACGAAACCGTCTGAATGTTGCTGTTGACCATTTTTTGCTTGGAGATGCTCTTGATCGTGAATAACACACACAACAAGACCAGTGTTAACTAGCGAAATGGTCGGCCGAGTGCCGACACCGCGAGTTTTGACTGGCACTTGCACATCTAAAACAACGTCGGAAAGTAACTCGTTCGGCTTTTGAGTCACATAAAGTATGTGTGTTAATTTTGACGCCACTAGCTCTGCATATTTTCATGCAATTTCTTTACCTCTCAGAAATGATTATGACATAAAAGTGAAGTACGTGACGAGTGTGACGTTAGGAAAACATTAGGCAGCATGGAGAGATTCTGTATGGGACCACCTAACCCAAACGAGTACTGTGTGACGTGCTACCCGGCAGGTATTCACCAAGGTAGCCGGCTAGCTCAGTTGTTAGGGCAACAGACTCTTAATCCCACGGTCGTAGATTCGAGCCACACGCTGGGCGGAACGGAATTTTGTCCCGCTGCTGATGTAAAATACCGTTTTTCTGATTAACGAGATGTAATGGAAATAGCAACTTTAAACTTTGCCTACGACTTTGTCAGTCGCAAGAAAACTGTAATTGAAGGTGAAGGTGAAGGTGATTTTGTAGACATGTGTGAAACACATGTTCTGAAATGCAAGTGTTGTTGTTTGGAGAGCACGTCGGTTACGTGTCAGATGTGTAGCTAAGCAGTAATGGGTCGCCATAGCTGCAAATATTAGCCCGTAATATGAAGTGTTGTCAGCTGAAGTCTGATTATGCAGACGTCCGTAAGGGCGAAGTACCCAAAAGTACCACTAGGACGCGCCTCTTTAGCTCAGTGGTAGAGCACTGGTCTAATAAACCAGGCGTCATAAGTTCCATCCTCACCCGAGAAAGCTGAATTTTGGAAATCAGTTGCGCGTTGTGGCCGTATAGCAAACAGTATCTGTGATGACGAACAATTAGCGACAGGCGTTTTTTTAAGAATTACTCTCAGATGTGATTAAGGCGAATGGCGCAGATAAAGCATTTGCCAAAGCGGTACAGCATAAGGTGAGACGAGGCAGTCTGAATTACATTTTATAGATGTATTTCTTACACATCTCAGAGCCTCTCGCGGTCCTCGTCCTCGTCGTCGTCGTCGTCGTCGTCGTCCTCGTCGTAGTCGTCGCCGCCGCCGCCGCTTCTGCAGTAGTAGCAAATGGCCATCGTAGCAAATGCGGCAGGGACGCCCTGCCTTCGATTCCGAATGCACAAAGTGTGTGGTCTTGTTTCTCAGTCTACATTTGGTCGGCCTCGTAAGAGGTTGAATGTAACGAATGGGTGGGAAAGAGCAAGGGGCAGCGGCTGTGTAGAACAAAAACACAAATCCTCAGGGGTGTGAGTGTTTCGAGATGAGTCGTATGCATGTTATAGTTGGTCGTCAGTGACCGTGTGTCTTAATGGATAAGGCGTCGGACTTGGGATCTGAAGATTACAGGTTCGAATGATGTCACGCTCGTGTTTTTCCAGTTCTCAAAAAGAAACATACCGTTTCAATGTAGCAATTGAGCAGTACAAAACCGTCTGAATGTTGCTGTTGACCATTTTTTGCTTGGAGTTGCTCCTGAGCATGAAACACACACAACAAGACCGGTGTTAACTAGCGAAATGGTCGGCACAGTGCCGACACCGCGAGTTTTGACTGGCACTTGCACATCTAAAACAACGTCGGAAAGTAACTCGTTCGGCTTTTGAGTCACATAAAGTATGTGTGTTAATTTTGACGCCACTAGCTCTGCATGTTGTCATGCAATTTCTTTACCTCTCAGAAATGATTATGACATAAAAGGGAAGTACGTGACGAGTGTGACGTTAGGAAAACATTAGGCAGCATGGAGAGATTCTGTATGGGACCACCCAACCCAAACGAGTACTGTGTGCCGTGCTACCCTTCAGGTATTCACCGAGGTAGCCGGCTAGCTCAGTCGGTGGTAGCCAGTCGGCTTTCGGCCGTGGTCGCGTGCGGACCGGCTCCGCGCGCCGGACAGCGCACCGTAGTTTGTTTACTTCCGCGTCGCGGTATTTCGTGTTGTGTAGCGTCCATTTCTATTGCACCTCATGGCGCACTGTTACCGCCGAGCGACAGTTAAAGTAACATTCCAAGCCGAACATGCTAGACCACGCGCTTTTGAAATTGAGCAATTCATTCGCGAAGAGCTACGTCTGGACCCTCAGGAAGTGATAGGTATTCATTTCTCTATCACTAGCAGCATCGTCTATATTAAGATGACGACGGAGGAAGCGTGTGCTAACGTAGTTCGACAACACGCACGCGGACTCAAGTTCAAACATTCTGACGGGCATATTGGAGAGGTGACTGTCGATCACGCTGGTTTCGGACTTCGAACAATCCGGGTTTTTGAGCTCCCTTTCGAAGTGCCGCAAGATGTGGTCGTCAAAGCTTTCCGACCCTATGGCAATGTTGTGGGGCACATCGCGGAGAAATGGCAGACATTCACGACATACAACGTGTTGAATGGTGTCCGCCAAATCAAAATCGAACTCTCCAAACATGTACCATCCTATCTGCTGATAGGTGGCGTGCGAGCCATCGTTATGTATGATGGCCAGCCGCGGACGTGTGCCGGTTGCGGACAGGAGGGCCATGTTCGGTCAGAATGTCTCCGCCGACGTTTGCTCCAGGTCCCGACCAGTGACTCAGCTCCCAAAGTGACGTCCGCTTCTTTACCAGATAGCTACGCCACAGCCGTACGCAGCCCCGATGCGTCACTTCAGGAAGCACCTCTTCTCCACCCGGCACTCCCCACTGGAAATGACGGTGCTGCCATGGCCTCACCGGCACCATCTCCTCTGACGGCTACGACACCACCAACTCTCCAGAACTCGATGGACATCGACGCGAATGCGGTGCCTACCTCTGCCTTTCTTCAGACTGGCGCGACCTCGGGCATCGAACATCCACATTCTGATTCAGAACAGCACCTCCGAAAGCAACGGTCGCCCAGAAAACGGAAGAAGAGGAGTCAAACGCCATCTGACGACACACTTCTTCATGTGGCATCACAGGCAGTGGAGCTGATACACGACAGTGATCTCCCTTCGAGCGTTCTGACGACAGGAGAGGCTGCTCCTGATGTCCCATCTGAAGAACGATCTCACACGAATATGACGGATTCCAAGGAGGGTGCCTCCCTGGACCCCACTACAGCAGCGTCGCTACAACTCGCCCTCGAGGAGTGTGACAGTCGCTCACCGTCTGTTCCAGTCTCCTGGGCTGATGATATCGACGAAGGAGCAGTTCGAGATGGTGGTCCTCCCATCAGGCAGTGCCCCATGGAGGTGCCTGACCCACCTTCCAGCCAGTGATTACGACAACGGTGACTACGTCAGATGTTACACGCCAGCCAGACATCTCTGCCGGAACATCTGTGCCAATGGTGGGAGCACGCCCCCAACATTACCGCATAGCAACGATGAATCTGGCCACCATTCGGGCCCCCCATAAACTGGCAATGTTCCGTGAGACCATTTATGCTGCTGATGTCGACATTGCCCTCCTCCAAGAAGTGTTTGTCGCCGATTTCCATGCCCCCACTGGCTACGTGGCACACATCTCCCATGCTTCTGACAACGGTAGTGGAGTTGCCATCCTCCTCCGTTCTGGACTCCCTGCTGAAGATGTAGTGTACCTCGCTAATGCTAGGGGTATGGCTCTCACGCTGTTCGGCGTCCGTATCCTCAATGTATATGCGCCGTCCCGCTCCAGTCGACGTCGTGATCGACACACTTTCTTTGCTGACGAGGTAACGCCGCTGTTTGAGGGTCCCCTAGATGATATGGTCCTCGGTGGCGATTTCAACTCCACGCAAAGGCCTGAAGATCAATTACCGCATCATTCCCCTTGTACGGCCCTCTCCGTCATCATCGACAGACTCCAGCTTGTTGACACATGGACAAAGGTGCATGGCACCCGTGCAGGTTTCACATATTATACGGCGCATTCATCTAGTCGTCTCGATCGTATATACCTCACACGTTCCCTTGCTGCCGACACTCGACATGCCGAAGTATGGCCTCTGGCTTTCTCTGACCATGACGCCTACATCTGCGATGTCGTCCTCGCCCGCCAACAAGTGTGGCACAGCCGCGGCTTGCGGAAATTCAACGTTTTCCACCTGACTGTCCCTGACTGCCGACGAATCGTTGAGGATGCGTGGGCCCTCTGTCATCGTCGTCGCCCCGCCTACGCATCCACCTTATCGTGGTGGGTCTCATGCGCGAAACCAGCTCTGCGCAGGGCGCTGATAGGATATGGCAAAGACTTCAAAGCCTGGCAAGCGAGCACCATGGACTTTTATTATGCAGTCCTTCGTGACTGCACTTCGATGGCCTTCTCTCCTGATCGTCAGATAATGGTGCATCGTGCTAAAGCGCAGATCACTTCCCTCACGCGACGGCGCTTAGAAGGGACTCTTGTCAGATCCTGCACCCGTGACCATATGCCTCATGAAACGCCATCGATGTACCACCTTCTCAGGGAACGCCGACGTCGTCGTCGAACCCTCATCCACGATCTCACAGATGCGGAAGGACGACGACACACTACGCAATGCGACATTGGTCACGCTTTCTATTCTCATTTCCGTCAACTGTTCGCTGCCGTCCCTCATCCCCCGACCTTAATTGAGGAGGTGGCAGCAATGACTGTCAACACCATGCCAGAGGATGTGGCTCAAGAACTTCAGGAACAAGTTACCTCTGATGAAGTCCTAGATGCAATCAAGGTGGGGGCTGCCAACAAGTCCCCTGGACCTGACGGCCTCCCCCTCGACTTTTACAAGTATTTTAGCTACCTTTTGTTACCTGCTTGGACGTCCATCTGTCGTGAATTGATGTCACCCACAACGATGATCCCAGCCACCTTCCTTGATGGGGTCGTCATCCTGGTCCCTAAGCCACATGGGCGATCACGGATCTGTGATTACCGGCCCATCACTCTACTCAACAGTGACATGAAAATTTTCACCCGTTTGTTGGCCTCACACCTCAAGAAGGCAGCAAGATCCGTCACCTCCCTTGATCAGACTTCGTTGGGCGGTGACAATAACATCCATACGGCCCTTTGCCGTTATAGGGACATGATTGCGCTCGCGCGCTCGCGACATTTACCTGGCGCATTGGCATCGCTTGACTTCCGTCAAGCTTTCGACCGTGTCGACCATACTTTTCTGAAATCGGTCCTCCAACACATCGGTTTTCCGGTTCGTACAATCACCGTGGTAATGCGGCTCTTGAGCGGCGCAACTTCAAGAATACTCTGTAATGGTCACCTCACCGCGCCTCTAGCGATCGAGCGCTCTGTCCGACAGGGATGCCCACTTTCCACGATACTGTATGCTTTGGCATTAGAGCCCCTCCTACAGGGGCTTCGCCAACGCCTGGTGGGCCTGACATTGCATGGGCACCGCTTCTGTTGTACAGCCTATGCTGACGATCTAGTCCTCTACCTCCGCAATGAAGACGATGTTCGCGCTGCTCTGACTTGGGTGACGACTTATGGGGAGGCATCGGGCAGTTCTCTTAACATTTCCAAATCGAAGGTTCTGCTCATTGGTGAGGGTCTACCAGACAGATCTGTCGCTCCTCTAAGTGTGGCCACCAGCGTCCGCTGTTTGGGCATTGATTTTATGAATGACCTCCGTCGCTCAGCGGCAACCAACGGTCGACGTCTCCTACAAACGATCAGGGCTGGCCTTGTGGACCACCGGCTTCGATCCCTCGACATTATACAGCGCGCGCAATACGTGAATGTTTATCACGCCTCACGCATCCCCCATGTGGCACAAGTGTTCCCGGTTCCGATTACCCTCGCACGTCGTATGTTGATGGCGATGGGATCCTTTGTCTGTGCCGGGATGTTATTTAAAGTTCAATATTCCTCCCTTGCCCTCCCGCGGGAGCGTGGTGGAGTGGGCTTATTCCATGTGCCAGACAGAGTTACCGCACTTTTTGTTAGCTCCCAACTGAAAGTCTGGCGTCGCTGCCCGACGAGCCTGACCGGACTGCTTTTGCGTGAATACGCACCAGTCTCCATGTCAGCCCCGGTCATGTTATCCGACATTCCACCCCCCTTTTATCACTTTCGGTACTTCTTCTTTGAAATCAGTTACATTCTGCACTCCTTACCCCTTCTCCGTATACTCCAGACAAAGACTGTATACGACACCTTACAAAAGTGTCAAACCCCCAACCCCATTAAACACAAGTTTCCCCAGATCATATGGCGCCGTGTGTGGAAAGCAGTGCATGCTGGTTACCTCGACACCAGAGTTCAGTCCACCTGGTATATCACCGTCAATGGCAAACAGGTCAACCCGTCTCGTTTGCACCGCATCTGCCTTGCTGACACACCACTCTGTGTTCACTGTGGTGTAGAGGACACGGACGCTCATCGGTTCTCATGTGGTCCGTCTGCTGACGTCTGGAGGCTCGCGCAGCGTATCCTGGCTTTCCTCACCCGACAGCCGCCTGCTCAGATTACTTTCCTGACGCTTCTATTCCCGGATGTGATTCATTACCCCACAACAAAAACTAATGCCGTGAATTGGATACGCGGTCATACAGTCCGCTACCTTTTTGGGCCCGATGAGAAATCAGAACTAGGTTATTGAACGTACCTTAACGATCGACATTGTGCACTTGTTCGCAACCCCAGATACAAGCAGTTCTTTTCCAATTTTCTACGGAGCGCCTTTCATGACCCGCCTTCCAGCTGGAACGTCCAAGCCATGAGATGCTGATGCTTTTTTGCCGATATGATGTTCTGAACGTACTACACACGGAATCCCCACTAAAATTTCGAGAAGACATGTTTGGATGTTCCGCCAATCAGACGGCGCAAGCGACTCCTAGAATTCTGGTGCAACGACTGCCATAATACAAAAAAAAAATGAATAAATAAAAACATACATACAAAAAAAACAAAGAAAAATAAAGAAAACAAAAATGCAATACAATAAATTATAAAAAAAAAGTTCCTGTTCACAACAAAATTCATTTTTTTATCGCTACTCTCTATGTTTCTTCCCCCCTACTTTCTTCCTTTCCTACACCTTTGCAGTAAAAGGTTAGTTGTTTTGGAATAGGTGTAGATAGGTGCCAACGCCTGAAGAGGTGCATTTAATTTTATTTTTTTGTTAGAATACAAGTGGCGGTGGCAAATAGACATTTTTTTGTAGTTTTTCCTTTCCTGTCCAGATAAAAAAAAAGGGGGTAGCGTCTTATTAGAAATTTAAAAAAAAAATAAAAAAAACAAAAAAAAGTCGCTAGAGCGTCAGACTCTTACTCCCAGGGTCGTGGGTTCGAGCCACATGCTGGGCGAAACGGAATTTTGTTCCACTGCAGATGTAAATTACCGTTTTTCTGATTAACGAGATGTAATGGAAATAGCAACTTTAAACTTTGCCTACGTCTCTGTCAGTCGCAAGGAAACTGTATTTGAAGGTGAAGGTGATTTTGTAGACATGTGTGAAAGACATGTTATGAAATGCAAGTATTGTTGTTTGGAGAGCACGTCGGTTACGTGTCAGATGTGTAGCTAAGCAGTAATGGGTCGCCATAGCTGCAAATATTAGCCGGTAATATGAAGTGTTGTCAGCTGAAGTCTGATTATGCAGACGACCGTAAGGGCGAAGTACCCAAGAGTACCGCTAGGACGCGCCTCTTTAGCTCAGTGGTAGAGCACTGGTCTAATAAACCAGGCGTCGGAAGTTGCATCCTCACAGGAGAAAGATGAATTTTGGAAATCAGTTGCGCGTTGTGGCCGTATAGCGAACAGCCTCTGTGATAACGAACAATTAGCGACAGGCGTTTTTTTAAGAATTACTCTCAGATGTGATTAAGGCGAATGGCGCAAATAAAGCATTTGCCAAAGCGGTACAGCTTGATTCTTCGGCGGACCTCGGAAGAGTTCCGCCCTTCGATACCTTGCAGAGTACTGCTACGTATCGAAGTGTTAGGGCTTCGCAGAAGTCGCAGTCGCAGTCGCAGTCGCCGTCGCAGTCGCAGTTCCGGAACCGCCAGCAGCAGCAGCAGCAGCAGCAGCAGTTTCCAGTGCCGCCAGTTTTGCAGTAGCAGTCGTCGCCGGACCCAGCCGCAGCTTCCGGACCCAGCCGCCGCCGCCGCCGCCGCCGCCGCAGCCTCCGGCCCCCGCCGCCGCCGCCGCCGCCGCCGCCGCCGCAGCTTCCGGCCCCCGCCGCCGCCGCCGCCGCCGCCGCCGCCAGGACCCAGTGCTTCGTCTTCCTCTCCTGCTTTCGTTGTCGTCGCTATTCTCGTCTTCGTCTTTGCCTTCATCCTTTCGCTCCTCGACGTCTCTCATCTGTCATCTGTAATCTGTTCCTGACTTTGTCCCTTGTCTGTCCCCATTCTTCTTTTCTGTGTTTCCAGTTTTCCTTACTGCCATCATGACCACCCCCACCACCACCGCCACTACCACCGCCATCGTCTATACGACGCCCTCCCTCGCTGCCACTACTCTTACTTGGTGTGCTCAGTCGCCCCCGTCCTACTATATCCCGCCCCTCCTCACCCTTCCCACCCCAGCTCCCTTTGTCGCCCCATCCCCTGCTCCTTCTCCCCAAGCCTCCACACACGACCCCTTTCCCCCACTCCCCCACACCACTCATGCGGCCCCTGCCAGGGTTGTGTCTCGTCGGGCTACGACCCATGCCGCACCATCGCCGGCGCCAGCACCACCACCTGCAGCAGCGCCACAACCAGCAGCAGCACCAACAGCAGCACCAACAGCAGCACCAGCACCAGCACCGACACCGGGACCTGCCGCTTCCCGTCGTCTCCCCGTCACTCCTGTGCCCCACACCTCCTCCCATCCTGTCCCCGCTGTTAAGCGTCCCAGTGGCACCCCCGCCTCCTCTGCACCCAAGAAGTCCCAGCATCTTCCCCCTCCCCCACCCCTAGATGCCATGGATGTCTCCCCTCCAGCCCCCTCTACTTCCTCTTCTAACTCCCCCTCCTACAAGTATCTCCTCTCCCGTCCTGATCCCTCTCTCCTGGAGGCCCGCAACCTGACCTTGCTCCTCCGCCAATACTTCCCTGCAGCCCCCATCTCCCTTCTTACCCCCCGTAGGGACTCTGTCTTGATCACCTCCCCAAGCCCTACCCTACACTCCGACATCCTCTCCCGAATTCCTCTCACCCGATTTGGACCTAATGCCTCCCTTGCCCCTGCTCCTTCCCCTTCCTCCCCCCGTCAACCCCAACCCCCACGTCGCCCGCCGACCCTCACCGCCGTGATCACTCGGCTTAGCCCGACGATCACGGAGGAAGAGGTGCTGGCGGAGTTGAAGGCCCACCCGTACCTGGAGGTGCGAGCTGTTCGCCGCATTTTCAACTCTGCGGGCCCCACTCGCCTTATGCGAGTTTTCTCCGAACACGCTCCCTCCATCGACCATCTCCTTAAGGAGGGTGCCCTCCTCTTCCACCGCCGGTATAAGGTTGACCCCTCCCGCTCCCCACCACAATCCATTCGCTGCCAGAGGTGTCTGCGCTATAACGCACACCCAACATCAGAGTGCCGCGAGGCCCCAGTCTGCCCGCATTGTAAGCAAGCGCACTTCCTCCGGCAGTGCCCCAACCTTCAGTCTCCTCCCTCCTGCAATACCTGCAACCTCCAACACCCTACCTACTCCCAGAAATGCAAGGCTCGACCTCCTCCATCCGCTCCTGAACTCACCGTTCCTCTCCGCCCTTTGGATGACCCCACCCCTCCTGGCAATTCCCTCCGTCCTCCCCCCACCGCAGAGGACATCATCAGGTTCGTCACAATAGTGCTCCAGAACGTCCATCCCTTTCAGCGTCCCCACACCCTCCACCAGATTTCCCTCGCTGCCCGTTCCGTGTTCCACCTCAACACCTACGCCACCTATTCCCACAACCAGGCCCATTTCACCTTCTCCCGTCTCGACACCCTCGTTTAAATTCCCATTATGGCACGACAGCACCGTATCCTGTTCAATAACATCCGCTCCCTTCCCACCAACAAGCACCTCCTTATGCATACCCTTACGACCCACCGTGTGGATGCCTTCCTTCTGAACGAAACCTTTCTTCAGCCCCACCACACCGTCCACACCTCGCCCTACCTCCTTCACCGGTCTGACAATCCACTCCAGATAGCGCGTGGCGGAGTTGCCATTGGCCACCACCGCCAGATCCCTGTCCGGCTCCAACCCCTCCTTCCTGACCCCACAGAACACTTGATCCTTAGTCTCTTCTTCCCCGGCCTTACCCTTACCTGTGCCACCATCTATGTCCGCCCCGCTGCACCTATTCCTTTCGACTTCCTTTCCCACATCGACCGTACCTTCTCCTCCTACGTGATCGCCGCCGACCTTAACATCCATAGTCGTTCTGCCGCCCAGTTACGGCGGTGGCATCGGTTCCTTGCCACCCTCCAAGGCGACGTCCTTCCCATTCCCCAACACACCTGCCCTGAATCCAATACCACTCCCGATGTCGTCCTAGCCTCCCCCACCCTGCTTGGCCGCATAGCGGTGGACGTCCTTGATCCCATTGGCAGTGACCATCTCCCTGTCCTCCTCACTGTATCAGACGGTCGTCGCCCCCGTCCCGACCCGCGCCATGACCCTCCCCCGAAATATGTCCATGACTACTCCCGTGCCAACTGGAATGCCTACCGGGACTCCCTTGCTCTCCAGGTCGATAGCCACCCCCTCACCTACCACCAACCTGATGACGTTACCCGTGCTGCCTCCTTTCTCCAGCAGACCTTGTCTGAGGCCGTGGAGGCCCACGTCCCTACCATTGCCATCCATCCGCACCGCCCCACCTTACCCCCACAGGCCGTCCTTCTCCTGCGTGAATCCCGCCGGCTCTACCGTGCCTTCCTTCACACACGTGACCAGGACACACTACGACGCCACCGGCAACTACAGCGACACATCAGGAACTTACTCACGGCAAAGAAACGCCGGGACTGGCGACAGACATGCACCCGTCTTAATGCCACCTTACCTATCAACTCGTCCAAGTACTGGTCAGCCTTCCGCCGCCTTACCGGCTCTAAACCCTCTCCCTACTACCCTCTCCTTCATGATGACCACCCCTTCCCTGATGCCCTTAGTAAGGCCAACCATTTCGCCTCCTACCTCTCCGATATCCTTACCATCCCTGACGATCCCCAGTTCGATTATTCCCTCTTTCCTGATGTCCGTGATCGAACGGATACCTCTGTCCCCCCGCTTGCTCCTGGCTTCCAGTACTTGGACAACATCACACACACAGAACTAAATACCCCAATCACCACTCAAGATATCATTGCTACACTTCGCCCTAAACGCAACACTGCTCCCGGTCACGATCGTGTTACTTACCGTCACCTCCGTGAAGCTCCTGCCTCCTTCCTCTCCACATTGGCCAGGCTCTACAATGTGGTCCTGTCCACCGGCTACTACCCCGACCTGTGGAAAACCTCCCGGATCCTGATGTTCCTCAAGCCCGACAAACCGCCTTCCGCTGTCTCCTCCTACCGTCCCATCAGCCTTACCTCGGTCTTCAGCAAGGTCCTGGAATCCATTCTTACCCGCCGCCTACACAAGCACCTTCACCAACACCGCCTCCTCCCCCCTACCCAATGTGGCTTTCGGCCGTCCTTCTCAGCCGATGACCTCCTCCTTCACCTCACTCACCTCCTCTCCGAACAACTCAATTCCCGTCGTTCCGCCATCTTCCTTTCCCTCGACCTCGAACGCGCATATGACCGTGTGTGGCATTCCGGTCTCCTTTTCAAGCTCCAAACCTTTGCTCTTCCTCTCAACTATGTCCGTCTGGTCGCTTCCTTCCTTTCCCACCGTCCTTCCTATGTCACCATCCACAACACTGATTCCTACACCTTCTACCCCTCCGCCGGTGTGCCCCAAGGTTCCGTCCTTTCCCCTCTTCTCTACCTCCTTTACACGGCAGACATGCCTCCACCTGCACCTCCCCTACACCTTCTCCAGTACGCCGATGACACTGCCTTCCTTGCCCTCGCTCCCACCCTGCAACGCTCCCAGCACCTTCTCCAATCCTATCTTGACCGGTTCACCACTTGGTGTAACCAGTGGTTGCTCAAGGTCAATCCTTCCAAGACCCAGGCGATCATTGTAGGCAAAACCACTCGTTCCTTCCGTCTCCTTGATTTCTATCTTACTATCTATGGCCGTCCCATCACCCTCACACCTACTCTCAAGTACCTTGGTGTCACCCTCGACCGTCGCCTCTCCTGGAACCCACATCTCCGGACGATCCAAGCCAAGGCACGCTCCCGCCTCCGCCTCCTTAAGCTCCTTTCTGGCCGTACATGGGGTCTGGACCCTTCCACCATCCTCTACACCTACAAGTCCCTCATCCGTCCTATCCTTTGCTATGCTCATCCCGCCTGGATCTCTGCCCCTCCTACCTTCTACAAGTCCATTCAGATCCTAGAACGCCATGCGCTCCGCCTCGCCTATCGCATCCGTCTCCCTTCCCCCACGCGGATCCTCTATGACCTGATTCCCTTCCCGCACCTCCTCCTTTTCCTCGAACGGTTACGGATCCTCTACACCTCCCGCAAGCTTGATCCTCCACACCCTCTTGTCTCTCCCATCCTCTCCCACCCCAACCCGCTGCCGCGCCTGCATTCCTATATCCCACCTGCTCTCCATCTTCACACCCTCCACACCCTCTCCCTCGGTGGCTTCCGTCAACTCCCCCTCCCTGATGATGCCCTCCTCCCCTCCATCTACCCCTCCTACCAACTTTGAGCCTTACCTTCCCTCTCCTCTCCTTTTCCTGTGGGCACCCTCTCTCCCTTCTCTCCCTCCCTCCCCTCCCCTTTCTCCTTGGGCTTCCACTCCCCCTACCCTCCCCCTTCTCCTCCATCCCTCTCCTCCACTGGCATCTTCCCCTCCCCCTCTCTCTCCTCTTCCCCACACCTTTTCCCCTTGGCAGGCCACGACTCTGCTGTCTTCCATCAGTTACTTTCATCGTCCTACGCCGAAGACCATCGCATGTGTTTGTGCCTCGACTCTCCTGCAGTGTGTTTGTGTTTCGTCGTTTGTGCTCCGCTGGCTCACGTGTGGCCATCTGCCATCTGCGTTTGTGCACCGTGTTTCTCCGCTTTTATCCATTGTGCTACGCACGTGACCGACTCCGTTTTAACTCTGTTTTGTCTACTGTTTGTACCCCGCCGTCTTGATTGTTTTTATATCTCACTCATCTCTGTTCTGTGTATACTCTGAGGCCGAAGAGCGGCATACTTGGTCCGCTGCCGGCCTACCTGTTTGTCACAGGTATTAAAATCACAATAAAGGAAAAAAAAAAAAAAAAAAAAAAAAAAAAAAAAAAAAAAAAAAGCGGTACAGCATAAGGTGGGACGAGGCAGTCTGAATTACATTTTATAGATTTATTTCTTACATATCTCAGAGCCCCTCGCGGTCGTAGTCGTCGCCGCCGCTTCTGCAGAAGTAGCAAATGGCCATCGTAGCAAATGCGGCGAGGGACGCCCTGCCTTCGATTACGAATGCACAACGTGTGTGGTCTTGTTTCTCAGTCTACATTTGGTCGGTCTCGTAAGAGGTTGAATGTAACGAATGGGTGGGAAAGAGCAAGGGGCAGCGGCTGTGTAGAACGAAAACACACATCCTCAGGGGTGTGAGCGTTTCGATATGAGTCGTATACATGTTATAGTTGGTCGTCAGTGACCGTGTGCCCTAATGGATAAGGCGTCGGACTTCGGATCTGAAGATTACAGGTTCGAATGATGTCACGCTCGTGTTTTTCCAGTTCTGAAAAAGAAACATACCGTTTTAATGTAGCAATTGAGCAGTACGAAACCGTCTGAATGTTGCTGTTGACCATTTTTTGCTTGTAGTTGCTCCTGAGCTTGAAACACACACAAGAAGACCGGTGTTAACTAGCGAAATGGTCGGCACAGTGCCGACACCGCGAGTTTTGACTGGCACTTGCGCATCTAAAACAACGTCGGAAAGTAACTCGTTCGGCTTTTGAGTCACATAAAGTATGTGTGTTAATTTTGACGCCTCTAGCTCTGCATGTTGTCATGCAATTTCTTTACCTCTCAGAAATGATTATGACATAAGAGTGAAGTACGTGACGAGTGTGACGTTAGGAAAACATTAGGCAGCATGGAGAGATTCTGTATGGGACCACCCAACCCAAACGATTACTGTGTGACGTGCTGCCCGGCAGCTATTCACCGAGGTAGCCGGCTAGCTCAGTCGTTAGAGCGTCAGACTCTTAATCCCAGGGTCGTGGGTTCGAGCCGCACGCTGGGCGGAACGGAATTTTGTTCCGCTGCAGATGTAAATTACCGTTTTTCTGATTAACGAGATGTAATGGAAATAGCAACTTTAAACTTTGCCTACGTCTCTGTCAGTCGCAAGGAAACTGTATTTGAAGGTGAAGGTGATTTTGTTGACATGTGTGAAAGACATGTTCTGAAATGCAAGTGTTGTTGTTTGGAGAGCACGTCGGTTACGTGTCAGATGTGTAGCTAAGCAGTAATGGGTCGCCATAGCTGCAAATATTAGCCGGTAATATGAAATGTCATCAGCTGAAGTCTGATTATGCAGACGACCGTAAGGGGGAAGTACTCAAGAGTACCGCTAGGCCGCGCCTCTTTAGCTGAGTGGTAGAGCACTGCTCTAATAAACCAGGGGTCGGAAGTTCCATCCACACAGGAGAGAGATGAATTTTGGAAATCAGTTGCGCGTTGTGGCCGTATAGCGAACAGCCTCTGTGATGACGAACAATTAGCGACAGGCGTTTTTTTTTAAGAATTACTCTCAGATGTGATTAAGGCGAATGGCGCAGATAAAGCATTTGCCAAAGCGGTACAGCATAAGGTGGGACGAGGCAGTCTGAATTACATTTTATAGATGTATTTCTCACATATCTCAGAGCCTCTCTCGGTCGTCGTCGTCGTCGTCGTCGTCGCTTCTGCAGAAGTAGCAAATGGCCAGCGTAGCAAATCCGGCGAGGGACGCCCTGCCTTCGATTCCGAATGCACAAAGTGTGTGGTCTTGTTTCTCAGTCTATATTTGGTCGGTCTCGTAAGAGGTTGAATGTACCGAGTGGGTGGAAAAGAGCAAGCGGAAGCGGCTGTGTAGAACGAAAACACAAATCCTCAGGGGTGTGAGCGTTTCGAGATGGGTCGTATACATGTTATGGTTGGTCGTCAGTGACCGTGTGACCTAATGGATAAGGCGGCGGACTTCGGATCTGAAGATTACAGGTTCGAATGATGTCACGCTCGTGTTTTTCCAGTTCTGAAAAAGAAACATACCGTTTTAATGTAGCAATTGAGCAGTACGAAACCGTCTGAATGTTGCTGTTGAAAATTTTTTGCTTGGAGTTGCTCCTGAGCTTGAAACACACACAAGAAGACCGGTGTTAACTAGCGAAATGGTCGGCACAGTGCCGACACCGCGAGTTTTGACTGGCACTTGCGCATCTAAAACAACGTCGGAAAGTAACTCGTTCGGCTTTTGAGTCACATAAAGTATGTGTGTTAATTTTGACGCCACTAGCTCTGCATGTTGTCATGCAATTTCTTTACCTCTCAGAAATGATTATGACATAAGAGTGAAGTACGTGACGAGTGTGACGTTAGGAAAATATTAGGCAGCATGGAGAGATACTGTATGGTACCACCCAACCCAAACGATTACTGTGTGACGTGCTGCCCGGCAGCTATTCACCGAGGTAGCCGGCTAGCTCAGTCGTTAGAGCGTCAGACTCTTAATCCCACGGTCGTGGGTTCGAGCCACACGCTGGGCGGAACGGAATTTTGTTCCGCTGAAGATGTAAATTACCGTTTTTCTGATTAACGAGATGTAATGGAAATAGCAACTTTAAACTTTGCCTACGTCTCTGTCAGTCGCAAGGAAACTGTATTTGAAGGTGAAGGTGATTTTGTAGACATGTGTGAAAGACATGTTCTGAAATGCAAGTGTTGTTGTTTGGAGAGCACGTCGGTTACGTGTCAGATGTGTAGCTAAGCAGTAATGGGTCGCCATAGCTGCAAATATTAGCCGGTAATATGAAATGTCGTCAGCTGAAGTCTGATTATGGAGACGACCGTAAGGGCGAAGTACTCAAGATTACCGCTACGCCGCGCCTCTTTAGCTGAGTGGTAGAGCACTGCTCTAATAAACCAGGGGTCGGAAGTTCCATCCTCACAGGAGAAAGATGAATTTTGGAAATCAGTTGCGCGTTGTGGCCGTATAGCGAACAGCCTCTGTGATGACGAACAATTAGCGACAGGCGTTTTTTTAAGAATTACTCTCAGATGTGATTAACGCGAATGGCGCAGATAAAGCATTTGCCAAAGCGGTACAGCATAGGGTGGGACGAGGCAGTCTGAATTACATTTTATAGATGTATTTCTCACATATCTCAGAGCCTGTCGTCGTCGTCGTCGTCGCCGGTTCTGCAGAAGTAGCAAATGGCGATCGTAGCAAATGCGGCGAGGGACGCCCTGCCTTCGATTCCGAATGCACAACGTGTGTGGTCTTGTTTCTCAGTCTACATTTGGTCGGTCTCGTAAGAGGTTGAATGTAACGATTGGGTGGGAAAGAGCAAGGGGCAGCGGCTGTGTAGAACGAAAACACACATCCTCAGGGGTGTGAGCGTTTCGATATGAGTCGTATACATGTTATAGTTGGTCGTCAGTGACCGTGTGCCCTAATGGATAAGGCGTCGGACTTCGGATCTGAAGATTACAGGTTCGAATGACGTCACGCTCGTGTTTTTCCAGTTCTGAAAAAGAAACATACCGTTTTAATGTAGCAATTGAGCAGTACGAAACCGTCTGAATGTTGCTGTTGACCATTTTTTGCTTGGAGTTGCTCCTGAGCTTGAAACACACACAAGAAGACAGGTGTTAACTAGCGAAATGGTCGGCACAGTGCCGACACCGCGAGTTTTGACTGGCACTTGCGCATCTAAAACAACGTCGGAAAGTAACTCGTTCGGCTTTTGAGTCACATAAAGTATGTGTGTTAATTTTGACGCCACTAGCTCTGCATGTTGTCATGCAATTTCTTTACCTCTCAGAAATGATTATGACATAAGAGTGAAGTACGTGACTAGTGTGACGTTAGGAAAACATTAGGCAGCATGGAGAGATTCTGTATGGGACCACCCAACCCAAACGATTACTGTGTGACGTGCTGCCCGGCAGCTATTCACCGAGGTAGCCGGCTAGCTCAGTCGTTAGAGCGTCAGACTCTTAATCCCAGGGTCGTGGGTTCGAGCCACACGCCGGGCGGAACGGAATTTTGTTCCGCTGCAGATGTAAATTACCGTTTTTCTGATTAACGAGATGTAATGGAAATAGCAACTTTAAACTTTGCCTAAGTCTCTGTCAGTCGCAAGGAAACTGTATTTGAAGGTGAAGGTGATTTTGTAGACATGTGTGAAAGACATGTTCTGAAATGCAAGTGTTGTTGTTTGGAGAGCACGTCGGTTACGTGTCAGATGTGTAGCTAAGCAGTAATGGGTCGCCATAGCTGCAAATATTAGCCGGTAATATGAAATGTCGTCAGCTGAAGTCTGATTATGGAGACGACCGTAAGGGCGAAGTACTCAAGATTACCGCTACGCCGCGCCTCTTTAGCTGAGTGGTAGAGCACTGCTCTAATAAACCAGGGGTCGGAAGTTCCATCCTCACAGGAGAAAGATGAATTTTGGAAATCAGTTGCGCGTTGTGGCCGTATAGCGAACAGCCTCTGTGATGACGAACAATTAGCGACAGGCGTTTTTTTAAGAATTACTCTCAGATGTGATTAACGCGAATGGCGCAGATAAAGCATTTGCCAAAGCGGTACAGCATAGGGTGGGACGAGGCAGTCTGAATTACATTTTATAGATGTATTTCTCACATATCTCAGAGCCTGTCGTCGTCGTCGTCGTCGCCGGTTCTGCAGAAGTAGCAAATGGCGATCGTAGCAAATGCGGCGAGGGACGCCCTGCCTTCGATTCCGAATGCACAACGTGTGTGGTCTTGTTTCTCAGTCTACATTTGGTCGGTCTCGTAAGAGGTTGAATGTAACGAATGGGTGGGAAAGAGCAAGGGGCAGCGGCTGTGTAGAACGAAAACACACATCCTCAGGGGTGTGAGCGTTTCGATATGAGTCGTATACATGTTGTAGTTGGTCGTCAGTGACCGTGTGCCCTAATGGATAAGGCGTCGGACTTCGGATCTGAAGATTACAGGTTCGAATGACGTCACGCTCGTGTTTTTCCAGTTCTGAAAAAGAAACATACCGTTTTAATGTAGCAATTGAGCAGTACGAAACCGTCTGAATGTTGCTGTTGACCATTTTTTGCTTGGAGTTGCTCCTGAGCTTGAAACACACACAAGAAGACCGGTGTTAACTAGCGAAATGGTCGGCACAGTGCCGACACCGCGAGTTTTGACTGGCACTTGCGCATCTAAAACAACGTCGGAAAGTAACTCGTTCGGCTTTTGAGTCACATAAAGTATGTGTGTTAATTTTGACGCCACTAGCTCTGCATGTTGTCATGCAATTTCTTTACCTCTCAGAAATGATTATGACATAAGAGTGAAGTACGTGACGAGTGTGACGTTAGGAAAACATTAGGCAGCATGGAGAGATTCTGTATGGGACCACCCAACCCAAACGATTACTGTGTGACGTGCTGCCCGGCAGCTATTCACCGAGGTAGCCGGCTAGCTCAGTCGTTAGGGCGTCAGACTCTTAATCCCAGGGTCGTGGGTTCGAGCCACACGCTGGGCGGAACGGAATTTTGTTCCGCTGCAGATGTAAGTTACCGTTTTTCTGATTAACGAGATGTAATGGAAATAGCAACTTTAAACTTTGCCTAAGTCTCTGTCAGTCGCAAGGAAACTGTATTTGAAGGTGAAGGTGATTTTGTAGACATGTGTGAAAGACATGTTCTGAAATGCAAGTGTTGTTGTTTGGAGGGCACATCGGTTACGTGTCAGATGTGTAGCTAAGCAGTAATGGGTCCCCATAGCTGCAAGTATTAGCCGGTAATATGAAGTGTTGTCAGCTGAAGTCTGATTATGGAGACGACCGTAAGGGCGAAGTACTCAAGAGTACCGCTAGGCCGCGCCTCTTTACCTGAGTGGTAGAGCACTGCTCTAATAAACCAGGGGTCGGAAGTTCCATCCTCACAGGAGAAAGATGAATTTTGGAAATCAGTTGCGCGTTGTGGCCGTATAGCGAACAGCCTCTGTGATGACGAACAATTAGCGACAGGCGTTTTTTTAAGAATTACTCTCAGATGTGATTAACGCGAATGGCGCAGATAAAGCATTTGCCAAAGCGGTACAGCATAGGGTGGGACGAGGCAGTCTGAATTACATTTTATAGATGTATTTCTCACATATCTCAGAGCCTGTCGTCGTCGTCGTCGTCGTCGTCGTCGCCGCCGCCACTTCTGCAGAAGTAGCAAATGGCCATCGTAGAAAATCCGGCGAGGGACGCCCTGCCTTCGATTCCGAATGCACAACGTGTGTGGTCTTGTTTCTCAGTCTACATTTGGTCGGTCTCGTAAGAGGTTGAATGTAACGAATGGGTGGGAAAGAGCAAGGGGCAGCGGCTGTGTAGAACGAAAACACACATCCTCAGGGGTGTGAGCGTTTCGATATGAGTCGTATACATGTTATAGTTGGTCGTCAGTGACCGTGTGACCTAATGGATAAGGCGTCGGACTTCGGATCTGAAGATTACAGGTTCGAATGATGTCACGCTCGTGTTTTTCCAGCTCTGAAAAAGAAACATACCGTTTTAATGTAGCAATTGAGCAGTACGAAACCGTCTGAATGTTGCTGTTGACCATTTTTTGCTTGGAGTTGCTCCTGAGCTTGAAACACACACAACAAGACCGGTGTTAACTAGCGAAATGGTCGGCACAGTGCCGACACCGCGAGTTTTGACTGGCACTTGCACATCTAAAACAACGTCGGAAAGTAACTCGTTCGGCTTTTGAGTCACATAAAGTATGTGTGTTAATTTTGACGCCACTAGATCTGCATGTTGTCATGCAATTTCTTTACCTCTCAGAAATGATTATGACATAAATGTGAAGTACGTTACGAGTGTGACGTTAGGAGAACATTAGGCAGCAAGGAGAGATTCTGTATGGGACCAACCAACCCAAATGAGTACTGTGTGCCGTGCTACCCGGCAGGTATTCACCGAGGTAGCCGACTAGCTCAGTCGGTAGAGCGTCAGACTCTTACTCCCTGGGTTGTGAGTTCGAGCCACATGCTGGGCGAAACGGAATTTTGTTCCGCTGCAGATGTAAATTACCGTTTTTCTGATTAACGAGATGTAATGGAAATAGCAACTTTAAACTTTGCCTACGTCTCTGTCAGTCGCAAGGAAACTGTATTTGAAGGTGAAGGTGATTTTGTAGACATGTGTGAAAGACATGTTCTGAAACGAAAGTGTTGTTGTTTGGAGAGCACATCGGTTACGTGTCAGATGTGTAGCTAAGCAGAAATGGGTCGCTATAGCTGCATATATTAGCCGGTAATATGAAGTGTTGTCAGCCGAAGTCTGATTATGGAGACGACCGTAAGGGCGAAGTACCCAAGAGTACCGCTAGGACGCGCCTCTTTAGCTCAGTGGTAGAGCACTGGTCTAATAAACCAGGCGTCGTAAGTTCCATCCTCACAGGAGAAAGCTGAATTTTGGAAATCAGTAGCGCGTTGTGGCCGTATAGCAAACAGTATCTGTGATGACGAACAATTAGCGACAGGCGTTTTTTAAGAATTACTCTCAGATGTGATTAACGCGAATGGCGCGGATAAAGCATTTGCCAAAGCGGTACAGCATAGGGTGGGACGAGGCAGTCTGAATTACATTTTATAGATGTATTTCTCACATATCTCAGAGCCTGTCGTCGTCGTCGTCGTCGTCGTCGTCGTCGTCGTCGTCGTCGTCGTCGCCGCCGCCACTTCTGCAGAAGTAGCAAATGGCCATCGTAGAAAATCCGGCGAGGGACGCCCTGCCTTCGATTCCGAATGCACAACGTGTGTGGTCTTGTTTCTCAGTCTACATTTGGTCGGTCTCGTAAGAGGTTGAATGTAACGAATGGGTGGGAAAGAGCAAGGGGCAGCGGCTGTGTAGAACGAAAACACACATCCTCAGGGGTGTGAGCGTTTCGATATGAGTCGTATACATGTTATAGTTGGTCGTCAGTGACCGTGTGACCTAATGGATAAGGCGTCGGACTTCGGATCTGAAGATTACAGGTTCGAATGATGTCACGCTCGTGTTTTACCAACTCTGAAAAAGAAACATACCGTTTTAATGTAGCAATTGAGCAGTACGAAACCGTCTGAATGTTGCTGTTGACCATTTTTTGCTTGGAGTTGCTCCTGAGCTTGAAACACACACAACAAGACCGGTGTTAACTAGCGAAATGGTCGGCACAGTGCCGACACCGCGAGTTTTGACTGGCACTTGCACATCTAAAACAACGTCGGAAAGTAACTCGTTCGGCTTTTGAGTCACATAAAGTATGTGTGTTAATTTTGACGCCACTAGATCTGCATGTTGTCATGCAATTTCTTTACCTCTCAGAAATGATTATGACATAAAAGTGAAGTACGTTACGAGTGTGACGTTAGGAGAACATTAGGCAGCAAGGAGAGATTCTGTATGGGACCAACCAACCCAAATGAGTACTGTGTGCCGTGCTACCCGGCAGGTATTCACCGAGGTAGCCGACTAGCTCAGTCGGTAGAGCGTCAGACTCTTACTCCCTGGGTTGTGGGTTCAAGCCACATGCTGGGCGAAACGGAATTTTGTTCCGCTGCAGATGTAAATTACCGTTTTTCTGATTAACGAGATGTAATGGAAATAGCAACTTTAAACTTTGCCTACGTCTCTGTCAGTCGCAAGGAAACTGTATTTGAAGGTGAAGGTGATTTTGTAGACATGTGTGAAAGACATGTTCTGAAACGAAAGTGTTGTTGTTTGGAGAGCACATCGGTTACGTGTCAGATGTGTAGCTAAGCAGAAATGGGTCGCCATAGCTGCATATATTAGCCGGTAATATGAAGTGTTGTCAGCCGAAGTCTGATTATGGAGACGACCGTAAGGGCGAAGTACCCAAGAGTACCGCTAGGACGCGCCTCTTTAGCTCAGTGGTAGAGCACTGGTCTAATAAACCAGGCGTCGTAAGTTCCATCCTCACAGGAGAAAGCTGAATTTTGGAAATCAGTAGCGCGTTGTGGCCGTATAGCAAACAGTATCTGTGATGACGAACAATTAGCGACAGGCGTTTTTTTAAGAATTACTCTCAGATGTGATTACGGCGAATGGCGCAGATAAAGCATTTGCCAAAGCGGTACAGCATAAGGTGGGACGAGGCAGTCTGAATTACATTTTATAGATGTATTTCTCACATATCTCAGAGCCTGTCGTCGTCGTCGTCGTCGTCGCTGCCGCCGCTTCTGCAGAAGTAGCAAATGGCCATCGTAGCAAATGCGGCGAGGGACGCCCTGCCTTCGATTCCGAATGCACAACGTGTGTGGTCTTGTTTCTCAGTCTACATTTGGTCGGTCTCGTAAGAGGTTGAATGTAACGAATGGGTGGGAAAGAGCAAGGGGCAGCGGCTGTGTAGAACGAAAACACACATCCTCAGGGGTGTGAGCGTTTCGATATGAGTCGTATACATGTTGTAGTTGGTCGTCAGTGACCGTGTGCCCTAATGGATAAGGCGTCGGACTTCGGATCTGAAGATTACAGGTTCGAATGACGTCACGCTCGTGTTTTTCCAGTTCTGAAAAAGAAACATACCGTTTTAATGTAGCAATTGAGCAGTACGAAACCGTCTGAATGTTGCTGTTGACCATTTTTTGCTTGGAGTTGCTCCTGAGCTTGAAACACACACAAGAAGACCGGTGTTAACTAGCGAAATGGTCGGCACAGTGCCGACACCGCGAGTTTTGACTGGCACTTGCGCATCTAAAACAACGTCGGAAAGTAACTCGTTCGGCTTTTGAGTCACATAAAGTATGTGTGTTAATTTTGACGCCACTAGCTCTGCATGTTGTCATGCAATTTCTTTACCTCTCAGAAATGATTATGACATAAGAGTGAAGTACGTGACGAGTGTGACGTTAGGAAAACATTAGGCAGCATGGAGAGATTCTGTATGGGACCACCCAACCCAAACGATTACTGTGTTACGTGCTGCCCGGCAGCTATTCACCGAGGTAGCCGGCTAGCTCAGTCGTTAGAGCGTCAGACTCTTAATCCCAGGGTCGTGGGTTCGAGCCACACGCCGGGCGGAACGGAATTTTGTTCCGCTGCAGATGTAAGTTACCGTTTTTCTGATTAACGAGATGTAATGGAAATAGCAACTTTAAACTTTGCCTAAGTCTCTGTCAGTCGCAAGGAAACTGTATTTGAAGGTGAAGGTGATTTTGTAGACATGTGTGAAAGACATGTTCTGAAATGCAAGTGTTGTTGTTTGGAGGGCACATCGGTTACGTGTCAGATGTGTAGCTAAGCAGTAATGGGTCCCCATAGCTGCAAATATTAGCCGGTAATATGAAGTGTTGTCAGCTGAAGTCTGATTATGGAGACGACCGTAAGGGCGAAGTACTCAAGAGTACCGCTAGGCCGCGCCTCTTTACCTGAGTGGTAGAGCACTGCTCTAATAAACCAGGGGTCGGAAGTTCCATCCTCACAGGAGAAAGATGAATTTTGGAAATCAGTTCCGCGTTGTGGCCGTATAGCGAACAGCCTCTGTGATGACGAACAATTAGCGACAGGCGTTTTTTTAAGAATTACTCTCAGATGTGATTAACGCGAATGGCGCAGATAAAGCATTTGCCAAAGCGGTACAGCATAGGGTGGGACGAGGCAGTCTGAATTACATTTTATAGATGTATTTCTCACATATCTCAGAGCCTGTCGTCGTCGTCGTCGTCGTCGTCGTCGCCACTTCTGCAGAAGTAGCAAATGGCCATCGTAGAAAATCCGGCGAGGGACGCCCTGCCTTCGATTCCGAATGCACAACGTGTGTGGTCTTGTTTCTCAGTCTACATTTGGTCGGTCTCGTAAGAGGTTGAATGTAACGAATGGGTGGGAAAGAGCAAGGGGCAGTGGCTGTGTAGAACGAAAACACACATCCTCAGGGGTGTGAGCGTTTCGATATGAGTCGTATACATGTTATAGTTGGTCGTCAGTGACCGTGTGACCTAATGGATAAGGCGTCGGACTTCGGATCTGAAGATTACAGGTTCGAATGATGTCACGCTCGTGTTTTTCCAGCTCTGAAAAAGAAACATACCGTTTTAATGTAGCAATTGAGCAGTACGAAACCGTCTGAATGTTGCTGTTGACCATTTTTTGCTTGGAGTTGCTCCTGAGCTTGAAACACACACAACAAGACCGGTGTTAACTAGCGAAATGGTCGGCACAGTGCCGACACCGCGAGTTTTGACTGGCACTTGCACATCTAAAACAACGTCGGAAAGTAACTCGTTCGGCTTTTGAGTCACATAAAGTATGTGTGTTAATTTTGACGCCACTAGATCTGCATGTTGTCATGCAATTTCTTTACCTCTCAGAAATGATTATGACATAAAAGTGAAGTACGTTACGAGTGTGACGTTAGGAGAACATTAGGCAGCAAGGAGAGATTCTGTATGGGACCAACCAACCCAAATGAGTACTGTGTGCCGTGCTACCCGGCAGGTATTCACCGAGGTAGCCGACTAGCTCAGTCGGTAGAGCGTCAGACTCTTACTCCCTGGGTTGTGGGTTCGAGCCACATGCTGGGCGAAACGGAATTTTGTTCCGCTGCAGATGTAAATTACCGTTTTTCTGATTAACGAGATGTAATGGAAATAGCAACTTTAAACTTTGCCTACGTCTCTGTCAGTCGCAAGGAAACTGTATTTGAAGGTGAAGGTGATTTTGTAGACATGTGTGAAAGACATGTTCTGAAACGAAAGTGTTGTTGTTTGGAGAGCACATCGGTTACGTGTCAGATGTGTAGCTAAGCAGAAATGGGTCGCCATAGCTGCATATATTAGCCGGTAATATGAAGTGTTGTCAGCCGAAGTCTGATTATGGAGACGACCGTAAGGGCGAAGTACCCAAGAGTACCGCTAGGACGCGCCTCTTTAGCTCAGTGGTAGAGCACTGGTCTAATAAACCAGGCGTCGTAAGTTCCATCCTCACAGGAGAAAGCTGAATTTTGGAAATCAGTAGCGCGTTGTGGCCGTATAGCAAACAGTATCTGTGATGACGAACAATTAGCGACAGGCGTTTTTTTAAGAATTACTCTCAGATGTGATTACGGCGAATGGCGCAGATAAAGCATTTGCCAAAGCGGTACAGCATAAGGTGGGACGAGGCAGTCTGAATTACATTTTATAGATGTATTTCTCACATATCTCAGAGCCTGTCGTCGTCGTCGTCGTCGTCGTCGTCGTCGTCGCTGCCGCCGCTTCTGCAGAAGTAGCAAATGGCCATCGTAGCAAATGCGGCGAGGGACGCCCTGCCTTCGATTCCGAATGCACAACGTGTGTGGTCTTGTTTCTCAGTCTACATTTGGTCGGTCTCGTAAGAGGTTGAATGTAACGAATGGGTGGGAAAGAGCAAGGGGCAGCGGCTGTGTAGAACGAAAACACACATCCTCAGGGGTGTGAGCGTTTCGATATGAGTCGTATACATGTTATAGTTGGTCTGTACCTCTCAGAAATGATTATGAAATAAAAGTGAAGTACGTGACGAGTGTGACGTTAGGAAAACATTAGGCAGCATGGAGAGATTCTGTATGGGACCACACAACCCAAACGATTACTGTGTGACGTGCTAACCGGGAGGTATTCACCGAGGTCGGTCGGTAGAGCGTCAGACTCTTAATCCCAGGGTCGTGGGTTCGCGCCACACGCTGGGCGGAACGGAATTTTGTTCCGCTGCAGATGTAAATTACCGTTTTTCTTATTAACGAGATGTAATGGAAATAGCAACTTTAAACTTTGCCTACGTCTCTGTCAGTCGCAAGGAAACTGTATTTGAAGGTGAAGGAGATTTTGTAGACATGTGTGAAAGACATGTTCTGAAATGCAAGTGTTGTTGTTTGGAGAGCACATCGGTTACGTGTCAGATGTGTAGGTAAGCAGTAATGGGTCGCCATAGCTGCATATATTAGCCGGTAATATGAAGTGTTGTCAGCTGAAGTCTGATTATGGAAACGACCGTAAGGGCGAAGTACCCAAGAGTACCGCTAGGACGCGCCTCTATAGCTCAGTGGTAGAGCACTGGTCTAATAAACCAGGCGTCGTAAGTTCCATCCTCACAGGAGAAAGCTGAATTTCGGAAATCAGTTGCGCGTTGTGGCCGTATACCAAACAGTATCTGTGATGACGAACAATTAGCGACAGGCGTTTTTTTAAGAATTACTCTCAGATGTGATTAAGGCGAATGGCGCAGATAAAGCATTTGCCAAAGCGGTACAGCATAAGGTGGGACGAGGCAGTCTGAATTACATTTTATAGATGTATTTCTCACATATCTCAGAGCCTGTCGTCGTCGTCGTCGTCGTCGTCGTCGTCGTCGTCGTCGTCGTCGTCGTCGTCGTCGTCGTCGTCGTCGTCGCCGCCGCCGCTTCTGCAGATGTAGCAAATGGCCATCGTAGCAAATGCGGCGAGGGACGCCCTGCCTTCGATTCCGAATGCACAAAGTGTGTGGTCTTGTTTCTCAGTCTACATTTGGTCGGTCTCGTAAGAGGTTGAATGTAACGAGTGGGTGGGAAAGAGCAAGGGGCAGCGGCTGTGTAGAACGAAAACACAAATCCTCAGGGGTGTGAGCGTTTCGATATGAGTCGTATACATGTTAGAGTTCGTCGTCAGTGTCCATGTGGCCTAATGGATAAGGCGTCGGACTTCGGATCTTAAAATCACAGGTTCGAATGATGTCACGCTCGTGTTTTTCCAGTTCTGAAAAAGAAACATACCGTTTTAATGTAGCAATTGAGCAGTACGAAACCGTCTGAATGTTGCTGTTGACCATTTTTTGCTTGGAGTTGCTCCTGAGCTTGAAACACACTCAACAAGACCGGTGTTAACTAGCGAAATGGTCTGCAGAGTGCCGACACCGCGAGTTTTGACTGGCACTTGCACATCTAAAACAACGTCGGAAAGTAACTCGTTCGGCTTTTGAGTCACATAAAGTATGTGTGTTAATTTTGACGCCACTAGCTCAGCATGTTGTCATGAAATTTCTTTACCTCTCAGAAATGATTATGACATAAAAGTGAAGTACGTGACGAGTGTGACGTTAGGAAAACATTAAGCAGCATGGAGAGATTCTGTATGGGACCACCCAACCCAAACGATTACTGTGTGACGTGCTACCCGGGAGGTATTCACCGTGGCAGCTGGCTAGCTCAGTCGGTAGAGCGTGAGACTCTTAGTCCCAGGGTCGTGGGTTCGAGCCACACGCTGGGCGGAACGGAATTTTGTTCCGCTGCAAATGTAAACTACCGTTTTTCTGATTAACGAGATGTAATGGAAATAGCAACTTTAAACTTTGCCTACGTCTCGGTCAGTCGCAACTAAACTGTATTTGAAGGTGAAGGTGACTTTGTAGACATGTGTGAAAGACATGTTCTGAAATGCAAGTGTTGTTGTTTGGAGAACACATCGGTTACGTGTCAGATGTGTAGCTAAGCAGTAATGGGTCGCCATAGCTGCAAATATTAGCCGGTAATATGAAGTGTTGTCAGCTGAAGTCTGATTATGCAGACGACCGTAAGGGCGAAGTACCCAAGAATACCGCTAGGACGCGCCTCTTTAGCTCAGTGGTAGAGCATTGCTCTAATAGACCAGGCGACGTAAGTTCCATCCTCACAGGAGAACGCTGAATTTTGGAAATCAGTTGCGCGTTGTGGCCGTATAGCAAACAGTATCTGTGATGACGAACAATTAGCGACAGGCGTTTTTTTTAAGAATTACTCTCAGATGTGATTAACGCGAATGGCGCAGATAAAGCATTTGCCAAAGCGGTACAGCATAAGGTGGGACGAGGCAGTCTGAATTACATTTTATAGATGTATTTCTCACATATCTCAGAGCCTGTCGTCGTCGTCGTCGTCGTCGTCGTCGTCGTCGTCGTCGTCCTCGTCCTCGTCGTCGCCACCGCCGCTTCTGCAGAAGTAGCAAATGGCCATCGTAGCAAATGCGGCGAGGGACGCCCTGCCTTCGATTCCGAATGCACAAAGTGTGTGGGCTTGTTTCTCAGTCTACATTTGGTCGGTCTCGTAAGAGGTTGAATGTAACGAATTGGTGGGAAAGAGCAAGGGGCAGCGGCTGTGTAGAACGAAATTACAAATCCTCAGGGGTGTGAGCGTTTCGATATGAGTCGTATACATGTTATAGTTGGTCGTCAGTGACTGTGTGGCCTAATGGATAAGGCGTCGGACTTCGGATCTGAAGCTTACAGGTTCGAATGACGTCACGCTCGTGTTTTTCCAGTTCTGAAAAAGGAACATACCGTTTAATGTAGCAATTGAGCAGTACGAAACCGTCTGAATGTTGCCGTTGACCATTTTTTGCTTGGAGTTGCTCCTGAGCTTGAAACACACACAAGAAGACCGGTGTTAACTAGCGAAATGGTCGGCAGAGTGCCGACACTGCGAGTTTTGACTGGCACTTGCGCATCTAAAACAACGTCGGAAAGTAACTCGTTCGGCTTTTGAGTCACATAAAGTATGTGTGTTAATTTTGACGCCACTAGCTCTGCATGTTGTGATGCAATTTCTTTACCTCTCAGAAATGATTATGACATAAAAGTAAAGTACGTGACGAGTGTGACGTTAGGAAAACATTAGGCAGCATGGAGAGATTCTGTATATGACCACCCAACCCAAACGAGTACTGTGTGACGTGCTACCCGGAATGTATTCAGCGAGGTACCCGGCTAGCTCAGTCGGTAGAGCGTCAGACTTTTAATCCCAGGGTCGTGGGTTCGAGCCAGACGCTGGGCGGAACGGAATTTCGTTCCGCTGCAGATGTAAATTACCGTTTTTCTGATTAACGAGATGTAATGGAAATAGCAACTTTAAACTTTGCCTACGTCTCTGTCAGTCGCAAGGAAACTGTATTAGAAGGTGAAGGTGATTTTGTAGACATGTGTGAAAGACATGTTCTCAAATGCAAGTGTTGTTGTTTGGAGAGCACATCGGTTACGTGTCAGATGTGTAGCCAAGCAGTAATGGGTCGCCATACCTGCAAATATTAGCCGGTAATATGGAGTGTTGTCAGCTGAAGTCTGATGATGCAGACGACCGTAAGGACGAAGTACCCAAGAGTACCGCTAGGAGGCGCCTCTTTAGCTCAGTGGTAGAGCACTGGTCTAATAAACCAGGCGTCGTAAGTTCCATCCTCACAGGAGAAAGCTGAATTTTGGAAATCAGTTGCGCGTTGTGGCCGTATACCAAACAGTATCTGTGATGACGAACAATTAGCGACAGGCGTTTTTTTAAGAATTACTCTCAGATGTGAATAAGGCGAATGCCGCAGGTAAAGCATTTGCCAAAGCGGTACAGCATAAGGTGGGACGAGGCAGTCTGAATTACATTTTATAGATGTATTTCCCACATATCTCAGAGCCTGTCGTCGTCGTCGTCGTCGTCGTCGTCGTCGTCGTCGTCGTCGTCGCCGCCGCCGCCGCTTCTGCAGAAGTAGCAAATGGCCATCGTAGCAAATGCGGCGAAGGACGCCCTGCCTTCGATTCCGAATGCACAAAGTGTGTGGTCTTGTTTCTCAGTCTACATTTGGTCGGTCTCGTAAGAGGTTGAATGTAACGAATGGGTGGGAAAGAGCAAGGGGCAGCGGCTGTGTAGAACGAAAACACAAATCCTCTGGGGTGTGAGCGTTTCGATATGAGTCGTATACATGTTATAGTTGTTCGTCAGTGACTGTGTGGCCTAATGGATAAGGCGTCGGACTTCGGATCTGAAGATTACAGGTTCGAATGACGTCACGCTCGTGTTTTTCCAGTTCTGAAAAAGAAACATACCGTTTTAATGTAGCAATTGAGCACTACGAAACCGTCTGAATGTTGCTGTTGACCATTTTTTGCTTGGAGTTGCTCCTGAGCTTGAAACACACACAAGAAGACCGGTGTTAACTAGCGAAATGGTCGGCCCCATGCCGACACCGCGAGTTTTGACTGGCACTTGCACATCTAAAACAACGTCGGAAAGTAACTCGTTCGGCTTTTGAGTCACATAAAGCATGTGTGTTAATTTTGACGCCATTAGCTCTGCTTGTTGTCATGCAATTTCTTTACCTCTCAGAAATGATTATGACATAAAAGTAAAGTACGTGACGAGTGTGACATTAGGAAAACATTAGGCAGCATGGAGAGATTCTGTATGGGACCACCCAACCCAAACGATTACTGTGTGACGTGCTACCCGGGAGGTATTCACCGCGGTAGCTGGCTAGCTCAGTCGGTAGAGCGTCAGACTCTTAGTCCCAGGGTCGAGGGTTCGAGCCATACGCTGGGCGGAACGGAATTTTGTTCCGCTGCAGATGTAAATTACCGTTTTTCTGATTAACGAGATGTAATGGAAATAGCAACTTTAAACTTTGCCTACGTCTCTGTCAGTCGCAAGGAAACTGTATTTGAAGGTGAAGGTGATTTTGTAGACATGTGTGAAAGACTTATTCTGAAATGCAAGTGTTGTTGTTTGGAGAGCACATCGGTTACGTGTCAGATGTGTAGCTAAGCAGTAATGGGTCGCCATAGCTGCAAATATTAGCCGGTAATATGAAGTGTTGTCAGCTGAAGTCTGATTATGCAGACGACCGTAAGGGCGAAGTACCCAAAAATAACGCTAGGACGCGCCTCTTTAGCTCAGTGGTAGAGCATTGCTCTAATAAACCAGGCGTCGTAAGTTCCAACCTCACAGGAGAAAGCTGAATTTTGGAAATCAGTTGCGCGTTGTGGCCGTATAGCAAACAGTATCTGTGATGACGAACAATTAACGACAGGCGTTTTTTTAAGAATTACTCTCAGATGTAATTAAGGCGAATGGCGCAGATAAAGAATTTGCCCTAGCGGTACAGCATAAGGTGCGACGAGGCAGTCTGAATTACATTTTATAGATGTATTTCTCACATATCTCAGAGCCTGTCGTCGTCGTCGTCGTCGTCGTCGTCGTCGTCGTCGTCGTCGCCACCGCCGCTTCTGCAGAAGTAGCAAATGGCCATCGTAGCAAATGCGGCGAGGGACCCCCTGCCTTCGATTCCGAATGCACAAAGTGTGTGGGCTTGTTTCTCAGTCTACGTTTGGTCGGTCTCGTAAGAGGTTGAATGTAACGAATGGGTGGGAAAGAGCAATGGGCAGCGGCTGTGTAGAACGAAAACACAAATCCTCAGGGGTGTGAGCGTTTCAAGATGAGTCGTATACTTTTTATAGTTGGTCGTCAGTGACCGTGTGGCCTAATGGATAAGGCGTCGGACTTCGCATCTGAAGATTACAGGTTCGAATGGTGTCACGCTCGTGTTTTGCAGTTCTGAAAAAGAAACATACCGTTTTAATGTAGCAATTGAGCAGTACGAAACCGTCTGAATGTTGGTGTTGACCATTTTTTGCTTGGAGTTGCTCCTGAGCTTGAAACACACACAAGAAGACCGGTGTTAACTAGCGAAATGGTCGGCAGAGTGCCGACACCGCGAGTTTTGACTGGCACTTGCACATCTAAAACAACGTCGGAAAGTAACTCGTTCGGCTTTTGAGTCACATAAAGTATGTGTGTTAATTTTGACGCCACTAGCTCTGCATGTTGTCATGCAATTTCTTTACCTCTCAGAAATGATTATGACATAAAAGTGAAGTACGTGACGAGTGTGACGTTAGGAAAACATTAGGCAGCATGGAGAGATTCTGTATGGGACCACCCAACCCAAACGATTACTGTGTGACGTGCTACCCGGGAGGTATTACTCGAGGTAGCCGGCTAGCTCAGTCGGTAGAGCGTCAGACTTTTAATCCCAGGGTCGTGGGTTCGAGCCACACGCTGGGCGGAACGGAATTTTGTTCCGCTGCAGATGTAAATTACCGTTTTTCTGATTAACGAGATGTAATGGAAATAGCAACTTTAATCTTTGCCTGCATCTCTGTCAGTCGCAAGAAAACTGTATTTGAAGGTGAAGGTGATTTTGTAGACATGTGTGAAAGACATGTTCTGAAATGCAAGTGTTGTTGTTTGGAGAGCACATCGGTTACGTGTCAGTTGTGTAGCTAAGCAGTAATGGGTCGCAATAGCTGCAAATATTAGCCGGTAATATGAAGTGTTGTCAGCTGAAGTCTGATTATGGAGACGACCGTAAGGGCGAAGTACCCAAGAATACCACTAGGACGCGCCTCTTTAGCTCAGTGGTAGAGCATTGCTCTAATAAACCAGGCGTCGTAAGTTCCAACCTCACAGGAGAAAGCTAATTTTTGGAAATCAGTTGCGCGTTGTGGCCGTATAGCAAACAGTATCTGTGATGACGAACAATTAGCGACAGGCGTTTTTTTAAGAATTACTCTCAGATGTGATTAAGGCGAATGGCGCAGATAAAGAATTTGCCAAAGCTGTACAGCATAAGGTGGGACGAGGCAGTCTGAATTACATTTTATAGATGTATTTCTCACATATCTCAGAGCCTGTCGTCGTCGTCGTCGTCGTCGTCGACGCCGCCGCCGCCTCTTCTGCAGAAGTAGCAAACGGCCATCGTAGCAAATGCGGCGAGGGACGCCCTGCCTTCGATTCCGAATGCACAAAGTGTGTGGTCTTGTTTCTCAGTCTACATTTGGTCGGTCTCGTAAGAGGTTGAATGTAACGAATGGGTGGGAAAGAGCAATGGGCAGCAGCTGTGTAGAACGAAAACACAAATCCTCAGGGGTGTGAGCGTTTCGATATGAGTCGTATACATGCTATAGTTGGTCGTCAGTGACTGTGTGGCCTAATGGATAAGGCGTCGGACTTCGGATCTGAAGATTACAGGTTCGAATGATGTCACGCTAGTGTTTTTCCAGTTCTGAAAAAGAAACATGCCGTTTTAATGTAGCAATTGAGCAGTACGAAAGCGTCTGAATGTTGCTGTTGACCATTTTTTGCTTGGAGTTGCTCCTGAGCTTGAAACACACACAACAAGACCGGTGTTAACTAGCGAAATGGGCGGCACAGTGCCGACACCGCGAGTTTTGACTGGCACTTGTACATCCAAAACAACGTCGGAAAATAACTCGTTCGGCTTTTGAGTCACATAAAGTATGTGTGTTAATTTTGACGCCACTAGCTCTGCATGTTGTCATGCAATTTCTTTACCTCTCACAAATGATTATGACATAAAAGTGAAGTACGTGACGAGTGTGACGTTAGGAAAACATTAGGCAGCATGGAGAGATTCTGTATGGGACCAACCAACCCAAACGAGTTCTGTGTGACGTGCTACCCGGCAGGTATTCACCGAGGTAGCCGGCTAGCTCAGTCGGTAGAGCGTCAGACTCTTAATGCCAGAGTCGTGGGTTCGAGTCACATGCTGGGCGAAATGGAACTTTGTTCCACTGCAGATGTAAATTACCGTTTTTCTGATTAACGAGATGTAATGGAAATAGCAACTTTAAACTTTGCCTACGCCTCTGTCAGTCGCAAGGAAACTGTATTTGAAGGTGAAGGTGATTTTGTAGACATGTGTGAAAGACATGTTCAGAAATGAAAGTGTTGTTGTTTGGAGAGCAAATCGGTTACGTGTCAGATGTGTAGCTAAGCAGTAATGGGTCGCCATAGCTGCAAATATTAGCCGGTAATATGAAGTGTTGTCAGCTGAAGTCTGATTATGGAGACGACCGTAAGGGCGAAGTAACCAAGAGAACCGCTAGGACGCGCCTCTTTAGCTCAGTGGTAGAACACTGCTCTAATAAACCAGGCGTCGTAAGTTCCATCCTCACCGGAAAAAACTGAATTTTGGTAATCAGTTGCGCGTTGTGTCCGTATAGCAAACAGTATCTGTGATGACGAACAATTAGCACCAGGCGTTTTTTTAAGAATTACTCTCAGATGTGTTTAAGGCGAATGGCGCAGATAAAGCATTTGCCAAAGCGGTACAGCGTAAGGTGGGACGAGGCAGTCTGAATTACATTTTATAGATGTATTTCTCACATATCTCAGAGCATGTCGTCGTCGTCGTCGTCGTCGTCGTCGTCGTCGTCGCCACCGCTGCCGCCGCCGACGCCGACGCTTCTGCAGAAGTAGCAAATGGCCATCGTAGCAAATGCGGCGAGGGACGCCCTGCCTTCGATTCCGAATGCACAACGTGTGTGGTCTTGTTTCTCAGTCCACATTTGGTCGGTCTCGTAAGAGGTTGAATGTAACGAATGGGTGGGAAAGAGTAAGGGGCAGCGGCTGTGTAGAACGAAAACACAAATCCTCAGGGGTGTGAGCGTTTCGATATAAGTCGTATACATTTTATAGCTGGTCGTCAGTGACCGTGTGGCCTAATGGATAAGGCGTCGGACTTCGGATCTGAACATAACAGGTTCGAATGATGTCACACTCGTGTTTTTCCAGTTCTGAAAAAGAAACATACCGTTTTAATGTAGCAATTGAGCAGTACGAAACCGTCTGAATGTTGCTGTTGACCATTTTTTGCTTGGAGTTGCTCCTGAGCTTGAAACACACACAACAAGACCGGTGTTAACTAGCGAAATGGTCGGCACAGTGCCGACACCGCGAGTTTTGACTGGCACTTGCACATCTAAAACAACGTCGGAAAGTAACTCGTTCGGCTTTTGAGTCACATAAATTATGTGTGTTAATTTTGACGCCACTAGCTCTGCATGTTGTCATGCAATTTCTTTACCTCTCAGAAATGATTATGACATAAAAGTGACGTACGTGACGAGTGTGACGTTAGGAAAACATTAGGCAGCATGGAGAGATTCTGTATGGGACCACCCAACCCAAACGATTACTGTGTGACGTGCTACCCGGCAGGTATTCACCGAGGTAGCCGGCTAGCTCAGTCGTTAGAGCGTCAGACTCTTAATCCCAGGGTCGTGGGTTCGAGCCACACGCTGGGCGGAACGGAATTTTGTTCCGCTGCAGATGTAAATTACCGTTTTTCTGATTAACGAGATGCAATGGAAAGAGCAACTTTAAACTTTGCCTACGTCTCTGTCAGTCGCAAGGAAACTGTATTTGAAGGTGAAGGTGATTTTGTAGACATGTGTGAAAGACATGTTCAGAAATGCAAGTGTTGTTGTTTGGAGAGCACATCGGTTACGTTTCAGATGTGTAGCTAAGCAGTAATGGGTCGCCATAGCTGCAAATATTAGCCGGTAATATGAAGTGTTGTCAGCTGAAGTCTGATTATGCAGACGACCGTAAGGGCGAAGTACCCAAGAGTACCGCTAGGACGCACCTCTTTAGCTCAGTGGTAGAGCACTGCTCTAATAAACCAGGCGTCGTAAGCTCTATCCTCACAGGAGAAAGCTGAATTTAGGAAATCAGTTGCGCGTTGTGGCCGTATAGCAAACAGTATCTGTGATGACGAACAATTAGCAACAGGCGTTTTTTTAAGAATTACTCACAGATGTGATTAAGGCGAATGGCGCAGATAAAGCATTTGCCAAAGCGGTACAGCGTAAGGTGGGACGAGGCAGTCTGAATTACATTTTATAGATGTATTTCTCACATATCTCAGAGCATGTCGTCGTCGTCGTCGTCGTCGTCGTCGTCGTCGTCGCCACCGCTGCCGCCGCCGACGCCGACGCTTCTGCAGAAGTAGCAAATGGCCATCGTAGCAAATGCGGCGAGGGACGCCCTGCCTTCGATTACGAATGCACAAAGTGTGTGGTCTTGTTTCTCAGTCTACATTTGGTCGGTCTCGTAAGAGGTTGAATGTAACGAATGGGTGGGAAAGAGCAAGGGGCAGCGGCTGTGTAGAACGAAAACACAAATCCTCAGGGGTGTGAGCGTTTCGATATGAGTCGTATACATGTTATAGTTGGTCGTCAGTGACCGTGTGGCCTAATGGATAAGGCGTCGGACTTCGTATCTGAAGATTACAGGTTCGAATGATGTCACGCTCGTGTTTTTCCAGTTCTGAAAAAGAAACATACCGTTTTAATGTAGCAATTGAGCAGTACGAAACCGTCTGAATGTTGCTGTTGACCATTTTTTGCTTGGAGTTGCTCCTGAGCTTGAAACACACACAACAAGACCGGTGTTAACTAGCGAAATGGTCGGCACAGTGCCGACACCGCGAGTTTTGACTGGCACTTGCACATCCAAAAAAACGTCGGAAAGTAACTCGTTCGGCTTTTGAGTCACATAAAGTATGTGTGTTAATTTTGACGCCACTAGCTCTGCATGTTGTCATGCAATTTCTTTACCTCTCAGAAATGATTATGACATAAGAGTGAAGTATGTTACGAGTGTGACGTTAGGAAAACATTAAGCAGCATGGAGAGATTCTGTATGGGACCACCCAACCCAAACGATTACTGTGTGATGTGCTACCCGGCAGGTATTCACCGAGGTAGCCGGCTAGCTCAGTCGGTAGAGCGTCAGACTCTTGATCGCGGGGTCGTGGGTTCGAGCCACACGCTGGACGGAACGCAATTTTTTCCGCTGCAGATGTAAATTACCGTTTTTCAGATTAACGAGATGTAATGGAAATAGCAACTTTAAACTTTGCCTACGTCTCTGTCAGTCGCAAGGAAACTGTATTTGAAGGTGAAGGTGATTTAATAGACATGTGTGAAAGACATGTTCTGAAATGCAAGTGTTGTTGTTTGGAGAGCACATCGGTTACGTGTCAGATGTGTAGCTAAGCAGTAATGGGTCGCCATAGCTGCAAATATTAGCCGGTAATATGAAGTGTTGTCAGCTGAAGTCTGATTATGGAGACGACCGTAAGGGCGAAGTACCAAAGAGAACCGCTAGGACGCGCCTCTTTAGCTCAGTGGTAGAGCACTGATCTAATAAACCAGGCGTCGTAAGTTTCATCCTCACAGGAAAAAGCTGAATTTTGGAAATCAGTTGCGCGTTGTGGCCGTATAGCAAACAGTATCTGTGATTACGAACAATTAGCGACAGGCGTTTTTTTAAGAATTACTCTCAGATGTGATTAAGGCGAATGGCGCAGATAAAGCATTTGCCAAAGCGTTACAGCACAAGGAGGGACGAGGCAGTCTGAATTACATTTTATAGATGTATTTCTCACATATCTCAGAGCCTCTCGCGGTCGTCGTCGTCGTCGTCGTCGTCGTCGTCGTCGTCGTCGTCGTCGTCGTCGTCGTCGTCCTCGTCGTAGTTGTCGTCGCCGCCGCCGCTTCTGCAGAAGTAGCAAATGGCCATCGTAGCAAATGCGGCGAGGGACGCCCTGCCTTCGATTCCGAATGCACAAAGTGTGTGGGCTTGTTTCTCAGTCTACATTTGGTCGGTCTCGTAAGAGGTTGAATGTAAGGAATGGGTGGGAAAGAGCAAGCGCCAGCGGCTGTGTAGAACGAAAACACAAATCCTCAGGGGTGTGAGCGTTTCGATATGAGTCGTATACATGTTATAGTTGGTCGTCAGTGACCGTGTGGCCTAATGGATTCAGTCTGGCTTTCGCCGCCGTGCAGTGCGGACGTGTTGTTGTTTCCACCTGCGGAGCGCGCGCGCTCGCTGTTGTTTACATTTCAGCGGCCGTCACTTACGTGTCGCTTACGTGCACTAGAGCCATGGCCAATCGTTTTCGAAAATCAACTTTACGATTCAACTTTTGCAACGATTACGCACGACCAAAGGCCTTGGAAGTGGAACGCTTCCTACGCGACGTTGCTAAGATCCCAGCTTCCGACATCTTGGGCATCCATTTGTCCATATTAAGCAGTACTGTGTACGTGAAAGTTGTCAACGACGCGGTGTGTGAAAGAATACTTCGTGACACCAACCATGGATTACGCTTTTGCCACGCCGACGGCAATGTCGGAGCGGTCACTGTCGACCATGCCGGCTTAGGAATGCGCACCATACGAGTTTTCGAACTCCCGTTCGAGCTACCGGCGGAAGACGTTATCGCGGCTTTCCGCCCCTTTGGTACTGTACATGGCCACACTGCCGAACGCTGGGCGCAATTCCAAACGTACCCCGTTCTTAACGGTGTACGGCAGATCACCATCGACCTCCATCGCCACGTGCCATCTTACCTGCAAATTAGCGGGTGCCGAGCGGTTGTCATATACGACGGCCAACCCAAGACCTGTTCTGGGTGCGGAAAAGAAGGCCACCTCAGATCTGAGTGTCTTCAGCGACGGATCACCCAATTGCCAGGCGCTACCGTGGCACCTACGGCTCCGACGACGATTTTACCGATCACCTACGCATCGGCGCTCTCTTCTCCTCCCATCGGCCGCCGCTCATCAGACCATGTACCGGTGACCCTTCCAGCTGCTATGGATACCGCCGGGGCCGACACGTCGCGCTGAAAGCCAGACGCTACTACGGCGCCACTACCAACAGCGACGACTTCCGACACCCACCAGCCTGAACATATGGACACCCCTTCATTTGACGTTCCCGCAACGGCCTTCCTCTCAGAGCGACGCGACTCCCTTCCGTCTTCCGACACAGAGGGACGAACCCGCAAGCAACGTTCACCTAAGAGACGCAAGAGGAGGCGTCGTACGGTCTCGGAACGAGACGGATCACTTCCCCCTGATGCTCCAGAGGCCGTCCAACACGACGAGGCCTCAGAGAACCTACACGACGATACGAATGACGACAACATGACGCCGACTGTGGATGTTTCGATGCCAACTCAACTGGCTCGCTCAGGTGCTCCTGAACCAATGGACTCCACCGATGCTGCTGCCGCCGAGACGTCCTCCGCCTCTACGACCGAAGTGGAACGTACGACCATCACAACGACAGCGCCCTCAATGGTGTGGAGTGAGGACGTCGACGAGGACCCGGACCACACGCTGGGGACAGAGTTACCCCAGACGGAAGCATCGTTACGCCGCTGATAACGCCGTCAGGTGGCGCACGGCACGACTCGCCGTTGCCTCGCCCCTCTTCATCCTCCGCCGGTGGAGTTCCCCTTCACGGCGGGGGACGGCTCCAAACCTACCGAATAGCGACGATCAACACTAACACCATCAGCTCACCCGTGAAACTTCAACTGCTGCGAGAGATGATATGGGCGTCAGACGTCGATATAGCACTACTACAGGAAGTACACTTGGCCACACTTCCAGACGTCGCGGGATATAACACTTATCCTTCTCCTGGTGACCACCTGGGACGCGGCGTAGCCATCTACGCCAGAGAAGGCATTCCAGAGGCCGATATCACATACCTTCCATCTGCCAGAGGCATGGCCGTCACCGTCATGGGGACGCTTATCGTCAACATTTACGCTCCGTCGGGCTCCACACGCAGACGCGACAGGGCACTCTTCTATTCAGAAGAAATCGCTCCTCTGTTTCTTGGACGCTGCGACCATTACTTGTTTGGGGGTGATTTTAATTGTGTCTTGCACCCTAAAGATCAAGTGCCCCACTACAACACCTGTCAAGAACTGCGTCTTGTCGTCCGAGATCTGTTGCTCCGCGACACTTGGGAAGTTCAGCACGGCGACGCCCCTGGACATACTTACCAGACGAGTCACTCCGCGAGCCGCCTGGACAGAATTTACGTCTCTCGGGAACTCACACCTGCAGTCCAAGGTGCAGAACTTTGGCCCCTGGCCTTTTCGGACCACTGCCTACATCTGCAACATTCTCTTCCCCAAGCAAGTGGTCTGGCGTGGTCGTGCACCGTGGAAGCTAAACACCTCCCATCTTCATGATCCCAAATGTCTTCAACGTGTCACCGAGACATGGGCCACCTGTGAACGTCGCTTACCTAAATACTGCACGACCTTGACCTGGTGGCTGGAATATGCCAAACCTGCCATTCGACGTACTTTGATTCAGTATGGAAAGGAAGTTGCTATGTGGCGCCGGCACACTACCGACTATTTCTACGCCGTACTCCGCGACCTGGACGCCCAACCGCCCACACCCGACACCCAGAGGGAACGCAGCAGGATTAAGGCCCAAATTGTAACTTTGACACGCCGTCGACTGCAGGGGGCTATGGTGCGAACCCGATATCAAGATTCGGCGGAACAGGAACATCCGACCATGCATCATATCGCCTCCGATAGGAAACATCGGCGACAACAACTCATCACCGAGATCACAACCTGTCGCGGCCAGCACGTCACTTGCCAGGCCGAAATCGTCAGTGCCTTTGTTGACCACTACCGCACAATGTACCAGGAGGAGACTACCAACAACCACGCTGAGGAGTCTGTGTTACCACACGTAACTCGCACCCTCACCAGCGACGAAGCGGATGAGCTGATGGAGCCCATTACGCGCGACGAAATCCACGATGCAATCAAAAAAGGTGCTCTGAATAAGTCACCTGGCGTCGACGGATGGCCGATAGAATTTTATCGCGCTTTCTTCACACTAATGGCGTCACGGTGGACAACGATGTTTCATGAACTGCTGACGATGGGGAACGGCGTACCGCCGTCCTTCGTCACGGGAATTATTATACCCATCCACAAACCGACACCAGGTGTGACGACAGCACATTACCGTCCCCTGACTCTACTTAACGCAGACTGTAAAATTTTTACACGCCTCTTGGCAACGCGATGCCGCAAGGTCCTGCCTAGCATTCTATCCCCGGAACAGACAACTCCGGGCGGGTCAGTTAATGTACAAACGGCCACAGGAGAATGTCGCGATTTAATTGCACTGGCAGCGGCGTGCAGACTCCGCGCCGCAGTGGTTGCCATTGATTTTGACAGCGCATTCGACAAAGTGCGGCATCCTTTTCTGTTCTCCGTGATGAACCGCTTGGGTTTTCCACCAGCCTTTATTGACGTAATCCGGCGCCTGTGCGGCACCGCCGAATCGCTGATTCAGGTTAATGGGCGTGTGGCGGGACCAGTGGCGATCCGACGTTCCGTACGGCAAGGCTGCCCACTTTCGACCCTACTCTATGCCATCAGCCTGGAGCCACTCATCGGGAGTCTGACGAGCCACCTTTCTGGTCTCACTTTGCGACAGCACAGTTTTCGATGTCGTGCGTATGCGGACGACCTCCTCCTCTTGATCCGCTCACGAAGTGAAACACACACGGTACTTGATTTGATATCAACGTACGGCACTGCAGCGGGCAGTAACATGAATGTGACTAAATCCGCGGCGATGCCCATTGGACGCGGCCTCTCACACGACGACTTAGCACCTCTCCCGTGTGTACAGAAACTACGATACCTTGGTATCATTTTCACTTCCACCGTGCGCCGCTCCGCTGCCATCAATTTTCGGCGTGCTCTTCAAACCATCCGCACGACGGTGCGACAAAATCTTCTCCGACGACTCGATTCTTTACAACGTGTCCAATACCTCAATCAACATGTGGCGTCCAGAATGGTCCACATTGCACAGGTCCTCCCGCTGCCATCAACTATTGGACGTAGCCTCCAGGCTGCCTTCGGATACTTCCTTACGGCTGGTACGCTCTTTAAGGTCCGCTACGACACGCTCACCCTTCCCCCGCGAGCGGGTGGCCTCGGACTTGTCAATGTGCGACTCCGCGCGGCGTCCTTGTACATATCCACCATGCACAAGCAGTGGCACGGGGGCACCTCCCTTACGCGCAGCTTGCTGGAAATTCTTGTGCCCGCGACCATAACACCACCAGTACCAGTCGGACACATCAAGCACCATCTGACGCACATTTCTGATTTCATCATCGACTTCAGTTATGCTCACACACACTTACCGACCACGCGTTCTCCTCGACCTAAAGATTTTTACACCCCACTCCTTCGTTCCATATCCAGCAACAATATCGAACTGCGACATCCGTCCACGCGGTGGCCCACGGTTTGGCGTCACATCCACCAGCCTTTTCTTCCCTCCAAAGTCCGGACAACATGGTACCAGGTCGCAAATGAAAAATTCGCCACAAATCATCGTCTTCACGCCATCGGACTAAAGGACTCTCCACTCTGCTCCATCTGCCACCTCATGGATGACGATGTCCATCAACTGACTTGTGCTGCCACCAGTGACGTCTGGAAACTTGCCGGACAGTTCGTTGCCTGTTACCTCCGTGTTCCGCCGGACTCGATTGACCCATGGACTTTTATCCATCCTGAGAATACTTATTTCCCCGCCACCAAAAATCATGCGGTTGTATGGGTCAAGGGATGGACCATCACCTACATATATAATGATGGCGACAAATCACGCCTTGATTTCTGGCAGTACTTACAAACCGCCCACAGCGAAGTCGAACAGCGACCGCGCTACCGCGCCTTCTTCGCTAATTACCTACACGCGATCTTTACGTAACCCCCGCTCAGTTGGATGGTACCACACGCCGACAGCACTCCCGCCCCCCCCCCCCCCCCCCCCAACCTGCTGACATCGGAGACCCCTTGCGCTGCTTTCTACATTGTAACCCATAGTGGAGTAGGCGCATGGACACACGCCTCCTTTCTTTTATGCACTACACCTGATAAACACTGGCTTTTCCCTCACTCCACTGTAAAATGCTTTACACCTCTTAGCTTCCATCAGTATTATTAGTTTTTTTTTCCTACACCTTGTTCATACTAAAAAAACTTGCTCACCTTATACGAATATCATGTCTTATGTTATTTTCGCCGGAAGGATGGCATTTTTCTTGTATTTAAGTTTGTACCAATAAAGATCTTTTGTTCAATTACCCTGTTCCTGGTGAAGAAAAAAAATAATAAAAATAATAAAATAAAACAACCATAAATAACAAAGCTTGTTTGAGGGAGTGATTCAGGGACGGGACGGGGGAGGCATTGCGGCCAGGCCTCGGGTTCCGACCCCTGCCCACCTTGTCTCCACCTACTCATAACTGAACAGTCTTTAATTAAAAAAAAAATAACAAAAAAAAGTGGTCAGCGCGACAAAAAAAAAAAATGGATAAGGCGTTGGACTTCGGATATGAAGATTACAGGTTCGAATGATGTCACGCTCGTGTTTTTCCAGTTCTGAAAAAGAAACATACCTTTTTAATGTAGCAATTGAGCAGTACGAAACCGTCTGAATGTTGCTGTTGACCAATTTTTTGTTTGGAGTTGCTCCTGAGCTTGAAACACACACAACAAGACCGGTGTTAACTAGCGAAATGGTCGGCACAGTGCCGACACCGCGAGTTTTGACTGGCACTTGCACATCTAAAACAACGTCGGAAAGTAACTCGTTCGGCTTTTGAGTCACATAAAGTATGTGTGTTAATTTTGACGCCACTAGCTCTGCATGTTGTCCTGCAATTTCTTTACCTCTCAGAAATGATTATGACATAAAAGTGAAGTACGTGACGAGTGTGACGTTAGGAAAACCTTAGGCAGCATGGAGAGATTCTGTATGGGACCACTCAACCCAAACGATTACTGTGTGACGTGCTACCCGGCAGGTATTCACCGAGGTAGCCGGCTAGCTCAGTCGGTAGAGCGTCAGACTCTTAATCCCAGGGTCGTGGGTTCAAGCCACACTCTGGGCGGAACGGAATTTGTTCCGCTGCAGATGTAAATTACCGTTTTTCTGATTAACGAGATGTAATGGAAATAGCAACTTTAAACTTTGCCTACGTCTCTGTCAGTTGCAAGGAAACTGTATTTGAAGGTGAAGGTGATTTTGTAGACATGTGTGAAAGACATGTTCTGAAATGCAAGTGTTGTTGTTTGGAGAGCACATCGGTTACGTGTCAGATGTGTAGCTAAGCAGTAATGGGTCGCCATAGCTGCAAATATTAGCCGGTAATATGAAGTTTTGTCAGCTGAAGTCTGATTATGGAGACGACCGTAAGGGCGAAGTACCCAAGAGAACCGCTAGGACGCGCCTCTTTAGCTCAGTGGTAGAGCACTGCTCTAATAAACCAGGCGTCGTAAGTTCCATCCTCAGAAGAGGAAGACGAATTTTGGAAATCAGTTTCTCGTCGTGGCCGTATAGCAAACAGTGTCTGTGATGACGAACAATTAGCGATAGGCGTTTTATTAAGAATTACTCTCAGATGTGATTAAGGCGAATGGCGCAGATAAAGCCTTTGCCAAAGTGGTACAGCATAAGGTGGGACGAGGCAGTCTGAATTACGTTTTATAGATGTATTTCTCACATATCTCAGAGCCTCTCTCAGTCGTCGTCGTCGTCGCCGCTTCTGCAGAAGTAGCAAATGGCCATCGTAGCAAATGCGGCGAGGGACGCCCTGCCTTCGATTCCGAATGCACAAAGTGTGTGGTCTTGTTTCTCAGTCTACATTTGGTCGGTCTCGTAAGAGGTTGAATGTAACGAATGGGTGGGAAAGAGCAAGGGGCAGCGGCTGTGTAGAACGAAAACACAAATCCTCAGGGTGTGAGCGTTTCGAGATGAGTCGTATACAAGTTATAGTTGGTCGTCAGTGACGGTGTGGCCTAATGGACAGTCTGCCTACGGCAGCGGTGGTGAGCGGACCTCCAGGGCCAGCGCGCTGTGGCAGGAAGTGTTTACGTCAGGCGGTGAGTCGCGTGCTTACAGCGTCTGCTTATTAGTATTCGTTCCGTTCTGTAGGATCTGATATGGAATTATGAATCCGACTAACAGGAAAGATACCTTGAAGTTTACCTTTGATAGGAACTTTTCGAAACCAAATTCGTTTGAAGTTGAAGCATGGTTAGAGGAAACAGCTAAGATTACTTTTGATGACATTGTAGGGATAAATTTCTCTATCGTGACTAGTGTTGTTTATGTGAAATTAACGTCCTCTGAAATGTGTGATAGAATTGTGGAGTCCAGTGGAGGTGTACTGAAGTTTAAACATATAGATGGTACCGTCAGTGACGTCAGCATTACGCATGCTGGAATGGGCATCCGAACGGCACCTATTTTCGAACTCCCGTTTGAAATATCAGCCGCGCAAATAAATTCTGCATTAACACCTTACGGGAGGGTCATTAACAATTTTGCGGAGCGTTGGTCCAAAGCCCACAAATTTCCGGTGCTTAACGGCGTCAGGCAGGTTAAGATCGATCTACAGAAGCACATACCTTCATATATTTACGTAGATGGACATCGCGGAATTGTCATATATGATGGGCAGCCAAAAACGTGTGCCGGCTGTGGTGCGCCCGGCCACGTGCGCTCTGAATGTATACAAAGACGCGTGACGCAGATACCTGTCGGTGAAGCCGCTAGCCCCCCTGTGACGACGGCACTGCCACTGACATACGCTGCCGCGGCTTGTGGTCTTCCACCCGCGACCCCGCCTGTAGATGCCCCTCTTTTGAATGATGTTTTGGCCGATAACGTCAAAGAACCGAGTGCTGACGCGGCACCGCCGCTACCACACTCAGCGATGGAGGTAACGACGGATGACTCCCCAGTGGTTGATGTCACTGGTACTGAGGATGAAGCAGACGCTGTGTTCCCGGCGGATCAACCCCAGAGTCAATGTAACGAGACGTCGGACTTCGGATCTGAAGATTACAGGTTCGAATGCTGTCACGCTAGTGTTTTTCCAGTTCTGAAAAAGAAACATACCGTTTTAATGTATCAATTGAGCAGTACGAAACCGTCTGAATGTTGCTGTTGACCATTTTTTGCTTGGAGATGCTCTTGAGCTTGAAACACACACAACAAGACCGGTGTTAACTAGCGAAATGGTCGGCAGAGTGCCGACACCGCGAGTTTTGACTGGCACTTGCACATCTAAAACAACGTCGGAAAGTAACTCGTTCGGCTTTTGAGTCACATAAAGTATGTGTGTTAATTTTGACGCCACTAGCTCTGCATGTTGTCATGCAATTTCTTTACCTCTCAGAAATGATTATGACATAAAAGGAAGTTCGTGACGAGTGTGACGTTAGGAAAACATTAGGCAGCATGGAGAGATGCTGTATGGGAAAACCCAACCCAAACGAGTACTGTGTGACGTGCTACCCGGCAGGTATTCACCGAGGTAGCCGGCTAGCTCAGTCGGTAGAGCGTCAGTCTATTAATCCCAGGGTCGTGGGTTCGAGCCACACGCTGTGCGGAACTCAATTTTGTTCCGCTGCGGATGTAAATAACCGTTTTTCAGATTAACGAGATGTAATGGAAATAGCAACTTTAAACTTTGCCTACGTCTCTGTCAGTCGCAAGGAAACTGTATTTGAAGGTGAAGGTATTTTGTAGACATGTGTGAAAGACATGTTCTGAAATGCAAGTGTTGTTGTTTGGAGAGCACATCGGTTACGTGTCAGATGTGTAGCCAAGCAGTAATGGGTCGCCATAGCTGCAAATATTAGCCGGCAATATGAAGTGTTGTCAGCTGAAGTCTGATGATGCAGACGCCCATAAGGACGAAGTACCCAAGAGTACCGCTAGGCCGCGCTTCTTTAGCTCAGCGGTAGAGCAGTGGCCAAATAAACCAGGGGTCGTAAGTTCCATCCTAACAGGAGAAAGATGAATTTTGGAAATCAGTTGCGCGTCGTGGCCGTATAGCAAACAGTATCTATGATGACGAACACTTAGCGACAGGCGTTTTTTAAAGAATGACTCTCAGATGTGATTAAGGCGAATGGCGCAGATAAAGCATTTACCAAAGCGGTACAGCATAAGGTGGGACGAGGCAGTCTGAATTACATTTTATAGATGTATTTCTCACATATCTCAGAGCCTGTCGTCGTCGCCGCCGCTTCTGCAGAAGTAGCAAATGGCGATCGTAGCAAATGCGGCGAGGGACGCCCTGCCTTCGATTCCGAATGCACAAAGTGTGTGGTCTTGTTTCTCAGTCTATATTTGGTCGGACTCGTAAGAGGTTGAATGTAACGAATGCGTGGGAAAGAGCTAGCGGCAGCGGCTGTGTAGAACGAAAACACAAATCCTCAGGGGTGTGAGCGTTTCGAGATGAGTCGTATACATCAATAATAATAATTATACAATGTTAACCCACTTCCTTAATAGCATTAGTGGGTCATAATATTAATACATTTATTATTATTACAATGCAGCATACTACAAAATATGATGTGCTACAGGTTACTGCAACAATGGGCACTGCACCAACTATCCCTACTACTTAAGAAACTATTACTGTCACTAATTGCTAATTTCTACACCTGCAGCGTCACATAGGTGCCAGTAGAATATATAAACCTACTTTGCAAGCCTTGCTCTTCGAGCTAACCCCAAAGAGCTTGCCCCTGGCACTGGGCTGGCCAAGATGTTAACTCGCTGCAGTTCCCTAACCTAACATAATATCCTATTCTAAGTCCTACGAAACTAACTTATCCTAAGTCAAATCCGGTGCATCTCTAAGTCGGTGAGATTGACCCCTCCTCCCCCTAATCCTGCGCGCGGCGGATCCCAACTGAGATGTGAAGTCGGCCAGTCCGCGCGCTGGCGGTATGGGAAAAGGGATCTAGACAATATCGGTGTTCATTTTCGCATTCTTAGTTTATCTCCCTCAGATATTCATTTAGCACTTTCCGTGATACCTCGTTGGCCAGAGTATTAATCATCTGAAAAGTGTCTTCACGTCTGAGGTGTTGATACGTGTCATGGTTCGGAAGTCCGTCTCGAAGTGTGGTCGCTACATCATTGAAGAGAGGGCACTCGTAAATCACATGATCCGGAGTGCCTTCCGGCGCGCCACAGTCACACGTGGGCGTAGCCCTCTTCCCAAACCGACATAAGTATGTCGGGTAGGGTCCATGACCAGTGAGAAAATGGATCAGTCCCCGTGTTGGCTGAAAGTGCTTCATTTCTAAACGCTCCCTCACGTTCGGCAAGAACTGAAAGGTTCTGCGACCGGTTTCTTCTGTCTCCCAGGACCCCTGCCAAAGTTCTTCCCCCCTTCTTCTAATCCACCTTTTGTCCTCTACCCTCACACCCATGATTTCTTCTATTTTCCCCTGGTTCCCTTTTTTCGTCCAATACCAGGCTGCTTGCTCCCTAATCTTGATGTCAAGTGGGCAGAGCCCCATTATGACTAATAGGGCCCCTCCTGGAGATGTTCTATAAGCGCCCACAGATCTTAGAACCATGCTTCTCTGAACCCTTCTCACTGCCATGGCGGGCACAACGCTCGTGAGTCTGTGCGCCCAGACCCCGGAGCCGTAACCCACTACTGAAGTTAAGATACTATTGTTGTAAAGTTTAATGAGATGTGGAGGTAGGTGAAATCTTTTGTGTCCTATGGAAATGAGGTTGTTTAATATTTGCAGAGCTTTTTGGGTTACAGTTTCAATGTGTTTTCCGAAGTTCCATTTCTCATCAATGATGACTCCTAGGTAACGTGTGTCTCGTCTTCGCAGTACCGGTGTGCCGTCAATTCTGACCGTGGGGTTCCTGATTAGTTGTCCTTTAAGTAGTAAGTATGTCGATTTGCTTGGTGATACGGTCATTTTCGTGGTGTGGCACCACTGTAGGAGTCTGTCTATTGCTCTCTCTATTTTAGGTTCTATGTCCTCTCGGCTACGGCCACCGACCATCAGGAGGAGGTCATCAGCGTAGGCTATCACCTCTAGCACATCCTCACTTCGTTGCAGGCTGTCTAGTAATGGCTCCATGTGGATGTCCCAAAAGGGCGGCCCTAAGACCGATCCTTGGGGACATCCTTTCGTGACAGCTTTCCCTACCCTTTCGCTAGGGGATGATAGCCAGACCTCCCGATCCTCACAGTAGCTCCTCAGGCAGCCATATAGCGGCCCTGGACACTCTTTCTCCCGCAAGCAGGAGAAGAGCGAGGGCCACCACAGGCGGTCGAAGGCGCCACTGATGTCCACCATGATGCCCACCACGTATTTGTGTGGGGTCGAGCCACAGACCTCGGCCGCCAGGGCGATTGCATCAGATGCCGACCGCCCCGGCCTGAAACCGAATTGCCTGCTGCTCATCCCGCACAATACTCTGTGTGCTGCCAATCTGTCAGCCAACAGTTTTTCCAAGATTTTTCCAAACAAATCTAACAGGCAGATCGGCCTGTACGACTTTACTTCTGCAGGATCCTTGTCCGGTCCCTTCTTAATAATGACGACGTTCCCAGTTTTCCACCTTCTTGGGAACTGTTGTTGCCTCAGGCAATCATTATAGAGGTGGGTAAGCGGCGCAACCAGCTGGGGTGCCAGGAATTGCACCACCTCCGCCACAATGCCGTCTGGCCCAGGAGCTTTGCCTCTTTTAAATTGCTTTATGTTGGTCGCCACCTCCTCTTCTGAGAAGGGGTAGACCGCCGTGTCATTATTATATATTTCACGGTCTTGTTCTCGCAATTGCCGCTGTCCCTCTGTCTCCCCATCCGCATTGTCATCAGGCAGCAGGGACCGGAGGAGGACCCCAGCAGTCTCCTGCCAGGACTCCGTCATCCTGTCCCCGTGCCTGACTGTAGATAGCTCCATAGGAGAGCGGATTTTCTCCCTGACTAATTTATAGGGGAGTCCCCATGGATCCAGTGCTAGCTGGCTGAGCACATAGTGTTCCCAGCTTCGCCTTCTGACTTCGCGTAGTTCACTCTGGAACCTCTGTTTTGCCTCCCTGTACTGCAATTGCCACCTTTGTCTCTCCTGCCAGACGACACTGCGCTGGTAGTGCCTCCTTAGCCTCCTGACAGATTGGCGTAGATCTTCCAGTTCAGGCGACCACGGTGACGGAGAAGCCGCCATGGCCTTCCTCCTGATCGGTACAGCAGCCCTCACCGCCCTGGTTACTGCAGTTACTAGTTCATCTGCTCTGTTGTCTACGTTTATGTCTTGTTGTATGTCATCTTCCGGTAATGGAGGAATGTCGCAATCCCTCGCCAGCCGTTCCCAGTCAGCTTTCCTGTAGTTAAATTGTATTTCCCACCCCATGGCCTAGCGGCACTCTCTCTCCCCTACTGTGAAAGTTATTAAGTTATGGTCGCTAGTGGTGGCGTTTCCTATTACTTTCCAATTTTGTATGATGTTTGTTACATTTGGTGTCACGAGAGTGACATAAATATTTGTACCCTGCCCTCCTCCTGCCGTGTAGGTAGGAGGATTACCAGGCCTGTTGGCCACCACGAGTTGCGACGCCATAATGTATTCTTCCACCTTTTCTCCATTTGCGTCTCTTGTGCCACTGAACCATAGGGGGGACTTGGCATTAATATCAGCTGTTATTACAATTTTCCTTCCTCGCAACGCCGTGGTCACCCTCATCAGGTGGTCTAGGTGTATTTCGATGTCATCTCCATACTGGAAGTACATATTAATGATGGTGATGATTCCTGCTGGAGATTGGAGCTCCACGACGTTGCAATGGGGAGTTGTAAACTGAGAGAGTGGTAACTCTCATGAGTTTGTTTGTAATTATAATTGCCGCCCTTGGGTCTTCTCCTCTGCTGATTACTTGCCATGTGGCGGCAGCAAATGCGACTTTCCCAGCTTGGGAGTACGGCTCCTGCAGACAGAGCACATCCAATCTCCTCTCCTCCACCTCCCTTCGGAGTTCCTGCATCACAAGTCGACTATTGTGAGTGTTTAGTTGTCCTATGTTTATTTTGGTCATTATGGAAAGTAGGTGTGTACTCGGTCATGTGGCCAGGTCTTAGTCCAGTCGAACGCAATTCGTCCGTTTGCCAATACTGCCTGTTCATAGATGTCGTTTAGGTCGAATTTCTCGCCCCTTCTTTCAAACACCTTTCTTAACAAGTCTCGCAGGGCTCGAAAGTCAGTGGGGAGATTCACTGATTTTAGTTGAATTCTGTCCACAGCCTCCATCACCGAGAAGGTTATCTTTCGTCCCTCTTCGTGTCCTACACGAACCACATGTCTCAGGGCAGTGGTCAGGGTAGCCGGCTGCTCAAGTCTTGCTAATTGCATGGTGTACTCCAAGTTGGGGTACACTCTTACAGGGTCCACAGGTGGTAGTCTAACCACTGGAGTACCCTGTGTGGGAGAACTTGTACTAGAGCTACTGGTTACCAAGTTTTCCTGTATTGGTTGAATGACTTTTTTCTGCTCCTCTCTGGAAACTGCCACAGCCACAGGATGCCCTTGCCGTTTCTGGTGTTCTGTCGGCTCTGCTCCCCGGCTTTCGGAGGAGGGAGCTGCAGCTATGGGGGGGTCTGTCTGTATTGCCGTATTTATCATATAGATCTCAGTCTGTGTGGCTCTGTTTTCAGTTTTCTCGGTGCTCGTAAGCGACCTTAAGAACAACTTAAATTTGTTAGCCCTCATAGCATCCCTCCTCCTTTTGCTCGGGGACTTATGTTTCGGCATCCTGTTCAGTATGCCGGGCTCACCCATAATCAATCCTGGAAATCAGTCTTTGTTCAAGCATCCTGTATGTTGGGCAGTTTCGACCTGTGGCTCCGCATGATTTCTTGCCTCGGTTCCTGCATGGTATGCAGATTGCCGCTGCCTTGCAGTCTTTACGGTTGTGACCGTTCTCTCCACATTTTGTGCAGGCCGACTCCCTGGTGCACAGCCTGAGAATGTGGTCCAAGTCGCCACAGTTGTGGCAACGAGGTACCACGACATAGTCCCTAGTGTTGATGGCATGAAAGCCGACATATATTTTGCCCATAGTCGTAATGCTTTTCCACATCTGCGCTGTAACCTCAGCGACGTGATGTACCACATCTCGACCCCGTGGACCTGTCTTGAATCTGAGTTTAAAACAGTCTTTGAACTCTTCTTCACTCAGATGCTCAAAGTTTTGTTTTCTGATTGTGTCGCATAACTCTTCATTGGTCATTACTGTTGGAACATCGTACAGAATCACGAGAGGGTTTCTTTTCCTTGGAGGCTCACACTTGATCACTGAATTTAGTTTCTGGTTCATCAATATTTTTTCTTTATCCTCTTCGGATGCGACTTCCACTATTACTGAATTCTTGCTTGGTTTAATTCTTTTGATCTTTATTTTCTCTTTTACAGGGTCCACAGTAGTCGTGAATAGCTCCTGGATTATTTTAACGCTTGTGTCTTGGCCCGGCAGGGTCCTCAAGAAGACTGCCGTATCTGGCCTCTTTGTCACCTTATCTATGGTATCTCTGGTCGTGTTGGGCTTCGTGGGAGCTTGCGCTGCCACGGCAGCCCAGGTTTTAACTGGCTGTTTCCTCAATCGATTGTTCTCTTTTTCTAGTTCTTCCACCCTTCCTTCCAATTTTGCGTGGGCAATGGCCCATGCAGCCAATTCATTTTTGATTGTTGAAAGTCCTGCTTGACATATTTTTCCGTTTTTAATGTTTTGCTCCATGAGCAACGTGATTCTTGCTAGTCTCTGCGTCACTGTTTCATTTTCGGCCTGTCCCGACTCGTCCTGAGGAGAGGGATCAGGCGGCGCAAAAGAAGCCCGTTGAGGCGCACTCGAGTCACTCGTATTGGTTGTCGCCATGATTATACGAGTGATAAAAGAGATGGGAGCCCGTCTCTTGCCCCGGACCGGCTCCTCTGGCATGGGGGGGGACTTCTTGCAGCTCGCCCACCGACCTCGCCACAAGGTCAAGGGCACTCCCGAGCTGCCGGGTTCAGCGCGCCGTCGCCAGCGCACTGGTCCCCATCGATGGCTCCGTCATCGGCGATTTCACGCGACGCTCTCCGGCAACTGCACCCCGCACTCCGGAGAGGCGGATGCACCTCTCGCCCTTCGCCGCCTACTAGCCCGAGTTTCCACCTTACGGCCAAGGACCCACTCCTACTCAGGTGCCGGGCCGGTCCCCCAGACGTTC